>NC_134085.1:110554215-111154215 GCF_000715075.1 Nicotiana tabacum
TTTATGTGTCTTACAAAAATTTTCCAGCAATTTTTCTTTACGAAGCATCCTGTATTCACGTAGGGTCCGGACAAGGGCCGTACCCAAGAGTGTGATGTTATGTAGTATTTCGAGGAAATGAAAGTGAAAAGTGGGAATAATAATTACAACACAGTTTATCCAGGGAGAATTGAGAGAAAGTGATTAAGCTAGTCAATGTTTACCGTTAAAAACTAAAAACATGTGCTTTTTCACGTTAATTGAGCCGTAATTTCTGGTTATTTTTTCTTAAGTTCTCCAACGTCGATAAATCTGTATAGTATAATTACTACCAAAATAAGGATCTGTTCTAAGTTAGTCCTTTTGTAGTTCTTAGATATATAGTCTATGTTTTAACTTAACCAATTTCCATAAGACCTTTTTTCGTTTTCAAAGTTCTCATTGAGAGAACTGGAAATGTTTAGATGAATCTTTTATGCAAAATTAAAGTTACTTCTTCTTTTTTGGGTCTTTTCATTTTCTTCCTTCTTTTTTCCATGCAAAAGGGCTAAATTGATGGCAAGAAAGCTGAACTAGTGTGTTCGATGGAAAAATCATTAATACTATACTTACAGATTAATATTTCCAGACAACTTTCTGGTCAGAATTCCATTAATGTGCCCTTGTGTTCAATATAACACTAACGAGAAGTTTGCATCTTGCTTGTATTTTTTGCATCTGACATAAGAGATCTACATCTGTCACAAGCAAGTCAAAAGTTTAAATCTAACTCAAGTCCACTTTCTATTATTTCGGCGTGAAATACGGTCTTCTAGATCTGCGTTTTGGTTCTACTAAATTCTTCTCGTTGGTAGAAGTAGAATTACAAACCACCGTACGTGTATAGATCACATTTAGTTTAATTTAGTAAAAACTTATCTACGCTAGGTGTTTACACCAAACCAATAGATGCATAATATGTGTTTGCACATACCTTCACCGTATTAAATCACTTAAGCATAATAAATTAATATAGTTTGTATAAACACTGAGTGCGGATAAGTTGCTAACAAATTAAAGTACAACAATAGTATAAAAATACATTTTTATACTGTCAACATATATATAACTTAAGTCGATTATTAACTTTGTTTGTCTCTTCATACAACAGGACACTGATGTGCTATGGCTTAGGAATCCATTTCCGAACTTGTACTTAAATCAAACCGTAGACCTTCAGATCAGTACAGACAAGTTCAACGGAAGCCAGTGGTCTGAAGAAAACCCAATAAACACAGGCTTCTACATGATCAAATCAAACAGCAAAACAATAGCGTTGTTGGATGCTTGGTATGCTGGAAAAGACAACATTAATTCCACAGGATGGAAAGACCAGGATGTTTTGATCAAGTTAATGAAAGATGGAATGTTCAAACAATTGGGTCTAACTGTTAGGTTTTTGGACACCCTTTATTTCAGTGGCTTTTGTGATGATAGTAAAGATGTTAACGTTGTTGCAACTATTCATGCCAATTGTTGTCGTAGTATAAGTGCAAAGTTGGCTGATCTGACGGCTGTCCTTCACGATTGGAGAAGATTTAAGGGCTCGGATGCAAATCAGACATCGACGTTTGGATGGACTCAGCATGTGAATTGCTGGGATTCTTGGAAAAACTGATGGGAAATATTTTGCATATGCTGACCTGATTTTATAGTCGATTATGATACTATTACAATCTTTCTAGTAAAGAAATATAATTTTATGTAGTTTTTCTTAATACTTGCAAAAATATAATACGCATACATATTGGTTCTTCAAAAGATTGGTAAGAAATATACAGTCAAACCTCTCTATAACAGTCTTGTTTGTTTTGAATATTTTTGGATGTTATAGCAAAGTACTGTTATATAGAACATATATTATAACATACATGAAAATTGGTTCCGTAAAAGTTTGGCTTGAATAGTGAAATGTTGCTATTTAAGGATGCTATTATTGGAGGTTATAGAGGTCTGACTGTACATGTGATGTTAGAAATGAATCGCAGAAAACGCTAACCTGAAATATTTAATTTTTGATGTCCAGGAGCCGTGATACTTTTAATACAAACAAATATTCAAATAGGATTGGTTGTTTTAAATTTTTCTTCTCAACATTGTACTCTTTTCATCCTAGTTTATCAATTCTCTATTTTATTGCATCATAAGATGTTTGATATCATGATACACTAAGCGTATACATAAAATGAAAAAATGGAGTGAAAAGGTCAACCCAACAATTAAAGGGATACTAAATAACAGTTAAATTAGCGGCGGAACCAGAATTTGAAGTATGTGGGTTCGGGATTTTAGTTCTTTTATGTTACTGGGTGTAGACAATAAATTTGCGTCGAGAAAAACAAAATCAGACCGAAAAATATTGCAACAATCGTAATATTTTATTTCAAATAGTTGAGTGTACGCCACTACAAAAAAAGTGTTATTATAGCGGTTATTTTAGCGTATAATGGCGGTTTAAAACCGCCACAATAGCGTATAATGGCGGTTTTGAAAAACGCCAGAATCACGTTCGTCAAAAACAAATTACGGCGGTTCTTACAAAACTGCCATAATCTTATATTTGATAAACTGGCGATTTTTGTTTGCGTATTACAGCTGTTGGAAACCGCGCATTCCTTTAATTATGACTATCGGTCAAGACCACCACAATTGTGGTCTAATTATTTTATTTATTATTTATTTGTGTACGTATGTTTAAACCATCTTATCACATCAATGCATTCAAACTTGCTTAATACTTTAGAGTAACTTTGACACAAATACAAAACATTAATTAAGTAAAATATTTATTGTTTATAAATGGTACAGGTAACTCAATATTTACATCATCAAATGAATTATAATTCCAAAGAATTATTCAATAACAGTATAAACAATCATAGTCAATCTTTGCAATATTTTTGAATGAGCACTCAGCGATTTGCATTGAGCCTGCCTTCTCAACATCAATAAAAATACCAAAAATGCTATGTATTTTATCATGACAAAGCTTCTATTTGGGGAGATCTTATAACTAATTTCTAAAACTCATCTTCATCTCCCATAATTTCTTTTTCCAAAGATCATTCCCTCAGCAGCTCTAATTTCTTGTTCCCTGCATAAAAAGATTGCATCACATGAAGAGAGATAAATATGTAAATGTGGATAAGAAGCAAATACTCTTTCAGTCTAACTCAACTCCTAATAATGGGCACCATATAACTCAGAGAACACAAAAGTTGTTGATCAACTCAAATTAAATGTGAATGCCAATTTAACAGAAAACCCAAATTAAAGCTAAGAAGAATCCAATAATTGACCCAATTGTCTAATCTAGCGGATTAAAGTAATTGAAAAAACCTTCGCATATCTGAGTCCTGATCATGTTTATGCATTATTTACATTGTCTTACCAAACGAAAAGTCGAAAACCAAGAAATTACATGTGACATGTTCATCTGAGAAGCATCAAATGAATGAGCTGTCGAACGAGCTGATATGGCAAGGTTGTCAGGAACCTGAACAATGCATAACATAAACTGTCATTGTATCAGTTTTATGGAAAGTTTTAAAATTAGCAAGATAATAGCGCATGAGCTCTTCAGCAATCTTAGTGTCTGAGTATAGATTTCAAACTACTTATACAACACATCATATTTCTCATTATCTCCACCATCTTCTCCTCATGTTCTATTAGTCTGCTTGCAGCTTTTTTTTTGGGGGGGGGGGGGGGGGAATGCAATGATCCGAAGAATAATTCCAGACACGTAATACAGCTCTAATTATTCAGAATGCAGAATACTGATAGCGACTTCAGCAGCGTTGCTATGCTTATAACTCGCACCAAAAAGTAGACATGATTTTCAACTAATTTATTATGCTCCTCAAAACTTCAGCAAGAAAATAGGAAACAAATAAAGATCAAAACCAAAGGCAGAAGATAGAAAGATGAAGAAGAGTAATTTCAGTAGACTTTTCACGGCCGAAAGTAGCACTGATAAGGTTCTCAAACATTCATAAAGGGATCAAACATATAAAATAAATAACTAGAAAAGTGCTTCTTTCAGTGTGCTATCACAATTTAACATTTTAACACTGATACACATAAGCAAAGTAGTCACACAATAATGGCCTGAATTTTACAACATAATGAAAGCACCTAACAAGGGTTTTGTTTTTCTTTTTGAATTTGAGAGGATTTGGAATAATAGTCAAACCATAAATGAAAAATATCAATTAAGGCAACTCTAAGCACTTCCATCCAAACTAATTGAACTTCTCATGATTTGAGAATCTCTAGACATATGTGCTCAAAGAATTGAAGCTCAGGTTAGGTCCTTCGACAAAATCAGCCATGTAGAGCTTACTTTTTTTCATCTTTTAAATTGTGAGGAAATATTAATTATTAGATTAACTGTCTTTTCTTGAACATAAAAAAAAGACAAATAAAGCAAAGTTGTAATCTTTTGGTCAAATATAGATTTTACCAGACATGCACATCAACAACCTTTAAATTGTTCAGACAAATAATACCTTCTAAACAAATCAACTTCTTCAGTTCAATCAATTTTTGCCACAAGAATACGCCCATCTGTTTCGCGGTCGTATCTGAAAAAATTACAAGATGGAACTTAGAATTAGCATTTCAGCATGGAATTATTCGAAACTTCATTTTAGGAAAGAACACGAAATGCGTGAAACATCCTAATCTAGAAGCCAAGATTTAAAATTGCAGACACAGAAAATGATACTTCGTTTGCTTACATTTTGAGGAACTAATACCCAATACCTTTCCTATAAGATATCTCAAGTAAAATAAACAAACAAGAATATGTTAACAAAATACTCAATATAGCCTTGGCCTGAAAGAGAAGGTACGAAGCAAAGAAACATCGTGCCATCAAAATAATATCAACCTTAAACATTTAATTGTGTCAACTTCTCACTTAAAATCTTGCATTACTAGGTACATAAAGGATCGAAGATACACTTAAATGAAAAACAAATGCTATTTTATTAATAATACACATTATGTATTGTAAACTAGACTCAAAGTCAAAACAACTACTATTCCCCAAATCAAGGCAACTTATGATTAATTTGTAAAACTACACTATCACACTATGCAAGAAAGTGAAATAAATGGATAGAAACGTTAACCTATTTATCCAACTGTTCAATAAACACCAAACTTATATCTTAGAGCCAGTTTGCACTGCCTAGTTAAAAGCAACAAAAAGGGGATATAGTAGCATGCCAAATCATACTGAAATTAATCCAAGCAGACCACTTTAATTCTTCAACAAGCAGAATTCCATAGCTGGTATAAGGATATATAAAAATAAATGATCCTGAAACGCCAATTACCACGAACAACTCTTGATTTAATCAATCACTACGTCTTGTTCCTAAACTAGTTACGACCACTATACAACCCTCAGTACACATTATGGTAATATATCTTTGAACGGGCAACTAAGGGTTCTCGCATCCTTAAAGGACTTCTAGCAAATTTGTTCTTTACGATACCAAATATATAAAATAGCAAGCTAAGAACATATCTAATAATAAAACTGACAGAGCATCACAAAAAAATAAAGAAATCATAGATCCATACAAATACCTACACAAACATAAGCAAAAACTAGAGGAAAATAGAGAGACCTGGATGAACCTGCGAGCTTCATCGGAGACCTGGCGAGAAGAATAGACAGAAAGGAGGGGAAAAAGAGCCACCGACTACGATGAACTAGTGAAATTCCGGCGACGATTTGCGCGAGATTTAGTGAGAAGAAGAGGAAAAGAGCCAAAATGCAGAGAACGGGGTTTTTACTGTGGGGTGAGAGAGAGAGAGAGAGTGGGATACCTAATTTGTGAGTGTTGAGGTATTATTAGCGTCTTGGGAATAAAGCTAAAAATATGTTTAAAATCAAAATAAAAGTAGAGGCAGTTAAAGCCCGCCTCAACATAAATTAAACCGCCGCTTTTAAAATGCTTAATATGGTGGGTGGATAACTGCCACAATATTATTGTATTTATAGCGATTTTAAGGAACTGCCGAATTAAAACTGCCGCAATTTCATGTCTTTTTTGTAGTGTACAATCTTTATGAATTCTTTGATTCTTCTTTTTAATTGTAAATAGATTCAAGGGCCTTTGACATTGATCTTGAATATGTAGTTGTCACCACAAACGATGATCTTGTTCTTGAGCTTTAGCTTGATTGCTTGAACTTGACCTTGATTTGTTCTTCGTTCTTGAGCTTGAACTTGATTTGTTCTTCGCTCTTGAGCTTGAACTTGATTGCTTGAAACTTGTGGATGAATTTACAGTGTTTGATTCACGAGCTCTTTCTTGCTTCTTGTTATAACTTCTGGTGTCTTTTTGACTTATGAATACCCCTATTTATAGTTGTGGGGGGAAGAGTTATGATAAGAACAAACTCTTTCTGACCAATCAAATCGAAGTGTGACAAGGCCGCATCTGATTGGCCAAAACATGTCACTTGCACACGTGGCGCGATTTCATTTGCCTTTTAATGTGACTTAGCATGCCTTGTCATTTTGACACGTGGCATGATCATATTGGCTCTTCCGTTTGACTTAGCGTGCCACGTCATATGACACGTGGAACCAAACTGGGCCTCTAGGAAGATGACATCTTGGGCTTAATGAAGTGGGCTCATCATTTTAGCCCAATTAAATGGGCTATGCCCAATGAATTAAGACTTATTTAATTTATATATATTGGACTTATATAATTAATTCAATTATATTATACCATAATATTTATTTGGACCAATATATTAGTCCAAATTATTTTACGAATTTAATTTAATAAAATTTGTATGCCTATAATTGCCCCCTACTTCAAAGCTTGTTGGGGTATGTAATCATCAAACCTCCAAAGCTAGGCTTGAAGTATCTCATAATACACTTTAGAGAACATTTGTTTACATGACTTCTTCTTAGCATTATTTCAAAATCATAATTTCCAATCAGTTGGCGTAATGTTTTCTTGCCAAAGCGAAATTTCAATTCTCATAGGAATGTATTGTCACAACACTTTAGGACCAAAACATCGCATAAATAGACAAAATAGGAAAAGGATTTCAATTCTCATAGGAGAAGGAAAACTATCACACTACCGTCGCCTTTCCTTACATAATCCCACATCGGAAGCATCATTTTAACATCCTCTTCCAAAGATCTATATAAACTCATGTACTCGTATTTGTTGAGCATCAATTCGCAACATTTGCAAGCCATTTGAGTCTAATTATGTAGACCCGAAAGCATTGACGCGAAGATAATTTTTTTTTGTGCTTTTCTTCCTTTGTTATCCTTTTTGGCTTCTTTTAGGTCAAACAAGAAGGAAGTGTTCTTGTTTAACGAGATGATCCATGCATGAAGAAGACAATCTTAGGGTACTCATCACGACCCGAATATTGGAGAGATTACTCTCATGGCCCAATTATCGGAGAGATTACTCTCAATGTGGCTCGACTATTAGAGAGATTACTCTCAACGTGGCTCGATTATTGGAGAGATTACTCTCAATATAGCTCGACTATCGGAGAGATTACTCTTAATGTGGCTCGACTATTGGAGAGATTACTCTCAAAATGACCCGACTATCGAAGAGATTACTCTCAATGTGGCTCAACTATCGGAGAGATTACTCTCAAAATTGCCCGACTATTGGAGAGATTACTCTCAATGTGGCTCGACTATCGGAGAGATTACTCTCAAAATGACCCGACTATCGGAGAGATTACTCTCAAGGTGGCCCGACTATCGGAGAGATTACTCTCAAAATGACCCGACTATCGGAGAGATTACTCTCAACGTGGCTCGACTATCGTAGAGATTACTCTCAAAATGACCCCAACTATCGGAGAGATTACTCTCAATATGACTCGACTATCAAAGAGGTTACTCTCAAAATGACCCGACTATCGGAGAGATTAGTCACAATGTGGCTTAACCATCGGAGAGATTACTCTCAAAATGACCCGACTATAGGAGAGATTACTCTCAATATGACTCAACTATCGGAGAGATTACTCTCAAAATGACCCGACTATCAGAGAGATTACTCTCAATGTGGCTCAACCATCGGAGAGATTACTCTCAAAATGACCCGACTATCGGAGAGATTACTCCTCTTTTGTTTTACTTTGTCCAACTTTTATCTTAGTCTCATTACCATCATCAATTTTATGCGCTTGTAACAAAAGATTCATATCTTGCTATGGGAGAGTCCAAATAACGAACTGTTTGATTTCTCAAAAATTAGACTTCAGTATCTAAAATATATCCAAAACTTAGAATTGAACACCTTCATAATCGCCCCAGATAAGATTTTTGAAACCAACTTTAGATTCCACCACGTTAAAAATTTCAGATCAGTCTCACCAAAAAAATCATATCTCGGTGTAGAAAAGTCAAAATCACGAACCGTTTAATTTTTTGAAAACTTAACTTGCAAATATATAACATATCCAAAATGCAAGATCTAATGCCTTAAGGATAGTTTCAGATAATAGTTCGAAGTCAATATAAAATTCTAATGCGGCGATGATTTCAGATTTGTACGACTTCACCAAAACTTTTGTATCTTCATGTAAGAATGTTGAAATCGCAAACCGTTTGATCTATTGGAAACTTAACTTCCAAATATGTAACATATCCAAAATACAAAATTAAATGTCTTAAGGATAGTTTCAGATAATATTTTGAGTTCAATACTTAATTCTAACACACTGATGATTTCAAATTTGCGCGACTTTGCTAAAAGTTTTTTATCTTGAAGTAGGGACGTCAAAATTATGAACCACTTAATCTCTTAGAAACGATAACTTCAAAATATTATATATATATATATATATATATATATATATATATATCCAAAATATAAAATTTAATTTCTTAAGGATAGTTTCATACGATAGTTTGAAGTCAACTTTGGTTTCTAATATGCCGACAGTTCCAAATTAGTGCGACTTCACCAAAATTTGTGTATCTTGGTGTGGAAGCCTTGAGATTGTAAGACCTTTTTAATTGTCAGAAATTGAAATTCAAGTTCTTCATTCTCACCAAATATCTTGGGTTCAAGTCTAACTAAATTTGAAACGTCGTGAAAGCAGACCAAAAAAAACTTGAAAGTTTGGCGATCATGAAGGCATAGCGGATCCCTGGACTTCAATGCAAATGCTTTGGTATCCCCCTAAAAGATATTAGTCATTTCATTGGAGACACCAATTTACCATACCGGTTTGCCCCCCTTAAATCAAGTGCGATCCAAAGTTTAACAGAAGAATGGTATCTCGACTCGATTTTCAAGTGTTGATTGCATGGATTACATTCCATTGTACTTCATTCGGACAACGATTGGGAGATTATGTATCTTTTGAACTTATGCGGCTGAACTCAGAATGAAACTCCAAGCTACCTTCGTACTTTGGTGAAGAGGATAAAGTCATACCGTAGTACAGAATGGGTAAAAAAAATTCTTTCTTTTTTTATGTCCTAACTTTTTCCTAGGCCGCCTCTTTCGAGGTTTTCAACCTAGCAGACCTTTTTTTTATGGTGGGCCATATACAGTTTAGACTCATGCGGGACAGGATTGTAGGAATATGCAGTTTAGGCTCATGCGTCAAGGAGCGTCATGACTTGCAGTTTAGGCTCGTACATTAAGGAGCATGGCACCTTCAAGGATGATACTTCTTCAAGAACTTTCCATTGATAGGGCCGATTCTCATGCCATCTGCATCAACCAGCTTGTAAGCCCCACTTGAGTAAGCTTCTTGTACGACATATGGCCCATCCCATTTTGAAGTGAACTTCCCTACAGGTTTATGGGAAGTAATAATAGGTCTTCGTATGGCAAGGACTTGATCTTTTACTTGAAAGGATCTCAGGCGAACTCTTTTATTGAAGGCGCGAGACAATCGAGCTTGATAACATTCAAGACTCTACTGAGCTTCCAACCTCTTCTCATCAAGAGCCTCCAACTCTGTTAATCGAAGTCGAGCATATTATTTATCAGTGATCCCTTCTTGAATAGCCAGTCGTAATAAAGGTATTTAACGCTCGAGTGGCAAGACGGCTTCGACTCCATGAACTAGTGAATAAGGAGTCTCTTGTGTTGTCGTGCGGTGAGTCGTCCTATATGCCCATAGAGCTTCTTCCATACGGTCATTCCAATCTCATTTGGATTTGGAGACGACTTTCTTTAACAAGTTGCATAGAGTCTTATTGAATGCCTCAGCTAGACCATTGGCGGCAATATTGTACATCGAAGAGTTACGTTGCTTGAAGCCAAAGAGATCACAAATCTTGTTCATCAACCTATTATCGAATGGCTTTCTATTATCCGTTATTATGTAACGAGGAATGCCAGAGCGATAGATTATGTTTACTTGAATGAAACTTACAATATTTTCCTTCTTTACCTCCTTAAGGGCAACAACTTCAGCCCATTTTGAGAAGTAGTCAGTTGCAGCCAAGATGTATAGGTGCCCACCAGAGGACTTTGGCAGTGGTCCAACAACGTCCAATCCCCAAGCGTCAAACGGTCAGGATACAACAGTCGGGTGCAACACTTCAGGAGGTTGATGAATAAAATTCGCATGTAATTGACAAGCCTTGCATCTTCGAGCGTAGTCCAAGCAATCTTTTACCATTGTTGGCCAATAATATCCCATCTTGTTTATAAGGAAGTGAAGCTTTGGTTCAGACTGGTGTGACCCACATACCCCAGAACGTGCCTTTTGCAAAGCTTGTAGTGCTTCTTCTTCCCCTAAGCATCGCAAGAGTACTCCCTCGAATGACCTTCTGTATAGAGTATCTTTGTAGTAAAGGAAGCGAGGTGCACGACAACGGATTTCAGTTCTTCTCCTCGGATTTTCTGGAAGTATCCCATAGCATAACTAGTTGATAAAGGGTTGTCGCCATTCTTCTTTCTCAACTTCAGAAATAGCGATAAGATGCTTGAGTTCATTTTCTTCACCTTCAACCTCATTTGGCAGCGGTACTAACCATTTTTGGCAGACAGTAGCTTGCGCTTGATCAGGCAGGGTTAACGATGAAGCCAGGGCAGCTAAAACATCACCCTTCTTATTTTCTTTCCTTGGTACATGCTGAATAGTCACATTACTGAGCCACCCCATTAATTTTTTAGCGTAATCATGATATGGGCGTAGTTCAGGCTTCTTGACCTCGTAACTACCTAAAAGCTGATTGACCACTAATTGGGAGTCACCAAAGACTTGCAATTGCTTCATATCAATGGACATTTCAAACCCAAGTATTAATTCTTGATACTCAGCAACATTGCTGGAATAGAGTTGTGTCAATGTGAAAGAGTAGGGCAAGACTTCACCTTGGGAAGTGACAAATATTACGCCAACACCAGCTCCTCCATGGTGCACAGCACCATCAAAGTACATCTTCCATGAAGGTTAAACTTCAACGACCATTGCGTCCTCATCAGGTAATTCATCAGTTAGCTACCAGTCATCAGGTATCGGATGATCTGCCAAGAAGTCTGCCAATGCTTGTCCTTTTATATCCTTTTGAGGGATGTATAAAATCTCAAATTATTGAAATTGGCGGTACCATCTCGCTAGTCGATCACTAAGAACAGATTTTGACATCACGAACTTGATGGGATTTGCTTTAGAAACAAGACGGACAACATGACCTTGAAAGCAGTGCTTCAACTTTTGAATTGAGAAGTCTAGTGCCAAACACAACTTTTCAATTGGCGAATAATTCAGCTCGTTTGGTGTCATCATCCTGCTCAAGTAGTAAAGAGAGTTTTCTTTCCCCTCATTATTTTCTTGGGCTAACATGTCACGCCCCAAACCTGGGGGGCGAGACCGGCACCTGGTGCCTCACCTAACTTACGTACCAACTTGCGACTAAGGGACTGAACATATAATGTCATACTTTGGCCATGGGGACACATTGCAAGAAAAATTACGAAGCAAAATATAAAACTTAACGAAAACTAATGTTGACTAAACATCAATATAAATCTAGGCTGATAAGGCCGTCAAAACTACAATAGTTGACAAACTAACAAAATATACATATAAGGCCTACAAGCCCAACATACTGCACTGACTGACAGGATATGTCTACAAGCCTCTATTGATGGATGTACTGTGATCGGAATAGGGCCCCAACCTACCCATAATATATATATATATATATATATATATATATATATATATATATATATATATATATATACACACACACACATACACATAAGATGTACACAAAACTATATACCCGATAACTCTGAAGGACATAGAGCTTACCGATCAGGCTGAACTCGGGCAACACCTACTGAGGAGGTCTACCCGTCTGTCTGAACCTGCACACATGAAATACAGATCCCCAGAAAAGGGATGTCAGTACGAAATAATGTACCGAGTATGTAAGGCGATAAAATAACTGAAAGTTGAAAATGAACTGATAACATAATAATTGAAAGTAACTGGGAGTCAAAGATGATCTGGAGATATACTTACCTGCTGATACTGACTCAACTCTCTCAATATAGTAAGGAAGCGCGTATTCTCTCTATCTACGATAGAACAGAGTAGAAATCCAATTAGCATTTGAGGAACAAATTCGCACGATAAGAAAGAAACAAGTGTGAAATTTTCCTAACTTTATAGCCTCTAGGGATAAGTACAGACGTCTCTGTACCGATCCCTCAGACTATACTGAGCTTATCCGTGAGTTGTGAGACCTATGTAACCTAGAGCTCTGATACCAACTTGTCACGACCCGGATTTTGCACCCTCGGGAGTCATGATGGCGCCTACTAATGTGAGCTAGGAAAGCCAATCCTTAACAACTTCATTAACAAATCACTTCTTTTAACGATTATCAGTGATAGCATGAAAACAGCAGAATTTAATAAATGTACGGAAGACTTAAATTAAAGAAACTGAACAATAATACGAAAATCATCATATACCTCTACCCAAGAACTAGTGTCACATTACTCACGAACTTCTAAGAGTACTAAATACAACCGTTTGAAAGAAAAATATAAACTATTTGTCTTGAATACATGAGATAACAGACTGAAATAAAGATAGAGGAGGCACCGGGCTTGCGGATGCTTGCAAGGCTACCTCGGTGTCCCACTGGACTGAAAGCTGGCTCCCGCGCTACTGCTGCTGTCCAAGACCTGGATTTGTGCAAAAGAGCACAAAATGTAGTATCAGCACAACCGACCCCATGTGCTGGTAAGTGTCTGGCCTAACCCCGGCGAGGTAGTGACGAAGCTAGGACCAGACTCCAGATAAACATGTGCAGTTATATACTATATGGCAGAAAAGTAAACAGGTAATAAGCAATCAAAACTGGGAAAGGGGAAACCTGCTCCGGGGTAGCAGATAAAACAGAATATCAAAGAATAGCAAGGAAACTACAATTTAACTTCTAACACGGATAAAGAGAAATAAGGCAACTTTCACTTTCAGTTTCATCTTGATTCAGGCGTGCGATCTGATCCCATTTCTCATATATTGTGGTAGGCGTACCACCCGCTCCCATTTCAGTATATCTTGTGGTAGGTGTACCACCCGCTCCCATTTCATTATATCTCATGGTAGGCATACCACCCGCTCCCATTTCATTATATCTTGTGGTAGGCATACCACCCGCTCCCATTTTATTATATCTTGTGGTAGGCGTACCACACGCTCCCATTTTATTATATCTTGTGGTAGGCGTACCACCCGCTCCCATTTCATTATATCTTGTGGTAGGCGTACCACCCACTCCTATTTCATTATATCTTATGGTATGCGTACCTCCCGCTCCCTTTTACATTTCATCACACAATCACAAGAAATTCAGGCAAGGGAACATAAATAATATAATAACTTCCCAACAAGGGAATACAACAATATTATAATTTTTCCGGCAAGGAAACAACAATATTGAATTAGTCATCTCGGCAAGGGAGAATCAGCTATAACTAATCTCAACTCAACTTGTACTCAGTTCAATTATTGAAAATGCTCAATCATCAAAGATCATTAAGTAAAGCACCCAAGTGTCATTTAAGAACACAACAATGTTATAATTTAAGACTCACGGTCATGCTTGACACCAACGTATAGATACTCGTCACCATGCCTATACGTCGTACTCAACAAGAAGCAAGTAGCAAGTATGACTCAACTCCTAATCCCTCAAGCTAGGGTTAGACCAAACACTTACCTCGATGCCTTGATCACCACTCAAGTCTCAACTATAGCTTTACCCCTTGATTCCACCACCAATCCGCTCGAATCTAGTAACAAGTTACTTAATTACATCAATAAGTGTTAAATGAATCAACCCCAATGCATGAAAATAAGTTTTCTAAAGTTTTACCTAAAAGTCAGAAATCATCCCTCGGGCCCATGTAGTCGAAACCCGAGGTTCAGACCAAAACCCGATTACCCATTCCCCCACGAATTCAAATATATAATTTGTTTTGAAATCGGACCTCAAATTGAGGTCCAAATCCCCAATTTTAAAAAACCTAGATTCTACCCAAAACACCTTATTTGCCCCATGAAAATATTTGATTTGAAGTTGAAATCATGTTAAAAGATGTTAAGGAGTGAAGAAAATGAGTTAGAAATCACTTACCAACATTTTGCAAAAGAAAGGTTGTTTGAAAAATCGCCTCTTATGTTTGGGATTTTGAAAAAGTGAAAAATAACTGAAATTCCCGTTTATTTATACCCCTCTCAGGCCCCCAGTGGGGAACGCATCAAATGGATCGCGGCTGCACAGCCTCCACCGCGGACCGCACAAAGGTGACCGCGGTCGCGCTGGCCCCTCCCTGAAGACCTGCAGTTCAGCACCTTGGGCGGACCGCACAAAGGCAACTGCGGCCGCACAGCCTCCACCGCGGACCGCACAAAGGCGACCGCGACCGCGCTTGCCCCTCCTCGGTCGCATGCGATTTCTCTCGGACCGCACTAGAGGGTTCAGAGACTGCAACGTCTGACTTTCTAAGCCTAAGGCATTCCGAAGCCCACTCGAAATTCACCCGAGCCCTCGAAACTCCAACCCAAGTATGCACACAACCTCAAAAATATCCTACGGACATATTCGTGTACTCAAATGACCAAAATAACATCACGAGCCTTTAATTAAACCTCGAGATCAATAAAATTTTTCAAAACGCTTTTAAACATCAAATTTCTCAATTAAAGTCCGGATCACGTCAAACGACGTCTGTTTTTAACCAAATTTCACAGGAATGATTCAAGTCATATATAAGACCTGTACCTGGTGCCGGAACCAAAATACGAGCTCGATACCATTGCTTTCTAATCAGTTTTCACTTCAAATTTTCTTAAACAATTTCTGAAAATAATTTCACTTAAAAATTCATTTCTCGGGCTAGGGACCTCGGATTCCGATTCCGGGCATACGCCCAAGTCCCATATTTTCCTACGGACCCTCCGGGACCGTCAAATCACGGGTCCGAGTCCGTTTACCCAAAATATTGACCAAAGTCAAATTTATTCATTTTAAAGTTAAGACTTAACATTTTTCACAGACCAGAATCTTCCTTTAATAAAAATATTTACTACATAAAATTTCTTGAACAGTTTACAGATTTGGTATTCTTCTATTATCTTTATCCTAATCTTGTCAATCCATATTAGATTTTTTCCTAATATCTATTTTGATTTTGTCTTAAAAGTGTCAAGTGATATTTTCTCAATAAGCCACTTGGCTTAACCTCATGTTTCACTATCATCCTTTTAATATAACTAGTATTAGTACCCGCACGATGCGCGATAATTAAAAAGAACGATGTACACCGTAAAATTTAATATGTTATTGTTAATACCATCTTTACCACCAAACATTAAAAACATATTAGGACTTCGGTAAAACTTTCATTTCATCTCCTAATAATTATTCCATAAAAAATAATGATACTATACAATTTGCTTGATATGAATGTTCCACGAAAAATAATGATGTTATATAATTTGCTTGATATGAAGCATGTGCCTAATGGAACATTATTGTAGCAAATGCTCATGGACATATTGCAGTGCATTTTTCAAAAGTTGTCATCTGTATTGAGGTTTATCACTACAAAAAGATATGGGTAAAAATTCAAGAATTTCTGGTCCTTGGGCGACAATTTTTGACGGAAATGAGAGACAACATATATTGTATTACTGATGAGATAATGAAGAAGACATGCCAGAATGATCCTTTAGAAGGAAACTTAGTTGGCATCTAAAATTATCACACTTTCAGATGTTTTGATTAAGTGTTGAATAATATATATTCAAATACATCAATAGCTTGGATTCTAGGAAGCCGATAGATCTCATCACGCCAACATCAGAATCTAGATGAGCTTCATGCACTTGGATGGCAGATAATATAGTCACAGGTCACTGTTCCATGTCACTACAGGTGATATCTTTTTAGACTTTCTCAATGCATCTAGCTTATATTATGCTCTCTGCAATAAATTATCCAACTTTGCATTAAAGTAAAAAGTTGCATACTATCTCAATATAGAATTCTCCAGTTTCTGATTCTTTGGCCACTATTGTTGTCCACCCAGCAGCAGATGAGGATTGCTAGTATAATCCATTAGTATTCTCCATTTCTCACTAATCTGCAAGCTAATACAACAGTATCACTCAAATATGATAAAAACTTGTGGCAGATTAATCACAACAACACAATAATAAAATACACAAATGCAGTAACCAATAATGACACAGAGTAAATCATATGTAAAGAAAACAAAGAAATACTTAATTGGCTTCAAGATTCTAGGAGTGAGGCGCTGGAAAAAAAGCTAAAATGTCACCTCTTATGAACTGCCACATAACATAGTTATACCAAATTAAAAATAATAACTAAAGAAAATGATACATAAGACCAAAGGATCATAAGACAATAACAATACTCAATAATCAAATGATAAATCATTTAATAACAGCTCTTCCAATAGTTGCATGAATTCGATCTCCCTTAAACAAAAACATTTAAAAAAAAAAAGTTAAGTTAGTAAGGCGCATAACTTGAAAAAAATACATCACAACTCGAAAAAATAACAACAGCTAAAAGAGTATGCACCTTTCATCCTGAATAATTAATTCAATTGACTTAGGATTTTCTGGTTTCTCGCGGTCTGGAACGTGCCATAATCTAACAACACGAACCTTCAAATTCCAACTCATTTTGGACGTTGATATATCGCTGATATAGTTATAGTTTGGAGCCATACTTTGCAGTAATTTGTGTGTAAGCTAAACCCTAAGCAATGTAGAGAAGTCAAACCTAAATAAAAGTTGCTTAAATAAAGATTTTTAAGGAAAAGCTATCGTAGTAAATCAATTTTAAGGCGTCTGAAATCTTAATTTTAAAAAAAGGTATGTGTAAACCAATATGTAAGAGCGAGTGCACTCAAGAAATGACAAAAATCTTTATTTTTTAGCTTTGGGCTTTTTGAATTTTTAACCTTCGTTTATTTTTTTTAACCACCAAGCTTTAATTTTTCTTGTCTTTTTCCTATGTCCTCTTGTTAATAATATTATTTCCTTTAATATAATATAGATGTAAGATACAAAATATTTATTTAATTAATTCTTTCTTAAAAAAGAATACCTACCATAACTGAATTATACACAAAATTTAATTTAAGATATCTATAATAATGTATATTATTTACATATAAGGTCAAATACAAAGCTTGTACTAAATAAAAATTATTATTTCAACATAAAATTAATGTGTAAGATACAAAACGAAATTAACAAAATTTAATTAATTCTTTCTTAAAAAAGGATACATATCATAACTGAATTCGACACAAAATTTAATTAAAGATACCTATAGTAATGTATATTGTTCACAAATAAGGTCAGATACAAAGCTTGTACTAAATAAAGAATTATTATTTCAACTTAAAATAAATGTGTAAGATACAAAACAAAATTAATGAAATTTTAATTAATTCTTTCTTAAAAAAAGATACTTATCATAACTGAATTATATACAAAATTTAATTAAAGATACCTATAGTAATGTATATTATTCACAAATAAGGTCAAATATAAAGCTTGTACTAAATAAAGAATTATTATTTTAACTTAAAATTAATGTGTAAGATACAATGATTCTTTCTCAAAAAAGGATTCATACCATTAATGAATTATACACAAAATCTATATTATACACAAATTTAATTAAAGATACTTATAGTTATAGTATATTGGTTTGCTTAATGAAAATTGCATCCTTTTTTCTTTTGTGTATGTCTTTGGTCATTAAAAAGAGAACATTTTTATTTTTATTTTAAATTTTTAAATAATTGGCTTTGATTAATTAAAGAATGAAATTCAACTTACAGAAAATTTTGGACTACTATTTCCATTAAATATGTTTCCATTTATAATTCAAATTTTTTATGTTGTCTTTAAATTGCCAAATGGCTTCATTTTAGCTTGTCACTTGGCTTAACCATATGTTTCACTACTCTCCTTTTAATATAATATAGATATAAATATTTGTTTATCTTACTCCCACAATAAAATAACCTTCTTTTATCGTAGCCTATCTTTTTTTACTTTTATTATGCAAGGTCAAAGCATCATCAGTCAAATAAACTGTGAAATGTTTATATTAATTTTAGGCATTCTAGTTGTACCCATGTTTTGCGAGTAATAAGTCCGTCACTTTGTTTTGTTCCCTAAAGTTGTGTCAAATACATAGTATCTACTTTCTATTTGGTTTTGGCATTTACCCCCATCAGAGGTTTACACTATGCATATCGAAGATAGTTGTTATAAAATAAATAGAAGTTGAAATGGTATCATACTAACTTATGATTAGTTAAGTAATTTAATGAGGTAATATATATAACAGCCATTGAGTACTTGAAATACATGTACAAAACACATGTCATCCAATCCATCTGTTGATTTAATATTGAAAGACTAAATTGCAAAGCAATAACAATGAATTGCATACCTTGTTAGGCGCAGCAAAAATTGTTGTAATTGCTATGAAGATAATTGTGCCAAGTTTACTTTGCCTCTTTTGGAATCAAAATTTTTATTCGCAAATTAGATGTCTTATTTTCTTTTGCAATATTTTTCTTTTTCTAACCTTTACCTCCATTTTGGTCCCTAAAATGGGGATTTTCCTATTTTGGGAACAACTTACTCCAACCATTCTCCCATTTTTTTCCCAAAAGAGAATATTCTTTTTTATATTCTTCTCTATATTCTGTATTATATTATTATCTTTCATTTCAATCTTATTTTTTAATTTTCATTAAACAAATTTCATCTTTTATTTTCATTAATTTGTAATTTCTATTAAAACAATTCCATAAAATTTTAAATAATATAATTTGTAAGCAATTATTATAGATTAACTAATAATTCAAATAAAAGTGAAATCATTGCGATACAAGATTAATTAAATATATATTACATAACGATAAAATTCATTCGAAATACTACATAAATATTCAAATTCAACCTCTAGTATTCTCCTATAAATTATCTATTATTGCATTACGAAGTGCAAAATGAGCATCTTTGTCCTTAATTCTTCTATGTCGAGCTAAAAATTCTTGAAATTGTTGATTTTCATCTACTGTCATTTCTACTGTTGCAAGTAGACCTTCCAAATCATCTGCTCATTCTTGATTATCATATTGTGCAGTATAATACATGTAGTCATTATATCAGGTAGCACTTCTTTTTTGCAAAAAACGTGAGGATCCTGCAACAATTGCAAAACGTTGTTGCAAAACTCTGAATGCACCTTCAACATCTTTTCGACATGATTCTTGTTTCATCGCAAAATATTTCTTCTTTGCCGAACATGGCTCTCGAATAGTTTGCACAAGGGTTGACCATTTTGGATATATACCGTCATCTAAATAATAACCCATATTATATTTGTCTTTTAATTTTGGCAACATCTAATATTTTATATTTGCACTATTCATTTTTTGAGATGATTATATATTTTTTGTACAATTATAACTTATATTAAAATTAACTTACAATTTTACATAAAAATAATAAATGCACGAAAATTAATTTATCAAAATTATACACCAAAGTTAAGATGTAAAATTAATATTATAAAGATATTACATAAACATAATTAGGTATATATAAAGAGATAAATTAAAAGAGTTAAATAATAATAAAATATACATGAATAGCAATGTGGGAAATGAATAGTGTACCCATATTGGGAGAACACTATTCATCTCCATTTTGAGCTCAAAAATAAGAAAGGATTGGAGCTTCATTATGGCAAAAGTTGCCCCTATTATAGGAAAATGGGGAAGGTTGGAGATGGCCAAAGGGAGAATAGCAGAGAGCAATTTCTGTCTTGAATGAGAGATATTAAAGAAGAGAAGTTTATCAGGAAAACTACCGAATCAATTGATCCACGCTAATTTTTTAGGAGTTAAGAAACTTCCTTATATAACCTCCTTCAAGTTTATTTCCTCTAAACAGGTCGGTTAATCCAATAAATGACCCCTGATCTTAATCCAATATTCGACAGGTACAAATATCAGATGCGAGCAAGTTTTTACCCCAACAATGATGAGAGGTTTAAGTATAAAGAAGGGGTTATTGCTATTAATCAGAAGATTACAACAGATTAAACGCTAATTTGAAGTTGAAGAAGAAACTTGGTCAAGATTATTTTAGTATTATCAGCCAAATCTTGGCTAATGCAAAAATGGACAACTGTTTATTTCGTCTCATGTTTCGGTATCGTGTTAGCCATTATTTATTCCATATATAAAACTCTCTTGCACTCAACCCACCTGGCCTGGCGCAAAATAATTGATCAAATAATAAAAAGAGTCAAACCTTGGTTTGACACTTGGACTATAGTAGGTCTCTAAATAAATCATATTTTCTCTTCTTGCTATATAAAAAAACACAAGGACTTAGTACTAACTTGGCAATGGGGAAAGTTCATAAAATTTCTTCCTTCAGAAATCTATTTTCAAGATCAGTTCTTCGGCCTTGCAAATCAATCATCCCCACTACAGCAATGGACCACGCCAAAAATCGAATTATAATTGATCATAGTCACCATATCAAGTACATGATTTTATTCTTTGTTCTACTCTTTTTCTCCATTAATATCTTCACTTCTCCTACCAACACCCCTTTCTTCCCTTGGCAACTCTCACTCTTTCACCCCTCAAAACAGGTAACAATTAAATTCTCGTTTTAATTTGTCAGTCCCATTTCTGCATTTTTTACCCCTATATATATTAAGAGTAGTCTCGGTGCAATGTCACGATTCAAACTGTGAAAATAGTTTTTTGCAAAAATGTAACAAAAAACAACAACTCAGTAAAATTTCACAATTGGGATCTGAGGAGGATAGTGTGTATGCAGACCTTATCTCTACCCGGGTAGAGAGGTTGTTTGCAAAAATATAACAAAATGGTACTATAATAGAATCAATACAGTTTGGCGGGAACTTAATGCAGCAAGCTACATTTTACTGTTCTCATGTCTATTGGTTTGTTTTCTTTTATGGGGTGCATGCAGTTACATGAAACAGTGTATATTAAAGATGATCTTGAACAAGCGTTGGCCGGAGCAGCAACGGAGAATAAGACGGTAATAATTACTGTTGTAAATAAAGCATACATAGAGGGAGATAAACCAATGGTAGATCTCTTCTTAGATGGTTTTTGGCAAGGAGAAGGCACTAGGGAATTAGTGAACCACCTTTTGATCGTTGCAATGGATCAAACCTCGTACGAACGGTGCAAATTTATGCATCTTCATTGTTACAAGCTCGAAACAGATGGTGTGGATTTTGGTGGAGAAAAGTTGTTCATGTCTCAAGATTTTATCAAGATGATGTGGAGAAGAACCTTGTTCTTAGGTGATGTTCTTAAGAAAGGTTACAACTTCATCTTTACGGTATGTTTATGTGTCTTACAAAAATTTTCCAGCAATTTTTCTTTACGAAGCATCCTGTATTCACGTAGGGTCCGGACAAGGGCCGTACCCAAGAGTGTGATGTTATGTAGTATTTCGAGGAAATGAAAGTGAAAAGTGGGAATAATAATTACAACACAGTTTATCCAGGGAGAATTGAGAGAAAGTGATTAAGCTAGTCAATGTTTACCGTTAAAAACTAAAAACATGTGCTTTTTCACGTTAATTGAGCCGTAATTTCTGGTTATTTTTTCTTAAGTTCTCCAACGTCGATAAATCTGTATAGTATAATTACTACCAAAATAAGGATCTGTTCTAAGTTAGTCCTTTTGTAGTTCTTAGATATATAGTCTATGTTTTAACTTAACCAATTTCCATAAGACCTTTTTTCGTTTTCAAAGTTCTCATTGAGAGAACTGGAAATGTTTAGATGAATCTTTTATGCAAAATTAAAGTTACTTCTTCTTTTTTGGGTCTTTTCATTTTCTTCCTTCTTTTTTCCATGCAAAAGGGCTAAATTGATGGCAAGAAAGCTGAACTAGTGTGTTCGACGGAAAAATCATTAATACTATACTTACAGATTAATATTTCCAGACAACTTTCTGGTCAGAATTCCATTAATGTGCCCTTGTGTTCAATATAACACTAACGAGAAGTTTGCATCTTGCTTGTATTTTTTGCATCTGACATAAGAGATCTACATCTGTCACAAGCAAGTCAAAAGTTTAAATCTAACTCAAGTCCACTTTCTATTATTTCGGCGTGAAATACGGTCTTCTAGATCTGCGTTTTGGTTCTACTAAATTCTTCTCGTTGGTAGAAGTAGAATTACAAACCACCGTACGTGTATAGATCACATTTAGTTTAATTTAGTAAAAACTTATCTACGCTAGGTGTTTACACCAAACCAATAGATGCATAATATGTGTTTGCACATACCTTCACCGTATTAAATCACTTAAGCATAATAAATTAATATAGTTTGTATAAACACTGAGTGCGGATAAGTTGCTAACAAATTAAAGTACAACAATAGTATAAAAATACATTTTTATACTGTCAACATATATATAACTTAAGTCGATTATTAACTTTGTTTGTCTCTTCATACAACAGGACACTGATGTGCTATGGCTTAGGAATCCATTTCCGAACTTGTACTTAAATCAAACCGTAGACCTTCAGATCAGTACAGACAAGTTCAACGGAAGCCAGTGGTCTGAAGAAAACCCAATAAACACAGGCTTCTACATGATCAAATCAAACAGCAAAACAATAGCGTTGTTGGATGCTTGGTATGCTGGAAAAGACAACATTAATTCCACAGGATGGAAAGACCAGGATGTTTTGATCAAGTTAATGAAAGATGGAATGTTCAAACAATTGGGTCTAACTGTTAGGTTTTTGGACACCCTTTATTTCAGTGGCTTTTGTGATGATAGTAAAGATGTTAACGTTGTTGCAACTATTCATGCCAATTGTTGTCGTAGTATAAGTGCAAAGTTGGCTGATCTGACGGCTGTCCTTCACGATTGGAGAAGATTTAAGGGCTCGGATGCAAATCAGACATCGACGTTTGGATGGACTCAGCATGTGAATTGCTGGGATTCTTGGAAAAACTGATGGGAAATATTTTGCATATGCTGACCTGATTTTATAGTCGATTATGATACTATTACAATCTTTCTAGTAAAGAAATATAATTTTATGTAGTTTTTCTTAATACTTGCAAAAATATAATACGCATACATATTGGTTCTTCAAAAGATTGGTAAGAAATATACAGTCAAACCTCTCTATAACAGTCTTGTTTGTTTTGAATATTTTTGGATGTTATAGCAAAGTACTGTTATATAGAACATATATTATAACATACATGAAAATTGGTTCCGTAAAAGTTTGGCTTGAATAGTGAAATGTTGCTATTTAAGGATGCTATTATTGGAGGTTATAGAGGTCTGACTGTACATGTGATGTTAGAAATGAATCGCAGAAAACGCTAACCTGAAATATTTAATTTTTGATGTCCAGGAGCCGTGATACTTTTAATACAAACAAATATTCAAATAGGATTGGTTGTTTTAAATTTTTCTTCTCAACATTGTACTCTTTTCATCCTAGTTTATCAATTCTCTATTTTATTGCATCATAAGATGTTTGATATCATGATACACTAAGCGTATACATAAAATGAAAAAATGGAGTGAAAAGGTCAACCCAACAATTAAAGGGATACTAAATAACAGTTAAATTAGCGGCGGAACCAGAATTTGAAGTATGTGGGTTCGGGATTTTAGTTCTTTTATGTTACTGGGTGTAGACAATAAATTTGCGTCGAGAAAAACAAAATCAGACCGAAAAATATTGCAACAATCGTAATATTTTATTTCAAATAGTTGAGTGTACGCCACTACAAAAAAAGTGTTATTATAGCGGTTATTTTAGCGTATAATGGCGGTTTAAAACCGCCACAATAGCGTATAATGGCGGTTTTGAAAAACGCCAGAATCACGTTCGTCAAAAACAAATTACGGCGGTTCTTACAAAACTGCCATAATCTTATATTTGATAAACTGGCGATTTTTGTTTGCGTATTACAGCTGTTGGAAACCGCGCATTCCTTTAATTATGACTATCGGTCAAGACCACCACAATTGTGGTCTAATTATTTTATTTATTATTTATTTGTGTACGTATGTTTAAACCATCTTATCACATCAATGCATTCAAACTTGCTTAATACTTTAGAGTAACTTTGACACAAATACAAAACATTAATTAAGTAAAATATTTATTGTTTATAAATGGTACAGGTAACTCAATATTTACATCATCAAATGAATTATAATTCCAAAGAATTATTCAATAACAGTATAAACAATCATAGTCAATCTTTGCAATATTTTTGAATGAGCACTCAGCGATTTGCATTGAGCCTGCCTTCTCAACATCAATAAAAATACCAAAAATGCTATGTATTTTATCATGACAAAGCTTCTATTTGGGGAGATCTTATAACTAATTTCTAAAACTCATCTTCATCTCCCATAATTTCTTTTTCCAAAGATCATTCCCTCAGCAGCTCTAATTTCTTGTTCCCTGCATAAAAAGATTGCATCACATGAAGAGAGATAAATATGTAAATGTGGATAAGAAGCAAATACTCTTTCAGTCTAACTCAACTCCTAATAATGGGCACCATATAACTCAGAGAACACAAAAGTTGTTGATCAACTCAAATTAAATGTGAATGCCAATTTAACAGAAAACCCAAATTAAAGCTAAGAAGAATCCAATAATTGACCCAATTGTCTAATCTAGCGGATTAAAGTAATTGAAAAAACCTTCGCATATCTGAGTCCTGATCATGTTTATGCATTATTTACATTGTCTTACCAAACGAAAAGTCGAAAACCAAGAAATTACATGTGACATGTTCATCTGAGAAGCATCAAATGAATGAGCTGTCGAACGAGCTGATATGGCAAGGTTGTCAGGAACCTGAACAATGCATAACATAAACTGTCATTGTATCAGTTTTATGGAAAGTTTTAAAATTAGCAAGATAATAGCGCATGAGCTCTTCAGCAATCTTAGTGTCTGAGTATAGATTTCAAACTACTTATACAACACATCATATTTCTCATTATCTCCACCATCTTCTCCTCATGTTCTATTAGTCTGCTTGCAGCTTTTTTTTTGGGGGGGGGGGGGGGGGAATGCAATGATCCGAAGAATAATTCCAGACACGTAATACAGCTCTAATTATTCAGAATGCAGAATACTGATAGCGACTTCAGCAGCGTTGCTATGCTTATAACTCGCACCAAAAAGTAGACATGATTTTCAACTAATTTATTATGCTCCTCAAAACTTCAGCAAGAAAATAGGAAACAAATAAAGATCAAAACCAAAGGCAGAAGATAGAAAGATGAAGAAGAGTAATTTCAGTAGACTTTTCACGGCCGAAAGTAGCACTGATAAGGTTCTCAAACATTCATAAAGGGATCAAACATATAAAATAAATAACTAGAAAAGTGCTTCTTTCAGTGTGCTATCACAATTTAACATTTTAACACTGATACACATAAGCAAAGTAGTCACACAATAATGGCCTGAATTTTACAACATAATGAAAGCACCTAACAAGGGTTTTGTTTTTCTTTTTGAATTTGAGAGGATTTGGAATAATAGTCAAACCATAAATGAAAAATATCAATTAAGGCAACTCTAAGCACTTCCATCCAAACTAATTGAACTTCTCATGATTTGAGAATCTCTAGACATATGTGCTCAAAGAATTGAAGCTCAGGTTAGGTCCTTCGACAAAATCAGCCATGTAGAGCTTACTTTTTTTCATCTTTTAAATTGTGAGGAAATATTAATTATTAGATTAACTGTCTTTTCTTGAACATAAAAAAAAGACAAATAAAGCAAAGTTGTAATCTTTTGGTCAAATATAGATTTTACCAGACATGCACATCAACAACCTTTAAATTGTTCAGACAAATAATACCTTCTAAACAAATCAACTTCTTCAGTTCAATCAATTTTTGCCACAAGAATACGCCCATCTGTTTCGCGGTCGTATCTGAAAAAATTACAAGATGGAACTTAGAATTAGCATTTCAGCATGGAATTATTCGAAACTTCATTTTAGGAAAGAACACGAAATGCGTGAAACATCCTAATCTAGAAGCCAAGATTTAAAATTGCAGACACAGAAAATGATACTTCGTTTGCTTACATTTTGAGGAACTAATACCCAATACCTTTCCTATAAGATATCTCAAGTAAAATAAACAAACAAGAATATGTTAACAAAATACTCAATATAGCCTTGGCCTGAAAGAGAAGGTACGAAGCAAAGAAACATCGTGCCATCAAAATAATATCAACCTTAAACATTTAATTGTGTCAACTTCTCACTTAAAATCTTGCATTACTAGGTACATAAAGGATCGAAGATACACTTAAATGAAAAACAAATGCTATTTTATTAATAATACACATTATGTATTGTAAACTAGACTCAAAGTCAAAACAACTACTATTCCCCAAATCAAGGCAACTTATGATTAATTTGTAAAACTACACTATCACACTATGCAAGAAAGTGAAATAAATGGATAGAAACGTTAACCTATTTATCCAACTGTTCAATAAACACCAAACTTATATCTTAGAGCCAGTTTGCACTGCCTAGTTAAAAGCAACAAAAAGGGGATATAGTAGCATGCCAAATCATACTGAAATTAATCCAAGCAGACCACTTTAATTCTTCAACAAGCAGAATTCCATAGCTGGTATAAGGATATATAAAAATAAATGATCCTGAAACGCCAATTACCACGAACAACTCTTGATTTAATCAATCACTACGTCTTGTTCCTAAACTAGTTACGACCACTATACAACCCTCAGTACACATTATGGTAATATATCTTTGAACGGGCAACTAAGGGTTCTCGCATCCTTAAAGGACTTCTAGCAAATTTGTTCTTTACGATACCAAATATATAAAATAGCAAGCTAAGAACATATCTAATAATAAAACTGACAGAGCATCACAAAAAAATAAAGAAATCATAGATCCATACAAATACCTACACAAACATAAGCAAAAACTAGAGGAAAATAGAGAGACCTGGATGAACCTGCGAGCTTCATCGGAGACCTGGCGAGAAGAATAGACAGAAAGGAGGGGAAAAAGAGCCACCGACTACGATGAACTAGTGAAATTCCGGCGACGATTTGCGCGAGATTTAGTGAGAAGAAGAGGAAAAGAGCCAAAATGCAGAGAACGGGGTTTTTACTGTGGGGTGAGAGAGAGAGAGAGAGTGGGATACCTAATTTGTGAGTGTTGAGGTATTATTAGCGTCTTGGGAATAAAGCTAAAAATATGTTTAAAATCAAAATAAAAGTAGAGGCAGTTAAAGCCCGCCTCAACATAAATTAAACCGCCGCTTTTAAAATGCTTAATATGGTGGGTGGATAACTGCCACAATATTATTGTATTTATAGCGATTTTAAGGAACTGCCGAATTAAAACTGCCGCAATTTCATGTCTTTTTTGTAGTGTACAATCTTTATGAATTCTTTGATTCTTCTTTTTAATTGTAAATAGATTCAAGGGCCTTTGACATTGATCTTGAATATGTAGTTGTCACCACAAACGATGATCTTGTTCTTGAGCTTTAGCTTGATTGCTTGAACTTGACCTTGATTTGTTCTTCGTTCTTGAGCTTGAACTTGATTTGTTCTTCGCTCTTGAGCTTGAACTTGATTGCTTGAAACTTGTGGATGAATTTACAGTGTTTGATTCACGAGCTCTTTCTTGCTTCTTGTTATAACTTCTGGTGTCTTTTTGACTTATGAATACCCCTATTTATAGTTGTGGGGGGAAGAGTTATGATAAGAACAAACTCTTTCTGACCAATCAAATCGAAGTGTGACAAGGCCGCATCTGATTGGCCAAAACATGTCACTTGCACACGTGGCGCGATTTCATTTGCCTTTTAATGTGACTTAGCATGCCTTGTCATTTTGACACGTGGCATGATCATATTGGCTCTTCCGTTTGACTTAGCGTGCCACGTCATATGACACGTGGAACCAAACTGGGCCTCTAGGAAGATGACATCTTGGGCTTAATGAAGTGGGCTCATCATTTTAGCCCAATTAAATGGGCTATGCCCAATGAATTAAGACTTATTTAATTTATATATATTGGACTTATATAATTAATTCAATTATATTATACCATAATATTTATTTGGACCAATATATTAGTCCAAATTATTTTACGAATTTAATTTAATAAAATTTGTATGCCTATAATTGCCCCCTACTTCAAAGCTTGTTGGGGTATGTAATCATCAAACCTCCAAAGCTAGGCTTGAAGTATCTCATAATACACTTTAGAGAACATTTGTTTACATGACTTCTTCTTAGCATTATTTCAAAATCATAATTTCCAATCAGTTGGCGTAATGTTTTCTTGCCAAAGCGAAATTTCAATTCTCATAGGAATGTATTGTCACAACACTTTAGGACCAAAACATCGCATAAATAGACAAAATAGGAAAAGGATTTCAATTCTCATAGGAGAAGGAAAACTATCACACTACCGTCGCCTTTCCTTACATAATCCCACATCGGAAGCATCATTTTAACATCCTCTTCCAAAGATCTATATAAACTCATGTACTCGTATTTGTTGAGCATCAATTCGCAACATTTGCAAGCCATTTGAGTCTAATTATGTAGACCCGAAAGCATTGACGCGAAGATAATTTTTTTTTGTGCTTTTCTTCCTTTGTTATCCTTTTTGGCTTCTTTTAGGTCAAACAAGAAGGAAGTGTTCTTGTTTAACGAGATGATCCATGCATGAAGAAGACAATCTTAGGGTACTCATCACGACCCGAATATTGGAGAGATTACTCTCATGGCCCAATTATCGGAGAGATTACTCTCAATGTGGCTCGACTATTAGAGAGATTACTCTCAACGTGGCTCGATTATTGGAGAGATTACTCTCAATATAGCTCGACTATCGGAGAGATTACTCTTAATGTGGCTCGACTATTGGAGAGATTACTCTCAAAATGACCCGACTATCGAAGAGATTACTCTCAATGTGGCTCAACTATCGGAGAGATTACTCTCAAAATTGCCCGACTATTGGAGAGATTACTCTCAATGTGGCTCGACTATCGGAGAGATTACTCTCAAAATGACCCGACTATCGGAGAGATTACTCTCAAGGTGGCCCGACTATCGGAGAGATTACTCTCAAAATGACCCGACTATCGGAGAGATTACTCTCAACGTGGCTCGACTATCGTAGAGATTACTCTCAAAATGACCCCAACTATCGGAGAGATTACTCTCAATATGACTCGACTATCAAAGAGGTTACTCTCAAAATGACCCGACTATCGGAGAGATTAGTCACAATGTGGCTTAACCATCGGAGAGATTACTCTCAAAATGACCCGACTATAGGAGAGATTACTCTCAATATGACTCAACTATCGGAGAGATTACTCTCAAAATGACCCGACTATCAGAGAGATTACTCTCAATGTGGCTCAACCATCGGAGAGATTACTCTCAAAATGACCCGACTATCGGAGAGATTACTCCTCTTTTGTTTTACTTTGTCCAACTTTTATCTTAGTCTCATTACCATCATCAATTTTATGCGCTTGTAACAAAAGATTCATATCTTGCTATGGGAGAGTCCAAATAACGAACTGTTTGATTTCTCAAAAATTAGACTTCAGTATCTAAAATATATCCAAAACTTAGAATTGAACACCTTCATAATCGCCCCAGATAAGATTTTTGAAACCAACTTTAGATTCCACCACGTTAAAAATTTCAGATCAGTCTCACCAAAAAAATCATATCTCGGTGTAGAAAAGTCAAAATCACGAACCGTTTAATTTTTTGAAAACTTAACTTGCAAATATATAACATATCCAAAATGCAAGATCTAATGCCTTAAGGATAGTTTCAGATAATAGTTCGAAGTCAATATAAAATTCTAATGCGGCGATGATTTCAGATTTGTACGACTTCACCAAAACTTTTGTATCTTCATGTAAGAATGTTGAAATCGCAAACCGTTTGATCTATTGGAAACTTAACTTCCAAATATGTAACATATCCAAAATACAAAATTAAATGTCTTAAGGATAGTTTCAGATAATATTTTGAGTTCAATACTTAATTCTAACACACTGATGATTTCAAATTTGCGCGACTTTGCTAAAAGTTTTTTATCTTGAAGTAGGGACGTCAAAATTATGAACCACTTAATCTCTTAGAAACGATAACTTCAAAATATTATATATATATATATATATATATATATATATATATATATCCAAAATATAAAATTTAATTTCTTAAGGATAGTTTCATACGATAGTTTGAAGTCAACTTTGGTTTCTAATATGCCGACAGTTCCAAATTAGTGCGACTTCACCAAAATTTGTGTATCTTGGTGTGGAAGCCTTGAGATTGTAAGACCTTTTTAATTGTCAGAAATTGAAATTCAAGTTCTTCATTCTCACCAAATATCTTGGGTTCAAGTCTAACTAAATTTGAAACGTCGTGAAAGCAGACCAAAAAAAACTTGAAAGTTTGGCGATCATGAAGGCATAGCGGATCCCTGGACTTCAATGCAAATGCTTTGGTATCCCCCTAAAAGATATTAGTCATTTCATTGGAGACACCAATTTACCATACCGGTTTGCCCCCCTTAAATCAAGTGCGATCCAAAGTTTAACAGAAGAATGGTATCTCGACTCGATTTTCAAGTGTTGATTGCATGGATTACATTCCATTGTACTTCATTCGGACAACGATTGGGAGATTATGTATCTTTTGAACTTATGCGGCTGAACTCAGAATGAAACTCCAAGCTACCTTCGTACTTTGGTGAAGAGGATAAAGTCATACCGTAGTACAGAATGGGTAAAAAAAATTCTTTCTTTTTTTATGTCCTAACTTTTTCCTAGGCCGCCTCTTTCGAGGTTTTCAACCTAGCAGACCTTTTTTTTATGGTGGGCCATATACAGTTTAGACTCATGCGGGACAGGATTGTAGGAATATGCAGTTTAGGCTCATGCGTCAAGGAGCGTCATGACTTGCAGTTTAGGCTCGTACATTAAGGAGCATGGCACCTTCAAGGATGATACTTCTTCAAGAACTTTCCATTGATAGGGCCGATTCTCATGCCATCTGCATCAACCAGCTTGTAAGCCCCACTTGAGTAAGCTTCTTGTACGACATATGGCCCATCCCATTTTGAAGTGAACTTCCCTACAGGTTTATGGGAAGTAATAATAGGTCTTCGTATGGCAAGGACTTGATCTTTTACTTGAAAGGATCTCAGGCGAACTCTTTTATTGAAGGCGCGAGACAATCGAGCTTGATAACATTCAAGACTCTACTGAGCTTCCAACCTCTTCTCATCAAGAGCCTCCAACTCTGTTAATCGAAGTCGAGCATATTATTTATCAGTGATCCCTTCTTGAATAGCCAGTCGTAATAAAGGTATTTAACGCTCGAGTGGCAAGACGGCTTCGACTCCATGAACTAGTGAATAAGGAGTCTCTTGTGTTGTCGTGCGGTGAGTCGTCCTATATGCCCATAGAGCTTCTTCCATACGGTCATTCCAATCTCATTTGGATTTGGAGACGACTTTCTTTAACAAGTTGCATAGAGTCTTATTGAATGCCTCAGCTAGACCATTGGCGGCAATATTGTACATCGAAGAGTTACGTTGCTTGAAGCCAAAGAGATCACAAATCTTGTTCATCAACCTATTATCGAATGGCTTTCTATTATCCGTTATTATGTAACGAGGAATGCCAGAGCGATAGATTATGTTTACTTGAATGAAACTTACAATATTTTCCTTCTTTACCTCCTTAAGGGCAACAACTTCAGCCCATTTTGAGAAGTAGTCAGTTGCAGCCAAGATGTATAGGTGCCCACCAGAGGACTTTGGCAGTGGTCCAACAACGTCCAATCCCCAAGCGTCAAACGGTCAGGATACAACAGTCGGGTGCAACACTTCAGGAGGTTGATGAATAAAATTCGCATGTAATTGACAAGCCTTGCATCTTCGAGCGTAGTCCAAGCAATCTTTTACCATTGTTGGCCAATAATATCCCATCTTGTTTATAAGGAAGTGAAGCTTTGGTTCAGACTGGTGTGACCCACATACCCCAGAACGTGCCTTTTGCAAAGCTTGTAGTGCTTCTTCTTCCCCTAAGCATCGCAAGAGTACTCCCTCGAATGACCTTCTGTATAGAGTATCTTTGTAGTAAAGGAAGCGAGGTGCACGACAACGGATTTCAGTTCTTCTCCTCGGATTTTCTGGAAGTATCCCATAGCATAACTAGTTGATAAAGGGTTGTCGCCATTCTTCTTTCTCAACTTCAGAAATAGCGATAAGATGCTTGAGTTCATTTTCTTCACCTTCAACCTCATTTGGCAGCGGTACTAACCATTTTTGGCAGACAGTAGCTTGCGCTTGATCAGGCAGGGTTAACGATGAAGCCAGGGCAGCTAAAACATCACCCTTCTTATTTTCTTTCCTTGGTACATGCTGAATAGTCACATTACTGAGCCACCCCATTAATTTTTTAGCGTAATCATGATATGGGCGTAGTTCAGGCTTCTTGACCTCGTAACTACCTAAAAGCTGATTGACCACTAATTGGGAGTCACCAAAGACTTGCAATTGCTTCATATCAATGGACATTTCAAACCCAAGTATTAATTCTTGATACTCAGCAACATTGCTGGAATAGAGTTGTGTCAATGTGAAAGAGTAGGGCAAGACTTCACCTTGGGAAGTGACAAATATTACGCCAACACCAGCTCCTCCATGGTGCACAGCACCATCAAAGTACATCTTCCATGAAGGTTAAACTTCAACGACCATTGCGTCCTCATCAGGTAATTCATCAGTTAGCTACCAGTCATCAGGTATCGGATGATCTGCCAAGAAGTCTGCCAATGCTTGTCCTTTTATATCCTTTTGAGGGATGTATAAAATCTCAAATTATTGAAATTGGCGGTACCATCTCGCTAGTCGATCACTAAGAACAGATTTTGACATCACGAACTTGATGGGATTTGCTTTAGAAACAAGACGGACAACATGACCTTGAAAGCAGTGCTTCAACTTTTGAATTGAGAAGTCTAGTGCCAAACACAACTTTTCAATTGGCGAATAATTCAGCTCGTTTGGTGTCATCATCCTGCTCAAGTAGTAAAGAGAGTTTTCTTTCCCCTCATTATTTTCTTGGGCTAACATGTCACGCCCCAAACCTGGGGGGCGAGACCGGCACCTGGTGCCTCACCTAACTTACGTACCAACTTGCGACTAAGGGACTGAACATATAATGTCATACTTTGGCCATGGGGACACATTGCAAGAAAAATTACGAAGCAAAATATAAAACTTAACGAAAACTAATGTTGACTAAACATCAATATAAATCTAGGCTGATAAGGCCGTCAAAACTACAATAGTTGACAAACTAACAAAATATACATATAAGGCCTACAAGCCCAACATACTGCACTGACTGACAGGATATGTCTACAAGCCTCTATTGATGGATGTACTGTGATCGGAATAGGGCCCCAACCTACCCATAATATATATATATATATATATATATATATATATATATATATATATATATACACACACACACACACATACACATAAGATGTACACAAAACTATATACCCGATAACTCTGAAGGACATAGAGCTTACCGATCAGGCTGAACTCGGGCAACACCTACTGAGGAGGTCTACCCGTCTGTCTGAACCTGCACACATGAAATACAGATCCCCAGAAAAGGGATGTCAGTACGAAATAATGTACCGAGTATGTAAGGCGATAAAATAACTGAAAGTTGAAAATGAACTGATAACATAATAATTGAAAGTAACTGGGAGTCAAAGATGATCTGGAGATATACTTACCTGCTGATACTGACTCAACTCTCTCAATATAGTAAGTAAAATAAATGTCCAGCCCTATAAGGCTTGAAACTTGTAACTGCTCTGCCGTAGTAGGCTCGCTCAAAGGCGCTCGGCCATAGTAGACTCTGTATCTCGGCCATTATGGGCTCGCTCATAGGCGCTCGGCCATAGTAGGCTCGGTATATAACTTACCATCTGATTGGAGGTTGCCCAATAGGGGCTTGCCCATTGATTATAGCGCAATGGTGGTGAAAATAATGTAATACTGTACATATATACACGCTCTGCTCTCTTGACTGGAAGAAGACAATACTTAATTGAATATAAAGTCTCAATAAGCGAGAATACTGTAACTTATGAGACTACGATAGTGTATATAAATTCGGGAGTATGAACTTCTCTTTATGCCTCGTTATCAAACACATGTAATTACGAGATCATGACAAAATGAAGGAAGGGCTTAGCCTTAACATACCTTATCACAATCTTTCTAATCACCGAGTTGAACTCGTCTTTTCTCACCTTAATCTACAACAACTATAATAATATTATCATTAAGTTACGAAAGGTACAACTATCGCACAACGAACGACAAGCTTATTTTGTATAAAAATGGGCAGCTTCTTCCCTATAATCCTTACTTCCTCCAAATTCAAGATAACAGCAACAACACAAGAACACAACAACAACAACATATATACATTATTTTCCAGCCTTATATACACCATAAAATATTACAAAATATCCCAACACACCGCAATCTCTTCATACGCAAAACGACCACGGTAGTAGTGTCAAACGACCTGAAAATGTTACGACGAATGACCCGCCCACCACCCTACATCTATATGGTGTTTATCCACACCCTTCATCCTCCAAAACCCCACAAAACAGTAGTAAAACACGCAGCCCAACATCAATACAAAATAGTCTACAAAATAGTCCCCTACAAGTGAATAACTCGAACTCACGGTTTCCGATCACCGTCCTGTGAGTTCTTACAAGTATAGAACGAGTTACCATGAATTTAAAGAGGAAAAAATGGATGAAAGAGATCAGTAAACTTACCTTCTTTGTTGGATAATTCAACCCTTATCTTGGTTCTTGAAACTCTAGGTTTTACCCCAATTAGAACTTGAAAGGGAGAGAAATTCAATTAGGGTTTGTGGGTAATTTTTGGGAGGAAGTATGCAGGGGTTTAGGTCTGTTTATTTGTGATATATAATGAGGTTTATATTTCAGAAGATAAGACCTTAAATGGGCTCTTTGGATGACCCAAAATTGCCTCTTTTTGGGCTCTCATTTAACCAAGTAGGTGACACACCCACTTGTCACCTGGCAGTCTTGCAAAAAAATTACATATATATATATATACTCTGATGTTGTATTAATAAACGGTTTAATGTGTTAGAAAATAGACTCATAGGTCTTCAATTTTATGGGTGGAACACCCCATAAATCTAAGTATATTGGGAGAAAATCGCAATTACATTTGACCCAAAGTTTCAGTAAAACTTATGAATGTAACTTGTGATAATTTTCATCGACTTTTGTTCCACAACTCGCTTGACTTCAAAATATAACACACGACTATCATACTACTATCATAATTCATAACATAACCTCCTTATCATATTAAGCACCCTAGTTTCATCCCAAAAGTATATGTTATAATATTCCCATCTTGTCAACATTCGACGAAACATTATTTTCTTCAATTCCTTTAGCTTCTAAACCTTCCAACCCTCTTTGTACTTGTTGTTCATGATATTCAATATTTGTAACCTAAGGGGTAACATGATTAACTTACTTTATATAATTTCAAATATTATCTCATTTTTATTCCTACATTAGTTTGCTTACGATGCACTTTTATGTATGAAAATATAGGGTGTAACATCATTCCCCCTTGGGAACATTCGTCCTCGAATGTTTACTCTTGGAGACTTTGGAAAATTTTGCTAGAGTCTCCTCCGTACACTAGACTAAAACCAACCTGCATGTAGTTAGAAAACATACTATGCATGCCACACATGGCCAATGTCTTGAAATAGTAACACTTTACCTCACACAGCCGTAAATCATAAATACTAAAAGTCAAAAATAAGAGCTTACCTGATGACCTACTGGCCTGAATAGAGTTGTGCTATAGCATCCTAACTCGAGCCATATCTTCAGTTTGAAATAGGTAAGGGTATTTAGACTTCAATTCTTCCTCTGATTCCCACGTCATCTCTTCCACATTCTTGCTTCTCCATAAAACCTTCACGGAGGCTACCTCCTTATTCCATAGCTTAAAGATTTGCCGGTCTAGGATGGAAACTAGAATTTCCTTGTATGACAAGTCCTCCGTAATCTGTACATCATCCGTGGGCACCACTTGGGAAGGATTGCCGATGCACTTCCCTAGCATAGATACATGAAAAACTGGATGGACAGACTCCAATTCTGAGGGTAACTCTAACTTATATGCTACTTGTCCCACTCTCCGAGTGATCCTATAAGGCCCAATATACCACGGGATAAGCTTGCCTTTCTTGCCAAACCTTATCACTCCCTCCACAGCTGATACACTTAAGAATACCCAATCATTAACCCCGAACTCTAAGTCTCGTCGTCGCATGTCATAATATGACTTCTAACGACTTTGAGTTGTCAACGGTCGCTCCCGGATAAGCTTTACTTTCTCTATGGCCTACTGAACCAGGTCTGGCCCATGTAACCCAGATTCTCCAACATCAAACCACCCTATAGGAGATCTGCACTTACGCCCATACAAAGCCTCATACAGAGCCATTTGGATACTGGAGTGGTAACTTTTATTATATGCAAACTCGATAAGAGGTAGATTTTCATCCCAACTTCTTTTAAAATCCAACACACATGCTCATAACATATCCTCGAGCGTCTGAATTGTGCGCTCGGCTTGTCCATCGGTCTGTGGATGAAAATTTGTGCTGAGATTCACCTGACTCCCTAGACCTCTCTAAAATGACCTCCAAAAATATGTTGTAAATTGGGCCCCACGATCAGATATAATAGATACTAGTACTCCGTGTAGCCGTACTATCTCTTTAATATATAACTTTGCATAATCTTCTGCTGTATATATAGATCTAACCGATAGGAAATGAGCTAATTTTGTGAGCCTATCGACTATCAACCATATAAAATCGAACTTACAATGAGAATGAGGTAAACCCATGACAAAGTCCATGTTTATCGCCTCCCATTTCCACGTCGGGATCTCTATAGTCTGCATTAGCCCTCCAGGCTTCTGGTGCTCTACCTTCACCTGCTGGCAACTAGGACATTGGGCGACAAACTCAGCAATGTTCTTCTTCATATCATTCCACCAGTACACATCCTTAATGCCACGATACATCTTCGTCGACCTAGGATGAATGGAGTACCACTAATAATGTGCCTCTGACATAATCCTGTCTCGTAGCCCTGCTACATCTGGAACACATATACGACCCATGTATCTGATAACCCCATCTCCCTTGAGCTCTAACAATATTCTCATTTTGATGCGGAACTCGCTCTCTCAACTCGACTAACTCTGGGTCCTCGTACTACCTTTCCTTAACTTCAGCTATGAGAGATGATTTTGCAGTGTTTTGGAGTACAACTCCACCATCGTCAGAATCTACCAACTGAAACCCCAAATAAGCCAATTGATGAATCTCTCTAGTTAATTGTCTTTTCTCGTCCTCTGATGTGCTAAGCTACCCATAGATCGGTGACTTAAGTCCTCTGCTACAACATTAGCTTTCCTTGGATGGTAGAGAATGTTAACATCATAATCTTTCAATAACTCAAGCCATCGCCTCTGTCGCAAATTCAACTCTTTCTGCTTGAAGATATATTGTAGGCTTTTATGATCTGTTAATACATCAACATGAACACCATATAAATAATACTGCCATATCTTAAGTGCATGGACAACCGCAACTAACTCGAGGTCGTGGGTTGGATAATTCCTCTCATACTTCCTCAACTGCCTTGAAGCATACGCAATTACCTTCCCATGTTACATCAGGACACATCCTAACCCGACACCTGAGGCATCACAATACATGGCATAACCCTCTGGACCCTCTGGAAATGTTAGAACCGGCGTTGAGGTCAACCTGTTCTTAAGCTCTTGAAAACTCCACTCGCAAGCCTCCGTCCATTGAAACTTAGTTTCTTTCTACGTCAACTTTGTCAATGGTGCTGGAAGGGAAGAAAAACCCTCTATGAACCTCCGGTAATATCCTACTAAGCCTAGAAAGCTATGAACCTCTGTCATAGTGGTAGGTCTAGGCCAAGATTTCACGGCCTCAATCTTCTGAGTGTCTACTTTTATACCTTCATCTGACACAATATGCCCCAAGAATGCTACATACTTCAACCAGAACTCACATTTAGAAAACTTAGCATACAACTTACGATCACAGAGTGTTTGGAGTACCGCTCACAGGTGATCCGCATGCTCATCCTCTGAACGTGAATAAACCAGAATATCATTAATAAATACTATCACGAACAGATCTAAAAATGGCCGGAATAGGCTATTCATCAAGTCCATTAATACGGAGGGTGCATTCATCAACCCGAAGGACATGACAAGGAACTCGAAGTGGCCATATCGGGTCCTAAAAGTTGTCTTCAAAATATCTTTCTCCCGAACTCTAACCTGGTGGTAACCCGACCTCAAATCTATCTTTAAAAAACATCTAGCCCCCTGCAACTTATCAAACAAGTCATCGATCCTTGGAAGTGGATACTTATTCTTAATAGTTACCTTGTTCAGCTGCCTATAATCGATACACATCCTCAGCGAGCCGTCTTTCTTCCGGACAAATAGTATCGGTGCACCCCAAGGTGAGGTACTAGGCCTGATAAAACCTTTATCTAGCAAATCTTTTAACTGCTCCTTCAACTCCTTCAATTCGGTGGGTGCCATTCTATATGGAGGAATGGATATTGGTTGAGTTCCTGGAAGCAAATCAATGCTAAAATCAATCTCTCACTCTGGAGGAATACCTAGAAGCTCATCTGGAAACACATCTGCATACTCTTTGACTACGGGAATAGACTGAAGTGTAGGTATCTCAGCGTCTGCATCTCTAACTCACGCAATATGATAAATGCACCCTTTTTCGATCATTTTTCTCGCCTTCAGATAGGAAATAAACTTACCTTTGGATGTCTTTATATTACCTCCATATTCAAGGACTGTCTCACCCGAAAAATGAAATTTGGTTGCCTTTGCTCGGCAATCAACTGTGGCATAGCAAGCTGCCAACCAGCCCATGATAGCATCAAAATCCATCATCTCTAGCTCAACTAGGTCGGCTGAGGTTTGACGACTACAGACTGTCACCGTACAACCTAGGTAAACCTGTCTAGCAATAATCGATTCTTCGACCGGTATATATACTGCAAAAGGATCACTTAGTATTTCAGGCACTATACCAAACTTCCCCGTGACAAATGGGGTAATATATGATAAAGTAGATCCTAGGTCTATCAAGGCATAAGCATCATGAGAGCAAATGGTCAATATACCTGTCACAACATCTGGTGAAAACTCCTGGTCCTGTCGACCCGTTAAAGCATAGATACAGTTCTGGTTACCACTTGAACTGGAACCTCAACCTCTGCCTCGACCTCTACCAGCCGAAGATTGAGACTCGCACCCTGAAGGATGCACGGACATAGATGATCCTTTTGCTGAACTTGCTGGTTGTGCCATTCCCCCAGAATCTCTATTTGGGAAATCTCATATCATATGCCACGGACGCTGTCACGCCCCAACCTTGGGAGGCATGGCTGGAACCCGGTACCGCACTGGCCCGAGCGAACCACTCTGTAACTTATTCATTCCTTTTGTAACTATCATGGGCCAACATGGCCACAACTCGCAACGTATAATTGTAAGTGGGCAAATGTTAAATCAATGAATCTTCGTTCATAAAACATGAATACATATGGCCCGTTAAGGCCTCTGACATACTGTACATAATAAATCTATGTCTACAAAGCCTTTAAGATTATTTGACATAAAATGGGACCGGGTACTGGCCTACCCATAAGTCAGTAGTAAACCTCTAACACGATGACTCATAGATTCGACTGCACTCCGAATGAGGTGGAGTCTTACCAATCCTTCGCCGAATGCCAATCTCGTCTACTATGAGGGCTCGTCAAATTGATTGTCTATACCTCCAAGCATGAATGCAGTGTCCCCAACAAAAAGACGTCAGTACGAATAATGTACTAAGTATGTAAGGTATGTAAATCAGTATATAAAGAACATGGAAGAAACATGGAGTAAAGGACTCAACCTGAAAGTCAGGATAGCTCTGTAAATCATAAAATATTTATAATGTCATGCATATACATATAAATGTCATGTGATGCATAGGTCTATACATACATAACATCATCATATCATCTCGGCCACTGTGGGCAAAATCATCAACGTATACTAGCTGATCAGGTGGTTGTGCGTATATAACACCATAACCTTTTCCCATATCTCATATACATATATTTATACATATATATATATATATATATATATATATATATATATATATATATATATATATGCGTATATAATGCCATCTGGTCCACTGTGGGCAAAATCATTAATGTATACCAGTTGATCAGGTGGTTGTGCATATATAACGCTGTAACCTTTTTCCCATATCCCATATAAATATAACATACATATATACGCGTATATAACGTCATCTAGTCATGGGTCAACGTACATGTATAAATGCATGAAATGCATATGAAATACGTTAATAAGATTTTCTCGGAATACCATAAAAATCAATATGCCTTTCGGATAAACTTTATCAAATACGTATTTTTTTGAGACCCATGAATAGACGATACAATAATAATTCACATGGGGAATCAAGAATATAGACACTCATAGTATTTCTATGGATAGAGTCATTTATGATAGTTGCGTATTTTTCTCGTTTCATTTGTATTATTTGGATCATGCCAAAAAGAAGGAAGGGATACCCTTAACATAACAGAGCCAATTCTCTTAACAATCCTTCCAACATACATCAATTGCGACAACACGTAATAGCGGATCCGTATGACATTCTTGAGAAAGATTGCACTGTACTCCCTTAAATCGCAAAATCTCACGTTTGAAGGAAATATTGAAGCAACTCACGTTGTTAAGATAATATGAAATTTGGTTGAACCCTCCATTAGCGGTGTTTTTAGGAGCCAAAAATCTATCAAATTGAATTGACCAGTGCAACAAATCTAACTTTACTGAATATTCTTACACTATGTCACAAAAAGTACAGGGAAAAGATAGAAGCTAAGGATATGACATGGATTGTAGGAGAATTTCGGATACAAATCCAGATGCTATGCTTAAAAAAATGAGTTCGGAATTTAAAGAACATGAACGCAAACTAACTTCATATATGAATGGAACCTATTAAGGAATTTCGAGAAATTTTGGGGAATTCATGTGCATGGATGGCGAGTGAACAAATTTGAGTACTGAAGAATGTTTTTATTTCAAACTTTTGGTTGGGATTTAAGAATTAACAAAGGACACTAGAATGAAAACACTTCAGTAACTACATTGATACACGACAAATCAATTCAAACATCCTCCAAATGATTTTAAATCTTGCCACCTTACTCTAAATGACTTAAGAGTCATATAATATAACATATATTGCTGCCACGTAATCCCTTAGTTGGGGAATTTAAACTTTATCTAATAATCAATTAGGTAGTATCCCGCTATCCGGTAATTAACCAATTACCCGTATAATTAAGAATTATCTCAAATTACTTAAAATTCTACTTATTTTTAATACACTTTATACACCTCACTAACATGGTCATGTGGTACCATATAAAATAATACATACATTATTATTTTATTAAAATATCCATGTTAAAAAAAAACACATATTTTCTTAACTTCTAATTTTTCCTAATCTCATATAAAGAGTAAAAAATTTCATACGCTTAATTTTTAAAATGGTAAAACAATAACCTTCTTTTCTTGTGACAAAATAATTTCTATCTTTATAATAAAGAAAATCTCATAAACTTTCTCATATTGTGCGTATAATTTAAAACATATTCAAAAGTAGTACTATTAATAACTATCTAAAATTATATTTTTCAAACTATTTTTGCAAAAAGTATTTCACTCAAAATACCTTATCAAATATATATTACGGTAAGGTTGTTAAACTTACGGGGTGTAACAGACGCCCACATGTATAACAAGCATCAGAACCTGCTTGGCATTGGCCCAAGTGTCCTCTACCACAGATGTCACACCGTGGAGGAAATGACCATGTCTGCACAGAACCTTGCTGCCGCTGCAAACCCAACACCCATGAGCTCTCACCTAGTCCTGACTGAGTATAGCGATCATACTTGTAACCCTATAACTGAGGTGGCGGAGGCCTAGGTGGCCGTTTGAAGTACTAGGGCCTATAACTACCCTGAGATTGCTCCTAAGACCTGGGAAATCTCATCCTCTTACGCTGACCTTGCTCAGTCCACTCTGTACCCTGCTATCGATGCCTACCCCTTTCTATATTTTGGGTGAATGCCTGAATCTAGGAGATATCTGTCACACCTCCTTTTTCACTACACCCGCAAGGGCGTACAGGAGTTTTTCCATTTAAAGGACAATCGGAACGGGATTTAATTATTAATTATTCAGAGTCGCCACTTGGGAGATTAATGGTGTCCCAAGTCACCGGTTGAATCCCAAACCGAGGAAATTTATGACTCTGTTAACAGTCCGCGTACCAGAAATCCGAGTAAGGAATTTTGTTAACCCGGGAGAAGGTGTTAGGCATTCCCAGGTTCCGTGGGTCTAGCACGGTCGCTTAACTGTTGTATTTGATTTTATCTGATTTTAATACATGTGCTTTTTATTCGTAAACCGCTTTTATTGTTATTTATTTTAGCAGAATTGCGACGTTGTGAAAACGCGTTTCGAACCACGTCACATCAATGCACCCGTGATTGTTGACACATTTCGACTTCGTCGAGATTTGGATTTGAGTCGCATCTATGCGCACCCGAATTTAAGAAGGTCATTTAATTAAAATCGCGCCTAAAGATTTTAACGTATTGTTATTTTTGAGGAAGGTGGTGAAATTTACTAAACAACCTTTACAAATCTAAACAGTGAGATAACTATGCTATTAATTACTTAAGGATCCTAATTGGTTAAGGCCAGTACTTTGTCGAATTTGAATTTGAATATCCATGAAGAAATGCTGAGAAAATGGGCTCTGAGCCCATAAGGTCCAAATCATGCAATTGCACATTCTGCAGGCGCAGACTCCTAGAGTTCTAAGCATCAGGCCTAACGCAGGCCAAAATTTTAATTTATTGACAGGCATTTGTATAGCCCAGGGATCGAGCCCTTGGGGCACCTTTCGATTTAACTAAATTCTTAAGCTTTAATGCACCTAGGCCTCAATTCAATTTTTCAGCTAACCAAAACATCTGGGCTACTTATTAATACGCCAGGCCCAAAAACTGGTCCGGTACGAAGCTATTGAATGTACAATTCATATTAAACCAAAATTAAAAGTAGTCACATGTATTGAACTCAAAATCAATTACAACTTTGCAAATTTAACTTCAGCAGACTGTGGAACTTGAGCAAAACTGAAAAATACAATTACATAAACATGAAATGCACAGTCTGAACAGTTTAGATATGGTCTGAATTAATAAAACTCAATCTCAACGAATCAAATACATATAGTTATTTATCAATCAGCTGATTACAGTTATATGCATCCAACGAACACAGATTGACCAAAGTGATTGCATTTCATCCCACATTACGATTACATCAAGGGGTTTTTGAAAATGTACCTAGAAATTGGAATGTAAATAGAGAAGAGGAGATTAGCAGCAGTAACAGTTCAGCAGCTCAGAAACTAAGGTAATATCCCAGTCACAGTTAATGAAGGAGCATTTCAGTCCACCCAGATTCAATCAATTTAGCAGAAATGAGTTGAAATGCAGGGCAAACTCAATGAATCAACCCAAAACACATTCAAACATATCAACCATTTAAAATCCTAGCTAAATGATTCACAGTTTTTTTTGTTTGATTTTCAAAAACCACTCGACATTCAATCATGAAAGTGTTGTGACTCCACTAATGGAATTTCAGATCTGGAGACTGTAGAATATGTTTTGTGGAATTTTTAGGATGAAAGTTCAAGTCGCCCTTCCTCAAGGCACTTGATGCCCCTTTTATAGGTGATACAAGAGAGTCAATCAGATTTTGGGTTTTCTTTTTAGTCCCTCCCCTATTTTCAATTTGGTCCCTCTATTCTTAACTTGCTAAACAAGTAAATGCATCACAATTATTAAAATCTACACTTGTACCCCATTCTAGAAGGCCCTAGGGTATTCTTCTACCCATACAATACCTATACTGCCCTTTCATATGCTTTGAAATTACTATTCCTATCAGAACTACCATTTTCCATACCCACACTACCCCTGAAGGTTCCTCAAAGTTACTGAACCTACCCTCATTCTTAACAGCTATAACCAATACCCTAATCCAATCTAAAACTAACTGAAATTGATTAATTAGCACTCAAAAATCAATTAATCAAACTGACCAAACCCAATTGTTCAATTATATTAACTCAATCAAACTAAATGAAATCAAACTAAGCTTAAGCTAACATGAACAACATTAAATGAACTGACACAAATTCTTAACCCATAAACTCACAATCATTCAAACAAATATCAACTCAGAACTAATCAACAATTGGCAGAATTATACTAATGCACAAAATAAATCATAAATTTAACAGAACACTTAATGAAACCAAAACGGTAATTAAAACTTCAACCATGCGAGTAAAAAGAAACAGTAAAAACTCACAGAAGCACGAGGAACTCCGGCCAGTCAGAAACGTCTGAATCCTTTCAGATTTTTGACGCGTAACATCCCTAACCATGTGTTCTTACAAGAGAACACATGGTTAAGGATACTACGGTTCGAAATCACAAAGATTTGGTTTAGGGTTTTGGCCAGAAATTCTCAGATCTAAGATTCGAGCCGTTTCACAGTGATTTGAAGGAAAATAAACATGGATTAGTGTTGAGGGAAGGTCGGGGATTGTGTGGTGTGATTTTGAGCTGGTTTGGATGAACTTGCCACTTAGCCGGAAAACTTCAAACCAAGATTCGATGAGCAACGACAACATTCGAGGAAAACTAATAATGGGAGTGGAAAGAGGGATTCATGTGGGATCTATGGTGTTAATCTGGGGGTAAACGGCGTAGGTTGCGTTCACCGCCGGTGAGGGATTTAGGGGTGGCGCGGATTAGGGTTTGAGAGAAGGGGTGGGGTGAGGAAGACGAGGGTCTGGGGTGGGCTTTCAGACCGTTTTAAATCAGGAACCTCGTTAGTTCCGGACCGTTGGATTGATGAGATCCAACGGTCCTGATTCGGAGACCACGAAACGACATCGTTTCGTTTAGAAGAGGGGGCGGACCGGGTTGCTGGTACTTGGGCTGGGTTTCTGCAATGGTTTAAGGCGTTTGGGCCTGAACGTTTCTTTTAATTTGGCCCAAAATTGGCCATCCCTTTGCCTCTCACTTGATTTCCTTCCTTGTTTTTTTTATTTCATTTTATCTATTTATTTTCCACTTTGTAATTTTGTAGTTATTTTTTCTGATTTTATAGAATTGCAACAATTAAAATAAAATCCTAATATACTTCAAAAACTAAAACTGATTAATGCCTAAAATTGTTTAAAAACTATTTCATGCAAAATTCATAATAAAAATCATTAAAATGCGAAAGTGAACTAATTTTTGTGATTTTCATGTTTTGTTTTAAAACAAATTAACCCTTAATTGATACTAAAACCTAAACGCAACAATGCATATTTTTGTATTTTATAGAATTAACATGCGCAAATAGAATGCCACAATTATCAGAAAATGACACCAAAATGAAGGAAAATTATTTTGTTTGGGATTTTGGGAATAATCATATTTAGGGCAAAAATCACGTACTCACAGCTGTCCCTCTTTGCTTGAAAACATAAAATATTTTCGGGCAAAGATAAGTGAGCAAATACGAGCGATTTTTGCCTGTTTGAAAATTTCGTGTGAAGCATTTTTGAAAAGTTTGACCGCATCCTGCTTCAGAGGTTGCCTACATATCCTGGGCTAAACAGGAATCAGGTCAGTGTAGTTCGGGAATGTCTGGTAGCTGGGACTACCAGGAATTGTGATTGTACTACGCTTGCTGTTGTTATTGCTGCTGTTACTGCTTGCTGACCTCCCTTATTACACCATGTCAAAGATAAAAGAAGCTACACTAACTATGCTCTATGAATTATAAAAATCCTATCTAAATTCTTCAAACTTGCTCTTGTACTTCCTTGTTGCCTTGTTGTCTTGTTCTTTCTCGATAAAATCCCCTATTGCTATTCCCCTGGGCAGACTCCCAACTTCTGAAACTTGTACTGTATATATTCCTCTGTTATCCAGGTGGGCTCCTGACTTCCGAAGCTTTAATTGCATGCCTCTATTCTTCAGGCGGGCTCCTGACTTCAAAATAGACAAAGAGATTGATGGAAAACTAAAATTGAATTATATCGCCTCTGTTCTCCAGGCGGGCTCCTGGTTTCGACTGCTTAGAATATTCAACACCTCCATTTTCCAGGCGGGCTCTTGACTGTTGAACTTAGAATTGAAACTACTCCTCTATTATCCAGGCGGGCTCCTGATTGTTAAAATTAAATTGTATGTCTCTATTCTCCAGGCGGACTCCTGATTACTAAAATTAAATTGTATGTCTCTATTCTCCAGGCGGACTCCTGATTTCTAAAATTAAATTGTATGTCTCTATTCTCCAGGCGGACTCCTGATTTCAAGATAAACAAAGAGATTGAGGGGAAGGTAAAACTTGAATTGTATCACCTCCGTTCTTCAGGCGGGGTCCTGATTGCTTAAAATCTGAATGGTATGTCTCTATTTTCCAGGCGGACTCCTGATTTCTGAATTTGAAATTGAATGTATTCCTCTGCTATCCAGGCGGGCTCCTGATTGCTCCAAACAATTATGAACCTAAGGTGTTACTTCTCACTGTACCAAGGTATCTTTACCCGGGTATATGAACTACGTCCTATTATCCAGGAAGGTCCTGACAACTTGCACTTATTCTAATCATGCCAACTTTGCAATCAAATTCCATTCCCCTTATGCATTTCAAGATTATCTTGTATTTAATCAAACTGCATTTTGCGATCAAACCTGATTACTGCTTGTTTTTCCTTCTTGGAGAATTCCTTCTCAACGGCTAACTTTCTGCCCCTGTTACAATCAAAGAAAATTTTGTTAGTTTAAAATGGTGGTTAGTTGATGGCCTTCTTGCTGAAAAATCCTTCCACTGCCTTGCTTTGTGTTGACTGCCTTCCACGCACTGTCCCTGAACCGCTTGACTTTCTGACCAACTTTTAAATTTCCCAACATCCGGCGACCTAAATGTTTTACACCCATGCTGTTATTTCATTTTCTGACCTTTTGTTTAAGCTTTTGCCTTTCCCACGACATTCCCCAATCATTTCACCGATGAAACTTCCGTTAATTCCCTGTGTTCCACTTGACATCAAGTTGTTTTTGACATGCTCTGACCACGTTGTGCTTTACAATTCTAGAAACCGGTAGTGAGCTTTGAAGTCCTTTCTGCTTGCATTGACCAAAACTAGTACTGAAACATCTCAACTATATAAAACCCTTAAAAGAAAATGAAATGCGATAATTTTTGAGTCAAGGATAAGGAGAATCCAAAACCAGATGGTTATTTCAAAAAGAGAAGGAAAAGAAACTTATCTGAGTGAGACAACTGGTACCAATGGTTATGACATGCATTTTGAATTGATCGGCCCAATCTGTCCAAATAACCAGCTTTCAATCGCCATACTTTGTTGCCCAGAACTTCCATCACTTGTTTGAATTACCCAGACCTTAACTTTGCTTTCCTGCGGTACCTCGAAATATTTTTCCACCCACAGACCTTTTTCCATTCAAACATTTTCCAACTCACTTTCACCTCAAGGTGCCCGCGAGGGTTTTCACCAATAAGACTCTCTCATTTATTTTCTCTCAGCTCCCATCTCCTTACGGTGCCCGCGAAGGTTTTCACCAATAAGACTCTCTCATTTATTTTCTCTCAGCTCCCGTCGCCTTACGGTGCCCGCGAAGGTTTTCACCAATAAGACTCTCTCATTTTTACTTTCGTTCTTTCTTGCTTGAACCAGAGTGTCGCCGCTGATACGAATTACCGTTACCTGCTCAACTTGGCATTTCTTAGAAATTGATCAAAAGGTTTTTCTTTGGACCGTATTGTAGGCTTTTGGATTGGGTTAGTAAAAAAAAGTATAAAAGGCTCAAAACAATTCGAATGGGTTTAAATTACAACTTTCGGAATCCAATTTCACAAAAATCACAACTTATTCCCCAGTTTCTTGCTTGGGGATTTTTGGATTTCTATTTTGGTATGACTGAACCTCAGAGTAAGGCTGCCTACGTACCCTTTCGGGATCAAGTCAAACGTAGTTCACTGTATTATAACTTTTGTTGTTGTGTTTTTCTTTCTTTCCTTTTCTTTCTCTTTCTTTTTCCTTTTCCTTTGTTTTTCTCTTCTTTCTTTTCCTTTTGTTTTTCTTTCTTTTCTTTTTCTTCTTTTCTTTTTCTTTTCTTTCTTTTCCTTTTCCTTTGTTTTTCTCTTCTTTCTTTTCCTTTTGTTTTTCTTTTCTTTCTTTTATGTTCGGCACCTGTGTTCCCTGATAGTGCCGTTGATTCCGAAAGAGGGGTATGAAAAATAAGTAAGGCTCAAAGGGGATAACAAGGGATAATAGTGTTTGGATAGCAGGACAAAATGCCTTCATCATTTCAATCTTTAAGATATGCCAAATACAAACAGATACATTCAGAAAATAAAGAAATCATACATAATATCTCTTGACCGCATCGGAATTGTGGGCATTTCTATACATTTTCCTTCCACATCTGTCAAATACAATGCTCCGTTAGACAACACTCTGGTTATTACAAATGGTCCCTGCCAGTTTGGGTCAAACTTTCCTTTTACTTCAGCCCAATGAGGCCAAATCCGCCTCAATACTAATTGCCCGACTTCTAATTTCCTTGGACGTACTTTCTTGTTGTATGCTCTTGCCATTCTTCGTTGGTACAGTTGGCCATGACACACTGATGCCAATCTCTTCTCGTCAATCAAACTCAACTGCTCAAGACGGCTTTTCACCCATTCATCATCATCGATCTCAGCCTCTGCAATGATTCGCAGAGATGGGATTTCCACTTCTGCGGGTATTACTGCCTCGGTACCATATACCAATGAGTAAGGAGTCGCCCCCACCGAGGTACGAACGGTGGTGCGATATCCTAACAATGCAAAAGGCAATTTCTCGTGCCACTGTCTAGATCCTTCAACCATCTTCCGGAGTATTTTCTTTATATTCTTATTGGCTGCTTCAACCGCACCATTTGCCTTGGGACGGTATGGAGTAGAATGCCTATGAGTAATTTTAAACTGCTCACATGTCTCCTTCATCAAATGACTATTAAGATTAGCCCCATTATCTGTGATGATTACCTTTGGAATCCCAAATAGACAGATGATATTTGAATGCACGAAGTCGACTACAGCTTTCTTAGTCACAGACTTGAACGTCTTAGCTTCCACCCATTTGGTAAAATAATCTATAGCTACCAAAATAAACTTGTGCCCATTTGATGTTGCTGGATCAATTGGCCCAATAACATCCATGCCCCACGCAACAAAAGGCCATGGTGCGGACATCGTATGTAATTCTGATGGTGGAGAATGAATCAAATCTCCATGTGCTTGGCATTGATGACACTTACGCACAAAACTGATACAATCCCGCTCCATCGTGAGCCAATAATAACCCGCTCGGAGAATCTTTTTTGCTAGCACATACCCACTCATATGCGGTCCACAAACTCCGGAATGTACCTCAGTCATGATAGTTGTGGCCTGCCTTGCATCTATACATCTCAACAACCCGAGATCTGGAGTTCTTTTGTACAAAACTCCTCCACTAAGGAAGAACCCGCTTGCCAATCGCCGAATCGTTCTTTTCTGATCACCGGTGGCCTGTATCGGATATACTCCCGTTCTAATATACTCTTTGATATCATGGAACCACGGCTCTCCATCAATTTCCTCTTCTATCACATTACAGTAAGCATGCTGATCACGGACCTGAATCTGCAATGGATCAACATAAGCCTTATCTGGATGGTGCAACATTGATGCCAAAGTAGCCAAAGCGTCAGCAACCTCATTATAAATCCTTGGAATGTGCCTGAATTTTATGGCCTGAAAACGCTGGCAAAGCTCATACAGACACTACCGATACGGTATAAGCTTCAAATCCCGTGTTTCCCATTCTCCTTGAATCTGGTGTACCAGTAAGTCCGAGTCACCCATGACCAAGACTTCCCGTACACCCTTATCCACAGCTAATCTCAATCCTAATATACACGCCTCATATTCTACCATGTTGTTTGTACAGTAGAAACGAAGCCGAGCTGTAACAGGGTAATGCTGACCTGTTTCCGAAATAAGTACCGCTCCTATTCCCACGCCTTTCATATTTGCAGCCTCATCAAAGAAAAGTTTCCATCCCGACTTCTCAGCTTGTTCCAATTCATCAATGTGCATCACCTCTTCATCAGGGAAATAGGTTTTCAAAGGCTCATAATCTTCATCGACGGGGTTCTCAGCCAAATGATCGGCTAATGCCTGTGCTTTCATGGCGGTCTGTGTCACATAGATAATGTCGAACTCTGTAAGCAAGATCTTCCATTTTGCAAGCCTTCCTGTGGGCATGGGTTTCTGAAAAATATACTTCAATGGGTCCAAGCGAGATATAAGGTAAGTAGTGTAAGATGACAAATAATGTTTCAACTTCTGTGCCACCCAAGTTAGGGCGCAACATGTCCTTTCAAGATGAGTATACTTAACCTCGTAAGATGTGAACTTCTTGCTGAGATAGTAGATAGCCTGCTCCTTTCTGCCCGTAACATCGTGCTGTCCCAGTACACAGCCGAATGAACTGTCCACAACTGTCAGCTATAGAATCAAAGGCCTCCCTGGTTCTGGCGGAACCAACACGGGTGGGTTTGACAAATACCCCTTTATCTTATCAAAAGCCTCCTGACATTCATCAGTCCATTTGACCGCGACATCTTTCTTTAACAACTTGAAAATTGGTTCACACGTTGCCGTGAGCTGAGCAATGAACCTGCTGATATAGTTCAATCTTCCCAACAAACTCATCACCTCGGTTTTGTTTCTTGGAGGTGGCAACTCCTGAATGGCTTTGATCTTCGACGAGTCTAATTCAATACCCCGCTGGCTGACTATAAACCCCAACAACTTCCCAGATGGCACCCCGAAAGCATATTTTGCAGGATTGAGCTTAAGATTGTACATGCGAATCCTTTGAAAGAACTTTCTCAAATCTCTGACATGGTCGGATTGCTGTCTAGACTTCACGATCACATCATCCACGTACACCTCGATTTCCCTATGAATCATATCATGGAATATGGTTTTCATGGCCCTCATATAAATTGCCCCGGCATTTTTCAAACCAAACGGCATGACCCGATAACAATACGTTCCCCACGGCGTGATGAATGCCGTCTTTTCTGCATCTTCCTTGTCCATTAGAATCTGATGATAACCCGCGTAACAATCCACAAAAGAACCAATATCATGTTTGGCACAATTGTCAATCAGTATATGGATGTTGGGTAGTGAGAAATTATCTTTTGGACTTGCCTTGTTAAGGTCTCGATAATCGACGCACACCCTGGTCTTGCCATCTTTCTTTGGCACAGGCACGACATTAGCTAACCAAGTGGGGTATCGTGTAACCTGAATGACCTTTGCCTCAAACTGCTTGGTAATCTCCTCTTTGATCTTCACACTTATGTCCGTTTTGAACTTTCTCAGCTTCTGCTTGACAGGGGGAAGTGTCGGATCAGTGGGTAATTTATGAACCACCAAATCGGTGCTTAGACCTGGCATGTCGTCATATGACCATGCAAAAACATCTTTGTACTCATGCAATACTTTAATTATCTCCTCTTTGAGTTGTGGCTCCAGATGAACACTTACTTTAGTTTCCCGCACATTGCCTTGATCCCCTAGATTAACTGCTTCTGTGTCATTTAAGTTAGGTTTGGGTTTTTTTTCAAAATGACTTAATTCTTTCCTAATTTCCTCGTAAGCTTCATCATTGTTACCATCCACCCCATCATCACACTCGATTTCTTGTATTATTACTTCCGAGCTAGATTGGCTTTTAAAACTGGGCCGAAGTTTCCTCATGCATGTCATATCATTGATATCAACATAAAAAGAACTGTACAAAAAGAAAAGAAAAGAAAATGGAAAGAGAATTAGGGACGAAGGAAATTGCATTTCATTAAATGTAAAGATAACAAGGTTTTAATTCATCCAAACGGACGGAACATAGCAACTGGATTACAAACCCTGGAATAATCCAGGTGACAAAAGGAAAACAAAACCCACTACCACGACTCCCTCCGAATTGGAAGAGGAGTAGCTTCCCAATTGTTGATGTTAGCATGTGGTCCGATGTACTGTATATCTGCTCCGCTTGACCCTTCCCCGGCCTCAATCATGTTTACTTCAGCAAATACTCTCTCGAACACCTTATCCAAATTCCCCTATGCCCCAATCAGTGAACCTGACACCTTTTCCAATGACTGCTTCTTGCTACCCGATCTGACGAAGGACCTGGACAAGCGTGGAATTGGTTTGGGAAGAACCCAAGCTTTCTTTTTCAATTTGCGGGCCCTTCTAACATCTGCCGCTGTTGGTTTGAAGCCTAATCCGAAGGTGTCCAGATTTTAGGGAAGGGACACAAGTTGAATAATGCCCTGAAGTTTAGCCCCCAGACCTTTCCCTGGCACGAACCCGTTATTCAGCATTTCTGATACTACCATGACGGTCGCAGCTGCCACCCTGGGACATGGCATGCTTTTACCTTCGGGCACTCTGCTCATCGGGACCGTGTCGAAGACCTGATAAACCCATGGTCCCTTATCATCTTCAGTTTCTATAAAGGGCACAATGACATCATTTATGGCGCAAGTGGGATCTTCCCCATGTAACACAACTTCTTGTCTGTCACACTCGAATTTGACCATTTGGTGCAGCGTGGAAGGCACGGCTTTGGCCGCGTGAATCTATGGTCGACCCAACAAAAGATTATAGGATACTGCAGCATCCAACACCTGAAATTCCATAGTGAACTCGACTGGGCCAATAGTCAATTCGAGTACAATATCCCCTACTGTGTTTGTTCCCCCTCCGTCGAACCCTCGAACACAAATGCTATTTTTACGGATTCTATCCTCATCGATCTTCAACTTGTTCAATGTGGACAACGTGCAAATATTAGCACTTGACCCGTTATCGATCAGTGCCCGAGTAACCATTGAACCTTCACACTTGACCGTCAAATAGAGAGCTTTGTTGTGTTCTGTGCCTTCCACAGGCAATTCATCATCAGAAAATGCTACCCTGTTTACTTCAAAGATCTTGTTGGAAATTGTCTCCAGATGGTTCACTGAAATTTTGTCAGGCACATGAGCCTCATTCAACATCTTCATCAAAGCTCGGCAATGTTCGTCAGAATGAATCAACAACGACTACAACAAAATTTGGGCTGGTGTTTTTCTCAGTTGTTCAACAATGGAATAATCTTGTACTTTCATCTTTTTCAGAAACTCTTCTGCCTCTTCTTCCATCACAGCTTTTTTGACTGGCACTAGATTGTCTTTAGCGCCCTTAGCCTTTCTCAACTCTTCGGGAGCGAAACAACGTCCCGACCGGGTTAGTCCTTGTGCTTCACAACTCTCTTCCTCAATTTCCTTTCCTTTGTATGTCACCACTACCTTGTCATATCTCCACGGTATGGCTTTGCTATCAATCATAGGTAACTGGACTACCGGTTTTATGATAACTGGTTCTAAGTAGGCTCCTTTTACAACCACCACGGGTGTAGATGATGACCCTGGTACCACTAACTTGACTGGCTCTGGCTTTTTTGCAGCCATAGATGGTCTCTTTCCCATTACCAATACTGGCTTGTCTTTTATTGCTTTTAACTGAACCACTGTCCTTGCACCCACTGTCTTTTCTTTGTCTTCCGTAGAACGAATCACCATAACCACCTGCGAAGGTTTTTTAGGCTCTACCTCCTTATGTATCAGTTTGAGCATATTGGCCTCATAATGTGCTGGTAACGGATTTTGGTTAATGTTTGGGGCCTGTGGAGCCTGTACTTCAATACGGCGATTATCAATGAGCTCTTGTATTGCGTTTTTCAACTTCCAACATTTTTCAGTATCATGCCCCGGCATCCCTAAGCAATACTCGCAGCTAACAGAATGGTCCAGGTTTTTGGGAAGGGGGTTTGGTGCTTTGGATTCAATCGGGGTCAACATTCCCAACTGTTTCAATCTATGGAAGAGAGCAGTGTAAGATTCTCCCAGCGGAGTGAATGTTTTTTTGTTTGGGGCCTTCTCACTTCTAAAAGCTTGGTTTGGGTGGAAACTGGATCCTGGTCTGTTTGCCCTGGGAGGTGGATAGGTGTTTTGTGGGGATGGATGTGTGTTTTGGGGATTCGGTGTACGCCATTGCGGGTGCACCGGGGCTGAGTGTAGGTCTGGGCGTGGTGAATAGAAAAGTGTGGTTCTGGTGGTGGATAATAGTGTTGCGGTGGGCCATATGGGGTATATTGGTAGTTTGGGTGGTGGGGTCTGGGTTGGTTGTAATAGAGTGGAGGGTTATTGGGCCTGAACCAAGCATTAGCTTCAACTGTAGCAACTTCTTCTTTCTTTTTCTTTCCAAGCACACCACCAGCACCACTTTGGATGTCCTGGGTGGTTGCTTTCAATGCCGAGTAGCTCAAGATCTTGTTAGATTTCAATCCTTCTTCAATCATGGCTCCCATCTTTACCACCTCATTAAACGATTTTCCGACGGACGTCACCAGATGACCAAAATAGGTAGGTTCCAATGTTTGCAAGAAGTAATCTACCATCTCACTCTCCCTCATGGGAGGATCAACCCTTGCAGCTTGTTCCCTCCAGTGGAAACCAAACTCTCTAAAACTTTCCCCAGGCTTCTTTTCCAGTTTCAACAATGACAAACGGTCGGGGACTATCTCAAGGTTATATTGAAAATGGCCAATGAATGCTTGTGCCAAATCATCCCATGTATACCATCGGCCACGGGTCCTATCTCGTGTACCATTCTAGCGCTGACCCGCTCAAGCTTTGACCGAAATACGCTATCAACAGTTCATCCTTTCCCCCAGCACCTCTCATTTTGCTACAAAAGCCACGCAGATGGGCTGCTGGGTCACCGTGCCCCTCATACAAGTCAAACTTCGACATTTTAAACCCTGCAGGCAGCTGAACATCAGGGAAAGGGCACAAATCTTTGTATGTGACGCTGACTTGGTTACCTAGACCATGCATGTTCCTGAAGGATTGCTCCAGGCTTTTGACTTTATGAATCACTTCCTCCTGTTCTGTATTCTTAACCAGTTTCTCAACCTCTCCAGGGATTTCAAAGTGGGGAGTATAGGTATATGGCTCAGGTGCTTTGAAAGTGGGTTCGGGAGGGAAATATTGGGTCTCGTGAGCTTGGAATAGCGGCTCACTGGACGATCTATGTAGTGGGGATGGGGGAGGTGCCACAAAGACGGGAACCATGGGTGGTGGAGGGTTCTGTTTAGGGGGTGGAGCTGGGGGAGCGTATGAAGTGGTACCATAACCCTGGGTATGATAGGGGAAAGCTGAAGATGCATGGGGAGTGGTGGGCTCCTGAGCTTGGGCCAAGGGTGGGATGTAAGATGGATTAGCAGGATATAATGGTGCCGGATATCTCTAAGACCATGCCCGATGCATTTCAGCCATTTGTGCTTTTAACTTCCTCATTTCTTCTTTCATAGCACCCACATCTGTTACCTCAACCTCATTTGAAGGGTCTACAATGTTGATTTCCGAATCCTGCCCTGTCATTTTTACTTGATCTTTCGACCGGGTGTTGTATGGGTGAGTTTCCAGAATTGCCAATCAACTAACCACCTGCCTGGACTCACACATTTAGAGAACCACTTTGTTAGCGATTAAGTCTTAACAGATTTAACAACCGCACGTTGGCATGAATGCACTTATACAGTTAATCATTTCTATTATGCATTTGCTCGATTGCATGCGTCATCCCGGCACATCGTTCCTAGTTTCTTTTTACCCTTCTTTCAAATTTCATTACCTCGTCCCTTTCTTGTGCCTTTCCTTTCTCTTTTTGTTTTTCCGCTCTTTTCTTTCTTTCTCTCTTTCTCGGTTTTCCTTCTATTTTCTTTTTTTTTCTTCTTTCTATTTTTCTTACGATTATGGTCGAATCCTATGGAGATTGCCTACATATCGTGACCCCGCACGAATCAGACCAATCGTAGTTCGTGAAAATAAATGCAAAAATAAAGGGTGGAAATAAAATTTTCAATTTTCATTACTAAAACAAACTCTTACAAACTCAACACATTTTTTTTATTTTTTTTTTTGGAAAGAAACTAGCAGACGCCTCTTAAAAGCAAACCACAGACTCTAAGACTGCAAACATACTTGACCCGGAAAGATAACGGACATACAAAAGACTGACTCAAAATGGTAGAAAATTACAGACACGGACTATGCATATTCTAATGCTTCGAACTTAGGTGTTCGCGGGGCATCGTTCGGCCTCGTCGCGGGCCTAGGATCCAAATCCCTTTCAAGCTGCTCTAACTCATTCATGGTTCGCTTCACATAGATCATCACTGCTGAGACAAAAGTAGTATGGGTCATGTCTTCACAAACCCGGCATCTCCTGAAAATGGCATGAGCAATGGCTCTAATCCTGTCTTTTGTTTGCTTCTTTTCTATGAGCAAGCGTCTTATCTGATCGCTGCACGTCTTTAAAGCTCGAGAGTCCTGCAGGTGTTGGTCTTGCAGCCGCTGCACTTCTACCTCCATTTGGGCCAACAAGTCGTAACAATGTCCACTTTCAATTTCAAAATCTCTAACCTGCCTAACCGCTTTACCCTCAAGGGCAACCACTTTTCTTTTTAAATTGGCAACAATTTTCTCATGGTCCCTTTTCAACTGATTCAAGTATTGGTGACGCTCCTCTGTTCTTGTAACCCACTGTGCTTTAAGTTCTGCCATGACATTCTCAGATTTTTCTAATTCATCCCACCATTCCCTGACTTTGTTTTCCAATCTTTTTATCAATTGCTCATCGGATCGGCTCCTCGGTTGCTTATCGATGGTTATCTTCAATTGCCGGACTTGGGCCTTAAGTGCTTCATTTTCTTGAGTCAGTCTATTCTTTTCACCTTGATCCGCGGCAACCTGTACATTGTTCTCGAATTTCAGACTCTCAACTTGCTGCTTTAGTTTACCAATCTCAACTCGATAGCCTTCTTCCTTTGCTAACCAGTCCCACTGCTCTTGGGATGACTTGGCGAAATCTTTGAGATAAGGTCTTTTAGCCGGTCTCCCACATGCCACGTCACCTCTGAACCAATCGTGATACCCTGGGGCAACTTCCTCTTTGACCCTATCTGACACATAAGTGTTTGCCATCAGATGTTGACACTCACTCCAAATTTGGCGAACTTTTTCCTCGGGGAATCGACCGTCAGGACTGATTTCGACCACTTGGGTACTCAGATCTTCATCTCTCGGTACTACTTGATATCTACCGAGTTGCCTCAGAACCCGATATGGTGCATAGGGCTGGATGCTTTTGAGTCCCATCAACAGAAAATGCGGGCGAGCTGCTGGCATATATACGACCTCTTCGACAGGCAACCATCCAAGCACCCACTGTATCTGGCTGGCATTGAGGTTTCGAAATAATAATGCCCAGGTCGTGACTCCTTCAGGTAGACTAGCCCCTTTGATTCTTGTGTAAAATTCACCTATACAAGTTTTCTCAACCGAACCATAACTCAATAACTGAGAGCGAGGGCACAAATGCTCAGTCATCCACATTTGTAACAGCAGGTTACATCCCTCAAAAAATTTGCCCCCAGCTTTGCACGCAGTGAGAGCTCGGAAGATATCAGCCACGATCATAGGTGCTAAAGTGCTTTTCCCCATGGTTTGCAAGGTACTGACGACTCCCGCTACTTTCAAATCAATATTACCATCTTTCCTTGGGAATATTATGAGGCCCAAAAAGGCTATCATAAATGCCACCCGTCTGTGTTCCTCCCATTTTTGTCGGTTACTTCTACTGCATAGCTTAAAGTCTGGATTATTGAACCCACCCACGTGGCCATACCTATCATATATGAAGCGAAAACTGCAGAAGCCCTTTGCAAAATCTGGGTGATGAACTGTTCGGGGTATTTTCAAGGAATCCAAGAATCGGTGTATGGTAATGGCCCTAGGAGCAATCAAGTATTTGAATCTCAATGGAGCTTGATCACTTCCAATGTACCCCGCTATTTCTTCCAATGTTGGGGTGAGTTCAAAGTCTGAAAAATGAAATACATTATGTGCCGAATCCCAATGGGCGACCAATGCCCTGATAATATCCCCCCGAGGCTGAATGTTTAATAAATCCGGAAGGTCTTTCAAATATTTTCTCACTTCGTCTTGCCCCTCTTTGCCTAAATCATTCCACCATAATTGCAGCTCCAAAGGGATTTTGGTCATTATTGAAAAGGGCTCATTTACCATCGTGCTCATCCTGCACATTTATTAAAGCGTTTAAGCAAAAAAGAAAAACTTTTATTTAACTCCAAAAAACTATCTATATTATCGACTCAAAATTACCTATATATTTTCAAGCGAAGAACTTGACTTTCAAACATGGCCTTTCAGTGCTTTTGGGGAAAAAAATTAAGGCTATTTATGACAAGACGGTTCTACTTAGCTTCTTTTTATTTTAAGATAAAAATAAATAAAATAGAAAAATGAAAATACATGACCAAATGTGGCTATCTATGCAAGGTCAGCCTTCCGGCGTTCCGTTTGGGAACATTTGGCTAATTTTGACAAAAACGGCATCACCTGGTTTATTTATGACAAAATTAAAAATTTGATATGTTCTGGTTATTTGTGCAAAAGGGAAAGTTGGACCCGATGAGGGTTGCCTACGTATCTCACGCCCTGTGAGAATCAAACCATGCGTAGTTCGGGCAAATTAACCGAACTATTTTAAAACAATACTCTTTCCCATTCATTTTTTGGCATTTCATAAGCGAATAAAAACTATTTTTAGAAACGAGACTCTCTTTTTCTTTTTCTTTTTCTTTTTCTTTTTCTTTTCAACAAATAAAACAGCCTATTTTTCCAAGCTAAAAAAAATAACAGACTCTTTTTCTTTTTCATTTTCCACAGACAATAAAACAACCTATTTTTCCAAACTAAAAATAAAAGACTCTTTTCCTATTTTTTTTTTGCCTCTTTTTTTAGTAAAACAAAATAAAACATTTTTTTTTATTTTCTCAAAATTTCGGCAGAGTTTCGCCAGTAATTGGTCATTGATTTTTATTTGTAAAATAATCAATTAACTCCCTAACTGATATTTCTTTTTTTCTCTTTTCTCTTCTTTTTTTTCCTCAATTTTCCAACATTTTCGAGATTCAGAAACCGATCAACATGCAGGTTCGGAACAAATAAATACACAGCACAAGAGAATGCATCAGGATGGTCTTTTCATTTCAGGTTGCTAGTCCTAGACGGACCCAACCCCTGTGTTGAGTCCCCTAAGTCAAATGCAACGTGATGAAAATAAGTGTTCCTACTAGGGATCCGCCATGAAGTCACGTTATTCTATGTTCAAAACCTGGGTCGGTGTTCTAGACTGTGTACCCGAGCGGACAACTCGAGTCGAGGAGGGGGCAACTTACCGGGAACCAAAAGGCCATCTGGCTTCGTAACTTGTCCGGCCTCTTTCTTATTTCAAGGTATGACACTAACAGAATAGGGAGTCTCAACCAGTAAGCACATCCCCGGAGGTGAAGAGAGAAGGGTGTCGGCACAGTTTATATACAGTTCAGATAATATCAAAGCGGTAACATTTAGCACACTCAGCATAAAACATGTAGGAAAATCAGATACAATTAAATACAACAATTTATCTAAGCTCGAATTCTGAACCCAGAACCAGAGATTCTGGGTTCAGTCCCCAACAGAGTCGCCAGAGCTGTCACACCTCTTTTTTCACTACACCCGCAAGGGCGTACAGGAGTTTTTCCATTTAAAGGACAATCGGAACGGGATTTAATTATTAATTATTCATAGTCGCCACTTGGGAGATTAATAGTGTCCCAAGTCACCGGTTGAATCCCAAACCGAGGAAATTTATAACTCTGTTAACAGTCCGCGTACCAGAAATCCAAGTAAGGAATTCTGTTAACCCGGGAGAAGGTGTTAGGCATTCCCAGGTTCCGTGGGTCTAGCACGGTCGCTTAACTGTTGTATTTGATTTTATATGATTTTAATACATGTGCTTTTTATTCGTAAACCGCTTTTATTGTTATTTATTTTAGCAAAATTGCGACGTTGTGAAAACGCGTTTCGAACCACGTCACAACAATGCACCTGTGATTGTTGACACATTTCGACTTCATCGAGATTTGGATTTGAGTCGCATCTATGCGCACCCGAATTTAAAAAGGTCATTTAATTAAAATCGCGCCTAAAGATTCTAACGTATTGTTATTTTTGAGGAAGATGGTGAAATTTACTAAACAACCTTTACAAATCTAAACAGTGAGATAACTATGCTATTAATTACTTAAGGATCCTAATTGGTTAAGGCCAGTACTTTGTCGAATTTGAATTTGAATATCCAGGAAGAAATGCTGAGAAAATGGGCTCTGAGCCCATAAGGTCCAAATCATGCAATTGCACATTCTGCAGGCGCAGACTCCTAGAGTTCTAAGCATCGGGCCTAATGCAGGCCAAAATTTTAATTTATTTGACAGGCATTTGTACAGCCCAAGGATCGAGCCCTTGGGGCACCTTTTGATTTAACTAAATTCTTAAGCTTTAATGCACCTAGGCCCCAATTCAATTTATCACCTAACCAAAAAATCTGGGCTACTAATTAATACGCCAGGACCAAAAACGGGCCCGGTACGAAGCTATTGAATGTACAATTCATATTAAACCAAAATTAAAAGCAGTCACGTGTATTGAACTCAAAATCAATTACAACTTTGCAAATTTAACTTCAGCAGACTGTGGAACTTGAGCAAAACTGAAAACTACAATTACATAAACATGAAATGCACAGTCTGAACAGTTTAGATATGGTATGAATTAATAAAACTCAATCCCAACGAATCAAATACATATAGTTATTTATCAATCAGCTGATTACAGTTATATGCATCCAACGAACACAGATTGACCAAAGTGATTGCATTTCATCCCACATTGCGATTACATCAAGGGGTTTTTGAAAATGTACCTGGAAATTGGAATGTAAATAGAGAAGAGGAGATTAGCAGCAATAACAGTTCAGCAGCTCAGAAACTAAGGTAATATCCCAGTCACAGTTAATGAAGGAGCATTTCAGTCCACCCAGATTCAATCAATTTAGCAGAAATGAGTTGAAATGCAGGGCAAACTCAATGAATCAACCCAAAACACATTCAGACATATCAACCATTTAAAATCCTAACTAAATGATTCCCAGTTTTTTTGTTTGATTTTCAAAAACCACTCGACATTCAATCAGGAAAGTGTTGTGACTCCACTAATGGAATTTCAGATCTGGAGACTGTAGAATATGTTTTGTGGAAATTTTAGGATGAAAGTTCAAGTCCTCTTCCTCAAGGCACTTGATGCCCCTTTTATAGGTGATACAAAAGAGTCAATCAGATTTTGGATTTTCTTTTTAGTCCCTCCCCTATTTCCAATTTGGTCCCTCTATTCTTAACTTGCTAAACAAGTAAATGCATCACAATTATTAAAATCTACACTTGTACCCCATTCTAGAAGGCCCTAGGGTATTCTTCTACCCATACAATACCTATATTGCCCTTTCATATGCTTTGAAATTACTATTCCTATCAGAACTACCCTTTTCCATACCCACACTACCCCTGAAGGTTCCTCAAAGTTACTGAACCTACCCTCATTCTTAACAGTTATAACCAATACCCTAATCTAATCTAAAAGTAACTAAAATTGATTAATTAGCACTCAGAAATCAATTAATCAAACTGACCACCCAATTGTTCAATTATATTAACTCAATCAAACTAAATAAAATCAAACTAAGCTTAAGCTAACATGAACAACATTAAATGAACTGACACTAATTCTTAACCCATAAACTCACAATCATTCAAACAAATATCAACTCAGAACTAATCAACAATTGGCAGAATTATACTAATGCACAAAATAAATCGTAAATTTAACAGAACACTTAATGAAACCAAAACGGTAATTAAAACTTCAACCATGCGAGTAAAAAGAAACAGTAAAAACTCACAGAAGCACGAGGAACTCCGGCCAGTCAGAAACGTCTGAATCCTTTCAGATTTTTGACGCGTAACATCCCTAACCATGTGTTCTTACAAGAGAACACATGGTTAAGGATACTACGGTTCGAAATCACAAAGATTTGGTTTAGGGTTTTGGCCAGAAATTCTCAGATCTAAGATTTGAGCCGTTTCACAGTGATTTGAAGGAAAATAAACATGGATTAGTGTTGAGGGAAGGCCGGGGATTGTGTGGTGTGATTTTGGGCTGGTTTGGATGAACTTGCCACTTGGCCGGAAAACTTCAAACTAATATTCGACGAGCAATGGCAACATTCGAGGAAAACTAATAACAGGAGTGGAAAGAGGGATTCATGTGGGATCTATGGTGTTAATCTGGGGGTAAACGGCGTAGGTTGCGTTCACCACCGGCGAGGGATTTAGGGGCGGCGCGGATTAGGGTTTGAGAGAAGGGGTGGGGTGAGGAAGACGAGGGTCTGGGGTGGGCTTTCAGACCGTTTTAAATCAGGAACCTCGTTAGTTCCGGACCGTTGGATTGATGAGATCCAACGGTCCTAATTCAGAAACCACGAAACGACATCGTTTCGTTTAGAAGAGGGGGCGGACCGGGTTGCTGGTACTTGGGCTGGGTTTCTGCAATGGTTTAAGGCGTTTGGGCCTGAACGTTTCTTTTAATTTGGCCCAAAATTGGCCAGCCCTTTGCCTCTCACTTGATTTCCTTCCTTGTTTTTTTTTATTTCATTTTATCTATTTATTTTCCACTTTGTAATTTTGTAATTATTTTTTCTAATTTTATAGAATTGCATCAATTAAAATAAAATCCTAATATACTTCAAAAACTAAAACTGATTAATGCCTAAAATTGTTAAAAACTATTTCATGACAAATTCATAATAAAAATCATTAAAATGCGAAAGTGAACTAATTTTTGTGATTTTCATGTTTTGTTTTAAAACAAATTAACCCTTAATTGATACTAAAACCTAAACGCAACAATGCATATTTTTGTATTTTATAGAATTAACATGCGCAAATAGAATGCCACAATTATCAGAAAATGACACCAAAATGAAGGAAAATTATTTTGTTTGGGATTTTGGGAATAATCATATTTAGGGCAAAAATCACGTGCTCACAATATCCATACTATCCTTCAATGCAGCGGTGGCACATGCTTCAATCAACTCTGGGCCAACTTTGCTATAAACTTGTGAATCCTGTCCCACATAGTAGCAACTATGGATGGTGCATTTCTGGCCAATGAGTCAAAACGGAGACTATACTCTCGAACACTCATATTGCCCTGCTTGACGACTAGAAACTGATCGACCTGAGCTTGTCGGATCTCTCACGGCAAGTACTAGTCAAGGAAGGCATCTCAAAAGTTCTCCCAAATAGATGGAGGTGCATCATGTCCCCTGGACCTCTCCCGCCCCCCGTACCAAAGGATGGCTATATCTCGGAGTCGAAAAGCTGCTAGCTCAACTGCTTATTTCTCTGTGGCATGCATAACCCGAAAGATCCTGTGAAGCTGATCTATGAAATCCTACAGGTCCTCCCTCTGATCTATCCCCGTGAACTCTAGGGGACTCAAAGAAATAAACTTTTGGACCCTTGAACTCCTAGACCCCCCTTAGAAGATCCTGCACTAGCTGATGCCCTAGCCTGTTGCTGGGTAGCTACAAATTGTGTCAACTAATGCACCGCACTCCTCAAGTCCTGATCTGATGGAAGTGGAGGGGGAACTAGATGTGCGGTCTCCCAAGGAATCTCCTCAGGTAGTGAAGGAGCCGGTAATGGCTGAGTAGGGGTCTCGCCTTGGGCCTCAGACTGGGCCCCATCTACTGGGGTACCCTGATGGTCCCTCACCTGCTGTTGTATCTCTCCTCTAGCTAGTTGTAGTCTTCCTAGTCACCATCATCTGTGCATACAAACACCAACACGTAAGTTTAACTCAAATTTCCTATAACTCAGTTTTATAGCATGATTTAGCTTTGAAAGAAGGGTAACCAACTCCTAAATGCCCTGGAGTCCCCTGCTTATATAATATGGTGCACAATACATATACAAACAAGATCCTACTAGACATATCTTGTAGACTCCCTAGGATAGAACTACTCTGATACCAAGTTTGTCACGCCCCGAACCTGGGGGCGAGACCGGCACCTAGTGCCTCACCTAACCTTGTGTACCAACTTGCAACTAAGGGATTCTAAACATATAATGTCATACTTTGGCCATGGTGCCACATTGCAAGAAAAATTGTGAAGCAAAATATAAAACTGAACAGAAACTAATGCGGACTAAACATCAATATAAAGTTGGGCCGATAGGGTCGTCATAACTACAACAACTGTCAAACTAATAAAATATACATATAAGGCCTACAAGCCCAACATACTGCAGTAACTGATAGCATATGTCTACAAACTTCTACTGATAGATGTACTGTAATCGGAATAGGGCCCCGACCTACCCATAATATATATATATATATATATATATATATATATATATATATATATATATATATATATATATATATATATATATATATATATAAGATGTATACAAAACTCTAGACCCAGCAACTCTGAAGGACGTGGAGCTTACCGATCAGGCTGAACTCGGGCAACACCTACTAAGGAGGTCTACCCATCTGTCTGTCTATCTGAACCTCCAAGCATGAAATGTAGTGCCCCCAGAAAAGGGACGTCAATACAAAATAATATACCGAGTACGTAAGGCAATAAAATAACTGAAAGCTAAAACTGAACTGATAACATAATAACTAAAAGTAACTAGGAGTCAAAGATGATCTGGAGATATACTTACCTGTTGATACTGACTCAACTCTCTCAATATAGTAAGTAAAATAAATACCCGGCCCTATAAGGCTCGGAACTTGTAACTACTCTGTTGTAGTAGGCTCGCTTATAGGCGTTCGGCCATACTAGGCTCTATATCTCAGCCATTCTGGGCTCGCTTATAGGTGCTCGGCCACAGTATGCTCGGTATATAACTTACCATCTGATCAGAGGTTGCCCAATAGGGGCCTGCCCATCGATTATAGCACGATGGTGGTGAAAATAATATAATATTGTATATATATACATGCTCTGCTCTATTGACTGGAAGAAGACAATACTCAATTGAATATAAAGTCCCGATAAGGGAGAATACTATAACTTATGAGACTAAGATAGTGTATATAAATTCGGGAGTATGAACTTCTCTTTATGCCTCGTTATCAAACACATGTAATTACGAGATCATGCCAAAATGAAGGAAGGGCTTAGCCTTAACATACCTTATCACAATCTTTCCAATCACCAAGTTGAACTCACCTCTTCGCACCTTAATCTACAACAACGATAATAATACTATCATTAAGTTACGAAAGGTACAACTATCGCACAATGAATGACCAGCTTATTTTGTATAAAAACGGGCAGCATCTCTCCTATAATCCTTACTTCCTCCAAATTCAAGATAATACCAAAAACACAAGAACACAACAATAACAACATATATACATTATTTTCCAGCCATATATACACCATAAAATATTACACAATAGCCCAGCACACCGCAATCTCTTCATACGCAAAACGACTACCGTAGTAGTGTCAAACGACCCAAAAATGTTACGATGAACGACCAACCCACCACCCAACATATTTCCTCCTCTAAAACTTCACAAAATAGTATTAAAACACGTAGCCCAACAGCAACACAAAATAGTACACAAAACAGTCTGCTACAAGTGAATAACTCAAACTCACGGCTTCCTATCACCGTCCCGTGAGTTCTTACAAGTATAGAACAACTTACCATGAATTTACAACAGGAAAAATGGATGAAAGAGAGAAGTAAACTTACCTTATTTGTTGGATAACTCAACCCTTATCTTGGTTCTTCAAACTCTAGGTTTTACCCCAATTAGAACTTGAAAGGGAGAGAAATTCAATTAGGGTTTGTGGGTAATTCTTGGGAGGAATTTTGTAGGGGTTTAGGTCTGTTTATTTGTGATATATAATGAGGTTTATATTTTAGGAGATAATCCCTCAAATGGGCTCTTTGGCTGACCCGAAATTGCCTCTTTTTGGGCTTTCATTTAACCAAGTAGGTGACACACCCACTTGTCACCTAGCAGCCTGTGCAGTCTTACAAATATATATATATATATATATATATCTACTCCGATGTCGTATTAATAAACGGCTTAATGAGTTAGAAAATAGACTCATAGATCTTTAATTTTATGGGTGGAACACCCCATAACTCCAAGTATATTGGGTGAAAATCGCAGTTACATTTGACCCAAAGTTTCAGTAAAACTTATGAATGTAACTTGTGATGACTTTCATTGACTTTTGTTCCACAACTCGCTTGACTTCAAAACATAACATACGACTATCATACGACTAACCTAATTCATAACATAACCTCCTTATCATGTTAAGCACTCTAGTCTCACCCCAAAAGTACATGTTACAACATTCCCATCTTGTCGAATTTCGACGAAACGTTATTTTCTTCAATTCCTTTAGCTTCTAAACGTTCCAAACCTCTTTGTACTTGTTTTTCATGACCTTTAATATTTGTAACCTCCGAGGTAACATGACTAAATTACTTTATATACTTTCAAATATTATCTCATTTTTAGTCCTACATTAATTTGCTTATGATGCACTTTTACGAAAATATAGGGTGTAACACAACAGTGCTCCAACAGACCTTTCTTGCATTGCAATGTATAGTATCAATGGCTTTCCAAGTATAGGAGCTGCTAAAACTGGAGGCTTCTTCAATTAGGTCTTGATACTTTCAAAGGCATTGCTACAAGTTTGGTCCCACTTGAAAGGAACGCCTTTATCCATGAGATGACTAAATGGTTGGCACCTCCCAGCTAGGTTCGAGATGAATCTTCTTAGGTATGCTAGCTTTCCTTGCAGACTTTTCAATTCATGAATATCCCGAGGCTCAGGCATTTTCAAAATGGCATCCACTTTGGCTTGATCAATTTCGATCCCTCGATGTCGGACAATTAAACCAAGGAACATTCCAGAAGTAACTCCAAAGGCACATTTATATGGATTCATCCTATGTTGGTATCTCTGGAGCAACTCAAATACCATTCTCAAGTCTTTCAAGTGGTTGCCCTTCTCTCTTGATTTTACCACCAAGTCATCAACATAGCATTCGACATTCTTGTGGAGAAGATCGTCAAAAATATTCCTCATAGCCCTTTGGTGAGTAGCACCAGCATTCTTCAAGATAAAAGGCATTACCTTGTAGCAATAAATACCCTTGGGGTGCGGAATGCAGTATGCTTTTCATATTTTGGTGCCATGTGAATTTGGTTATAGCCCGATGAACCATCCATGAAAGACATTGCCTCGTAACCAGTAGTAGCATGGATCATCAGCTCTAGAATAGGAAGCGAAAATTCATCTTTACTGGAACTGAATCAATCATCGGAGACTCTGCAGTGGTGTCCCGAACATAAGCTAGATAAGCCAAACACCCCTTCTCGACCATATGTCGAGCCTTCAGGAAAGAGATAACCCGGCTAGATGTATCAACTGTGGAACTCTTCCACTACAACCTCGGCAACCCTGACATTGCTAATGAAACAGTCTTGGCATGACAATCTAGGACGGCGTGATATGGAGATAACTAATCCATGCCTAGGATGACCTCAAAATCGATCATATCAAGCAACAGGAGATCCGCTCTAGTCTCGAAACCACAAAATGTGACCACACATGACCTGTAGATCTGATCCACAACCACAGAATCGCCCACATGAGTGGATACATAAACAGGAGTGCCCAAAGGCTCAGGAGAAATAACCAGGAAACGAGCAAACAGAGATGATACATATGAATAAGTAGACCCTGGATCAAATAATACGGAAGCATCTCTACCGCCAACGAAAATAATACCTGTGATGACGGCATCTGAGGCCAATGCATTTGGCCTAGCCGGAAGGGCATAGAATCTGGCCGGAGCGTCGGATGGATGGCCTCCACCTGATTGAGCAGTAGCTGACTGACCTCTCCCTGCCTGGCCTCCACCTCTAGGGTGGCCTCTACCCATCTGTCCCTCGCCTCTAGGAGGCTGGGCAACCGGTGCTAGAATCATGGGTTGCTGACCCCACTGTACTTCCTTACCCCGAAGTATGGGGCAGGTCCTCTTCATGTGACCCGGATCTCCACGCTCGTAGCACCCTCTCGGCACCATAGCCTACTGCCCTGAAGTCTGAGCCTGCTGCCCGAATACCCACTTGAAGAACCTTGAATGCTGGTGGGCGATATGAACTCTCTGGCATGGCACTGAAGTGAGCATTGGAAGAACCCTGATAACCAGAATACCCGCCGAAGGAACCCTGAATAGCTAGTGGGCGGTAAGAACTCTCCGACATCACACTAAAATGAGGTCTCACTGGAGCACCTCGGGGAGGTGGTGGTGGTACTGAATACGGGGGTCTACTGGGCTGACCCCTCCCGAAGTGACCTATACCCCTAGCTGGAGCACCTCTGAACTCTCCTGAAAACCGGTCCCTCTTGTCCTGCTGAATCTGCTTTCTACCCCTCTAGCGGTATCCCTCAATCCTGCGAGCAATCTCTACCACTAGCTTATACTCAGTACCCATCTCCACCTCTCGGGCCATGCTAGCTCGAATACCGGGGTGCAACCCCGCAACAAAACTCTACACTCTCTCTGCATCTATGGGAAGTATCATGAGTGCATGGAGAGACAACTCAAAAAACCTTGCCTCATAATCGGTCACAAACATCTGACCCTGCTCAAAATACTCAAATCGATACCGCAGCTCTTCCCTCTCAGAGGGTGGAATATACCTATCCAAGAATAATTATATGAACTAACCCCAAGTGAGGGGAGGGGAACCTGTTGGCCTGACAAGAACATAAGACTGCCACCATCTACGGGCCTGCCCTCTAGCTGAAAAGTAGTGAAGTCAACCCCATGCGACTCCAATATCCTCATGTTGTGCAGTCTATCCTTGCACCTGTCTATAAAGTCCTGGGCATTCTCATGATGCTCACCCCCCGAAGACAGGAGGGTGAAGTCTGGTCCATCTATCCAGCAACTTTTGTGGGTCACCATCCGCAGCTAGTCTAGGCTAGGGCGCCACTGCAGCAACTAGCTGGGCCCCATCTGCGGGTAGTGCACCCGGAGTCTGATACACTGCAGCTGCATGACCAGGAGCCTGAGCAATAGGGGTCTGTGCTCCCCCTTCTGCCTATGATGTAGCTGGATCCGCTGGAAATAAACCAGCCTGAGTCATGGAATCCATGAACCGCAGCATACGGCCCATGATCTCCTGGAAACTCGGTGTTGTCATAAAGTTCGTCAGGGTAGGCTCAGCTGCGGGCACCTCGCCCTGCTCCTCGATAATAGGATCCTCTGCAGGGTCTACTGGTGGTACTACTGGGATAACTTTGGGGCACCCTCGTCCCCTACCTCGGGCCGGTGCCCTCTACCGACCTCTGCCTTGGCATCTGGCAATGGGGGGAGCAGCCCCTCCCGGGTCTGGAACATCAGCAGTGCGTGTCCTCACCATCTGTGAGAGAATAGAAGAGGGAAATTTAGTATACCAGCCACTGTACGATAGAAATGAATAAAGAGTAGTTTTCCTAACACACTATAGCCTCTCGAAGATAAATACAGACATCTTCGTACCGATCCACAAAATTCTATTAGGTTTGCCCATGACTTGTGAGACCAACATGAACCTAGTGCTCTGATACCATGTTGTCACAATCTATTTTCCATTATAGGTTGCTCTGATGGTAAGCAACCCCCACTTCCAACCGAGAGGTTGTGAGTTCGAGTCTCTCCAAGAGCAAGGTGGGAAGTTCTTGGAGGGAAGGATGCCGGAGGTCTATTTGGAAACAGTCTCTCTACCCTAGGGTAGGGGTAAGGTCTGCGTACACACTACCCTCCCCATACCCCACTAAGTTGTGGGATTATACTGGGTTGTTGTTGTTGTTGTTGTTGTTGTTGATGGCGCCCAACACTGTTGTCAGGCAAGCCAATGCGGAAGTATTAGTGAATTCTTATTTTACTTACTCAAAACAGTTACAATATATTTCTTAATTTGCAATTAAAAAGCAGGTGATGATATGCAACATTCAATAATAATTATACAATCCAAAAGAAACGTCTACTAATGTATGTGCCAAGACCTAGTGTCACAAGCTATGGGCAACTAGTAGAATATATAAAATAATACATCTATCCTACTATCTAAAATAGAATAGACAGTCAAAAGTAAGGAAGACTCCATCCAGCTGCTGATCGGCACAAGAAGGGAACCAGCTCACCGTGGAAGTCTCGGACTATGATTAGGGATGCGCACCGGTCTGATAGCCAGATGAACCTGCCTCAGATCCTGTACAATTAAGTACAGAAGTGTAGCATGAGTACATAAACAATATGTACCCAGTAAGTATCCTGTCTAATCTCGAAGAAGTAGAGACGAGAAGTCGACTTGACACTTACTAGGGTCAAATAATATGAGAGATGAATTATACTAAGCATGGATAAAACTAATAATTAGCAGTGTATAGCAAGAACTAACAAGTCCTATCCTAGATAATGTCACAACTGGAAACCCCCATTCCAGGACAAATAATAAACTCAAGTCATAGAAGAATACTGAGTAAAGCATGCACAAGTAGTGTCGAGGTCGTACGGCCCGATCCAACATAAAAGTAAATTGTGCACTGCCGAGGGTCGAATGGCATGAACCATAGATTCATCTATTACCCCGCTCGCGAATCAACCATGCGACGCGGTCAATGTAATTAAACACAGCAACAAACAGACAAGAACACATAAGTAGGGAGAAATTACTCATTGAGTTATCAACTTCTCTTTAAAAAGGCCAAGAAAGATCATATTCCTCTTAACTAGTCTCATTTATCATAATCACCATGATTTAAGCAATCCAAATTAAAAATAGCGTTGCAAGAATACTACATAAAGCATGCTTCTGAGTCCTAAACTACCCGAACTTAGCATAATAGTAGCTACGCACGGACTCTCGCCACCTAGTGCGTACGTAGCCCCCACATTTAATGGCAAATTATTAGATTACGTCACCTATGGGGATAATTCCCTCTTATAAGGTTAGATAGGAGACTCACCTCGCTCCAAAGTGTACTTCCAATACCAAGAACGAGCCCGAACTCTCAATTTGGAGTTGAACGATCCCAAACTAGATAAACGAGGTAGGAACTAGTCAATACAAGCTCACAAGATTGCATTCTAATTATTTAAGTTTTTCCCACCCTTAAACACAAGTTTCCTAAAATTCGACCCCGGACCCACGTGCCCGGATTCTGAAGTTTTTTTAAGAAAGTTGTTCTCTATAACCTAAGGGTCAATAATATGCGATTTCTAATTCGTTTCATAACAAATTTCATGGTTAAATCTAACTTTTGTTAAAACCCTAGGTTTTGCTCTAACCCCATGATATTACCTTAATCCTAGTGTTTAATCTACCTAAGACACAAGTATTAGACTAGGAATAGTTGGGATAACTTACCTCAAGATGCTAGGTGGAAGTCTTCTCTCAAAAGCTCCCAAAATTGCCAATAGAGGAGTGAAAAGTTGTAAAAATGACTTAGAACCCGTATTAAATGAAGCTCACTGCTTCAACGATTTCCGCATCTGCGGTCAGCGGACCGCATCTGCGAGGAAGAGACTGCATCTGCGGAATATGCCAAGTGGGCTGGGACCGCTTCTGCGACTTAGGAGCCACTTCTGCGGTTTCTGGCCTAGCCTGCCTTGGCCGTATCTGCGAGAGGGCTACCACTTCTGCGGTCTCGCAGCTGCGGCCGTCCAACCGCAGGTGCGGTTATACAGATACCAGATGCTTCAGCCTTTTTCAACTTTTCCAACTTCACTCGAGCCTCGTCCGATTGATGCTTGGGGCTCCCGGGTCCCGCTCGAACATACCGACAAGTCTGAAATCATGAAACGGACCCGCTCGAACCTTCGGAACACCCGAAATAACGCTAAATCTACGAATCACCCCCTAAAACTAATGGAATCAAACTTATGAACTTCAAGTTCTTAATTTCACTTCTAACGTGCCGAAACGCACTTATACTACTCGGATTGACACCAAATTTGGCGGGCAAGTCTTAAATGTTATATTGGACCTGTACTGGGCTCCAGAACCAACATAAGAGCCCGATACCAACGTGATCAATCATTAATAGTTTTCTTTAAATCCATAGAATTTCAGTTTAACAATTTCTAATAAAAATTCATTACTCGAGCTAGGGACCTCGGAATTCGATTCCGGGCATAAGCCTAGGTCCCATATTTTCCTACGGATCCTCCGAGACCGTCAAAATACGAATTCGGGTCCGTTTGCTAAAAATATTGACCAAAGTCAAACTCCGCCTTTTAAGAAAATCTTAAGGGGTCAAATGAGCATTTTTCAACCCAAACTCTTCCAAGTCCCGAACCAACTGTCCCCGCAAGTCGTAAATTAGTTAAAGCAAGCGTGAGAAGTTTTATTTAAGGAAATGGAGTTCTAAAAAGCAAAATGACCAGTCGGGTCGTTACATATATACAAACTTCTATATCGGAGAATTTAAAATAAAGAAAGATTTTAGCTATATAAATTCTTTCATTTTAAAATTCATTACTTTTAACACCAAAGATTTAAGCAATAACTCTAAGCCAACTATTAAAACTGATATGGCTTAAATATTCTCTTACCAAATATTAGGAAGTTTGACCCTAGATGTCGCATCAATTTAAAATGTAAGAACTAAAATAAATTAAAAATAAATTCAATTAAGGAATTTATTTAATGACAAGTAAAAGAAGGGTGGACAATACGTTAGAATGGAAAGGAACGATTTTTCTTAACATAATATTTTTCTATTATATTTTGATTAAATGAAGTAATATGATATCTTATTTATTAAATGCAAACTAACAATATATTATTCTTAATTTCTTAATGATTATACAAGGTTAAACCAAGATATAATCATAATTGAAAAGCAGTGAATAATAATATATTTTCAATTATTTTCTTACTTTCATATTAAATTAAATTAAGAAATATAATTTATGAGGAATAACTAGGGTCCTTACTTATTTTCCTAAGTAAAATTTAAGAATAATTGGGGTCATTACTTATTTTCTTAATATTCTTTAGATTAATAAAAATTTATTTATTAGATTTTTTCTCACTTGAACTATGCAGGAAATTATCTATACTATATTAAAAGCATGAATGTCTTTAGCAAAACGTCGTTCGTCTTTTTTATCATTTTAAAATAGAGTTCACACTAGACAAAATATTCAATTGATTATTCTTCTAGCTAATATTTAGGAGTTTGAAATTAAATAAGATTTATTACTTGTTATACCTTTCCTTATTTGAATTAAGTCGGAGGCCCTTATATTTAGGATTTTAAAATTATTAAAATTTTATCTTATATGAATTTAAATTAAAGTATAATTAAATAACACCAAATAGTTATGTGTTTAACCTTATATATGAATTTTATACAATACGTTTTTATCTCAAAAAAAGTGTATAATCATGCTAAATTTTAGGTGAAAATTTTTTATATATAAAAAAAATAATTAAAGAAAGATGAAGTAGTTTGCTTTGTCCTTTATTCACATCGGTATTTAACCAATAAATGCTATGAGTATTCTATATGAGATTGGTCCGTTGGCTATTAGTTTTATTCTTCTATCAATAATTTGCTTAGATATAATTTTAGTACAGATTTTAAAATATTATTAGAAAAAATAATCATGAAAATATTTTATAATAGCAAGAGAAAGAGAGAGAATAGTGATTGACAAATGTCATTTACTAACACTACAACAAACATAAAGTGTAAAAATTCAAATTTTTTATCATTTGGCGCACGAATATTTTGGATAAAATTATAGTTATAATTAAACATTTATTTTATGCTATGAGCTAATATTAATAATTTAAATCCTCAAAAAATAGATTATTTTTATTAGTGGTTAAAAAATATTATTAAGTATTTGAATTGACCTTTTCTCCCTGGATTTGAATTAACTAACTAGAAAAATAATTTAATTCTATTTCTTTTCAAATTCATCATATAAGTAAACTTATTTTTCAAGTTTACATAAAACTTAGAGTACATAAAGTATTTTTCCGAAAAAAGACCATCAGCTATAAAAAAAATAGAATATAAAATAAAATTTAATTATAGTATTAGGAATTAAATTGGTTAACGAAAACTTAAAGAAATAACGATGAAATTATTAAAAGCCAAAATGTATTCATAAACAGATTTCAGGTGAGATACAATTTAATATATTTGTAAATTATATTATAAGATATGTATAATTACAAATAATGTACAACTAAAATTTAACTAAATTCATCATCTATCCATATTCAGAATATATTTAATACAAGTATTATGAAAAAAATAATTTTTATCTTTTAACAAATATTGCATTTTATTTTAACGTCAATGTATATATTTTTAATTGATAGACACTGTACACACGTGTGTATACAAACATTCAAAGATGTAGCTTAACCATCACTCAAGTGGAAACGGGTCATGGGATGCAACTATTCATATCTTGTCACAAAAATATTAGGTAATGCTTTTTTCTTTGTTGAATAGAGTTTTGACATCTGTAACAGCAAGAGGTAATAGGTACCTAATAAATTATTTGAGGACAAAAGTGGTCTTGGACATTATCTTCGTACAGAAAATAAACGTGCACAATGTGACACTAATACTAATTTTGGTCACAAAAGAAGATGGAAAAAAAGAAGAAATTTTATACGAATATGGCCTACCCAACTGGATCTTGGGTGATTAACATGAATGGCCCAGTAACAGGGTTGGTCTTATCCGAATGTCCCCAAAATTGATGGTATTTAAAAATCAGGTCAATCACCCGCACTCAATTATTGTTCTTCAACATTTTTCTATCGGATTAGTATAGTTTATGTTGTATTGTGACGACCCAACTGATCGTTTTGAGCAATTGTATCCGGTTCGGCAGCTTGAGATCATGAGCAGCTTCATATTATGTGTGTCGACTTGCTTGCACAATCCGGACGTGAAATCGGAAAGCTTTTATGAGAAAATATGAAAAATATAACAATTTCTAGAGTTAAAATTTAGTTTTTAGTTGACTTTGGTTAACATTTTTGGTAAACGGACCCGGATCTGTGTCCCGACGATTCCGAAAGGTCCGCGATAAAATATGGGACTTGAGCTTATGCCCGAAATTGAATTCTGAGGTCCCTAGTCTTAGAAAACAATTTTTGAAGAAAATTATTGTGCTGCTTTTTAAAGGAAATAAAGAAAGGAATTAATGTTTGAACTCGTTGGTATCAGGCCCGTATTTTAGTTCCGGAGCCCGGTACAAGTTTTTATGATATTTAAGTCATATCTGTAAAATTTGGTGAGAACCATAGTTGATTTGACGTGATTTGGACGTCCGGTTGAAAAATTAGAAAGTTTGAGTGTCCTTGAGAAAATCATGAGTTTTGAGGTTAAATTCATAGTTTTTGATATTATTTTGATTATTTGATCGCACGAACAAGTCCGTATGATATTTTTAGACTTGCGTACATGTTTGGTTTGGAGCCCCGAGGGTTTGGGTGAGTTTCGGATAGGTTTAGGCTATGTTGCGCTTGTTTTTTGGATGCTTCATCGTCGTTTTTTCAAGTAAAAATAATATCACATTGAGCAAATTAAATCCAAATTCAGTTTTGTTTGAACCATTAGATCCGTTTCGAAATTACGGAGCCATAGGAAAAAGAATCATCGAATTTGGACATCGTATGAGGAAGTTATGCTCATTTTTGTGTCGGGAAAAATTGTTGGTTTCTAACTTTTTGTCGCAAATGCAACTTTTGTCAGCCCTGCTTTGTTCGCAATTTGCGAGGACATCTGAGACCTGTTAAGTGAGATTTTTGACGAGATTTTCACCCATTTTTTAATTTTCTCAAACCCTAAACATTAGAGGACGATTTTCCAAAGACCCAAACTTCTTCAAATAATTGGGTAAGTGTCTCTAATCAATTTTCAACTATATTTTGTGATTATATCTTAGATTTAATATCAAATTCATGAGAATCTAAAGGAAAATTTGGGAAATCTTTCAAAAATATAAAATGATGATTTGAATGACCAAATAGTATCGGAATTAGATAATTTTTGTATGGGTGAACTTGTAACGGAATGGGTGTTCGATTTTTATAAATTTTGTCGGGTTCCGAGGTGCGGGCCCGGAGAGTTGACTTGTGTTGACTTTTTGCAAATTATATAAGAATCATAGTTTTGTTAATTGAAATTGTTTTCTCTTGCATTGTTTGATGTATTCAAGTCGTTTTTAGCTAGTTTGAGCCGAGCGTTGATGAATTGGTAAAGGAAAAGCTAAATTGAGTATTGAATTGGCTGGATTGAGCTAAGTATCTTGTCTAACCTTGTGTGGGGGACTTCACCTTAGGATTTGAGTCTTCTATGCTAATTGTATCCGTGTGCGCGAGGTGACGAGTGTGTGCTCGAATTTAGTTGTGGGAAATTTGCCTCTAGGGTTCTTAGGTCCTTATGTCCATTATGTGGAAAGTATCCTGTTATGATTGGGTTTAATAATTGCTTGAATTGTCTCTATATGCTTCATATGATGTTGTTAACTTTCCTCTAAGTCCTACGTGTTACAATGACCCTTAATTGTCTTAATTGAAGTGATTGTCTCCCTTATTGTTTTGGATACTTCTTGATTGTGAGTTCTTTTTTGACTTCGTGCAAATATATTACATGTCCAATTGTTATGGTTATCAGTGTAGTATCACGTGCTTATTATGTCTTGTTGTTTTGTTGAGGTTATCGTGCTTCTTGATTTCTTTTCCATGACCCTTATGATGTACTTGTTGATTCCCTTGCCGGGATATTATTGTTTACGATATTGTCTCCCTTGCCAAGATGTTGTTGTTATACTCTTATTCCCTTGCCGGAATTTTTTTATGCTTGATGTTGAATTGTATTTGGGGATCGGATTGCACGCCGCAACGATATTATATGAAATGGGATCGGGTTGCACGTCACGATGGTATTATGTGAAATGGGATCGGGTTGCATGCTGCAACGGTATTATGTGAAATGGGATCGGGTTATACGCTGCAACGGTATTATGTGAAATAGGATCGGGTTGCACGCCGCTACGGTATTATGTGAAATAAGATCGGGTTGCACGCCGCAACGGTATTATGTGAAATGGGATCGGGACATACGTCGCAACGGTATTATATGATTTGGGATCAGGTTGCACGCCGCAACAAGAAAGAATAAAAGTGAATATTGATTCTTATGGTGAAAACAAGAATAAAAGCACGAAGGGTGATGGCGTGCACTTTCTGTTGCTGTGTTTATTTGTTGTTATCAATTCAAGTGCTTTAACTGTTTAAATCCCTTTATTGTTGTGATCCTTTTATGTTGGAACCTACAGTATTTTTAATACTTTGCCGTATTTATATATATACTTCAAACTTCAATAATTGTTACATCTTTAATTCAATTAGTTTCTCAATTATATCCCCTTAAATCGCCTGAGGTTATATTTTACTTAAAAAAAGAATTTCTACTAAGCTTTAAGTTATTAACTCCCATGTTAAAGGTAATAATCCATTCGATGTTGTATTTTAATTGAAAGGGGTACCTTCTTTACTGAAATGATTTCAAAAGAAACAACTTCATCTTTTCATGTTGGCTTTCCTAATTAGTTTAGAAATTGTAATTTACTTATATTAGGTAAATGAGACTTCTTGAACATCTTGAGTGCATTTGTACGGACATTATGTATTGTATAGCATGTGGATTTTGTTGTTAAAGTGAGATGGAAATTATGGGGGCACAAGATGCCATGTGTGCTGAAGGTTCAGAAGTTGGAATTATGATATGAGAAACCGAGGATTGAGATGGTCGGGATTGTGTATTAGACATGATGTGATTGATTGAGTTGGTATTGCCTTCTTTATTTGAATACATTCTTACTTGTCTCTGTTCCTGTTATGTCAGTGTTGATTTACTTGGTTATCTGATTTACTTGGTTATCTGACTTACTTGGTTATCTGATTTACTTGATTATCGTTCGTTACTATCCGTGTTTTCCCTTTATTATTCCTATTGTTTGTATCCTTGAACTTTCTATATTGCAACAAAATAATGACTATTTTAAATTATTTTACAAACGTTGATTATTTTAGTGACCAGTTCAAAAATTGGCTAACCGGTGCTATTTTTACCAAGACATGCGCTAAAGTTGGGCTTATTTGCGTTGTGTCTGAATGTACACAAGAAAAGAGACATTTAAGAAGAGATTCCAAAAATAAAATATTTATCGTCACTTATCCATAGAAGGCCCTTTAACTATTTTTATGAACTGGTCTTATGAACTAGTCTTACGGTACGTTGTTGTTGTAGTCTTAGTCTTACGATACGCGTGTTGCGCGTGTAATTACTATCTCAATAAATATATAATTTTAATAAAATACATAAATACTATATTAATTAATTATATTTGAGTTATAAAATAAGTTTAAAAAAATATGAGTTCCTAAAAATAATAATTTGATCTAATTTAGCAACTCAATAAATGAAAAATAGTGATAATAGAAGTCATGCATCATCTTAATCAATATTTTCAGCTGATAATTTATTCATTGCTAGAACTTCGTAAGTTACCGTATTTTTTTTTTATCAAGAACACATAAACTTATAAAGATTTAAGAGTTTTTTCTAAAATCTTTTTGAGAAATAAAGATTTTTAAGTTCATTCTAGAAAATACTTATAGGATCATCTAACTGACAAAAGACCTTCTTCTTTTTTTCCACAAGCAAAATGTAAATTATTCTATTTTTTAAATCAATAAGAATACTATAGAAATTATAAAATAACTAAAAGAATAAATAAATTTTAAGAATTTGGCCAAACAAGTTCTATGTTAGGAGAGACAAGTGCCAAACACTATCAATGAGACTAAATCTTATATTCAGTTGGAAAAATCATTATGTAGCACTAAGGTGCAAACGACATATTTTAAATCCGTAGCAATTAACTGAATTTATATTCCAAAACTATAATTTTATAGTGATATTCATATTCCTTGCATCTCCACGACTAAGGCCACTTTTATCTTCTTGGTAATTTTTAGCCATGCCCACTATCATTGTAATTTGTCATATCTTTCTATATGGAGTTTGATTACTCGTAAATATTTAAGTGTCGTGTTTCTATTTTTCTTCGTTAGAAATTTTTTCTCAAAATAACAAATTACGTGTTCACAGGAAATAGATGTAAAATATAGAATATATTTATATTATAATAATACTTATAAAAAACTATAAGAATATTATTCAACTGGTAATTACAGACTTAAATTGATAGCTCGATTGCTACGTAAAAGATCACAAGAACTTTTGGCACTACAAAAATTTCGAAGACGTTTATTATCACAAAACTATCAGAACAATCTAAAAGGTAGAAACTTTATCTCAAATTTTCATTTTTTTTAACTAGAGAATATTTGATCTCTTTAATAGGATATTAAATAATGGGTTTCCTACTTATTGTCTAATTTATTTTCCGTTGTTAACCTACGATGATTTTGATATTATACTCTTTGTTAGATTATTAGGATAGATATAAACGGGTCTCCTACTTATTGTCTAATTTTTTTTTTTCCAGTTTTTAACCTACGAAGATTTTGACTTTACACTCTTTGTTAGATTATTAGGGATAATAATAAAATGCGTGTCCTACTTCTTCTCTTCTTCCTAATTTTCTTTTTTTAAAAAGTCATTTATTTGTATTTACAATTTTATCCATTATAGAATGCACTTATGGATGACATTTCGTTAAAGGTTTTCGTGCTTTTAATATAGTAGTATAGATAAAAAGTTACCAATAATATATAATATTTAAATACCTTAAAAACATATTTTTTCAATAAGTATGATTGAAATTTGTTAAAATACATAGACAGGGCAATATATAAAATTTGAGAAAGATTGGAGGTGATTTGAATTGGTTTGGAGTTAAAATTCGTAATTGAAATTGAGTCAAAAAATTATTTCTCGACACATGTATCTCGACGTATATCCACGTATATCAAACACATATATACATGATATACACATATATATGGAGGATACACATAGATACACTAAGGATACATGGGAGATACAAAGATTTACATGATGATATACACAACTCGTCTTCTTCCATATTCTTCATCTATTTCGAATTGACTCAAAATTCAATTCAAATCACCTGGAATCTCCACTAAAATTGTTACAAAGTTGAGATTCAAAGATATACCTAATTTGTTCCAACAATACCCACTAGAAACAAATTCCAATTTCGGAAACTCAAATTTTTGAACTTAATCTTAAGCGAGTTTCAATGGAGTTTTAGCTCATCTTCTTTCAATGGAGTTTCAATGGAGTTTTACTCAAATATTTTTCTATGCATGAAAGTAACTCTCAGAGATGTACCTCATCTATTCTAATAATACTCTCTCAAAATAAAATCCAATTGCGGAAAATTAAATTTTTCGAAGTCAAGAAAGCTTCAATATTGGATTTGCTGGTTTAGTTTTCTGATTTAGATTGTTGAAGTTAGTGGGATAGTTGATGCTTCACAAAAAATGAGATAATCAATATGAGAAGCGGGTAAAGAAATGGTGAAGAGTTGCCATCTTTGCAAAATGACCTTTAGTTTCTTAAGAGAAGAGAAGCAGAGAAGAAAGCGTCAGCCATAATACAAAAAAAAGATTTCGGACCAAATTAGATAGTAATAATTTATGAGTTGGGTCAATATTGAGCTGTCAAATCGGATAGTTTCCTTAAAAAAGAAACTGAAGAGAAACCATCCGCCATTTATGAGCTAAATTTTTTTATTAAAAATAAAAATAAAAATGGAAGAAGATGTATGTTTGTCAAGTTGATTCTTTTCGGTTTTAATGTTTTCTTAAAAATAATTACTTGCATAGATTGGTATCCACATTTACACAATATGTCCGGTTTACAAAGAGGCACAACAAAACTATCCACTATAGCATATTTATCCAATTCCCCGTAGCCACCAACTTTTGGGCCTAGGTTGGCTTTGTTTACTTTGGGGCAAAAAAAGCAAAGAGACCTTTTCCTTCCTGTAAAATATGAAATCTTATTATTAAAAATGTGCATAGTTTCATATTTACCTACTTTGTTCACAGTTTTTCTACAATTATTATACTATTCATTAAATATTAATTATTAGGAGTTAATTCCTTCCTAATTAGGCGCGCTACAAATCAGGAACAGAATATTCTAATTGATTTAGCGACCTTCAGATCAAATTTGAAACTTAAATCCTATATCTTCAATTTAAAATCAAATTACATAGACTCTTTTCTGCAAAAACTCTGTTCTTCGATATTTTTCCTTAAGCGACAAATCAAAAAAAAGACAAAATCGTCAACAAATTTGAATCAAATTTTAGAAATCAGTTCTGCAAAAGCTCAGTTCGTCGACATTCTCTCTACATCTCTCTCTATTTCTCAATCGCAAAATTCAGTAATACAAAGTAAATGAAAAGAGAGCAGCAATTTCACCATTGACAGCCATTAAAAAATTGAAAGCTTTGAATTCAAATTTGAGTTTTCAAAAATCATTATTTGCTTGGATTGGGTGTTGTTGAAAGTAATCGGGAATATGGTTTGGAGTTTATATCTCAATTTTGAGGGGTTTTGGTGAAGATTAGACTTGGTTTTGACTGAATTTTAGATTGAAACTCGAAGAAGAAGAAGAAGAAGAAGAAGAAGAAGAAGAAGACATATTGCAGAAATTGTAGATAAATTGTAGATTATTTGTATTATGATTGTAGATGCTTTATTTTCTGTTTTCACAAATAAAAAACGGCTAAAACTTCTAAAATCTTCTGAAAAAACGCAATTATGTCAAAATTTCAATTATGCTACAATTGAATGGGAATTGGGATATAAAAATTCAATGTACCCAGGTTGTAGATATTTTGTAGATAAATTGTAGATTATTTGTATTCTAATTGTAGATGCTTTGTTTTCTATTTTCACAAATCAAAAACGACTAAAACTTCTACAAATCTTCTGCGAAAAACGCAATTATGTCGAAAATACCAATTAAACTACAATCCAATGGGAATTGGATATTAAAATTCAATATACCCAATTTGTAGATATTTTGTAGATTATTTATATTCTGATTGTAGATGCATTATTTTCTGTTTTCATAAATCCAAAACGACTAAAACTTCTACAAAATCTTCTGCAAAAAACGCAATTATGTCGAAAAATACCAATTAAGCTACAATTGAATGAGAATTGGGATATTAAAATTCAATATACCCAGTTTGTAGATATTTTGTAGATTATTTGTATTCTGATTGTAGATGCATTGTTTTCTGTTTTCATAAATCCAAAACGATTAAAACTTCTACAAAATCTTCTGCAAAAAACGCAATTATGTCGAAAATATCAATTAAGCTACAATTGAATGAGAATTGGGATATAAAAATTCAATGTATCTAGTTTGTAGATATTTTGTAGATTATTTGTATTCTGATTGTAGATGCTTTGTTTTCTGTTTTCACAAATCAAAAACGACTAAAACTTCTACAAAAAACGCAATTATGTCGAAAATTCCATTTATGAGATTGGACGAATCTTTATGATTTAAGAAGAATAAATATTGAAATAACACATGGAGCTAAGTTAAAGCTTGTGACAACTTGTACATATAATGTGCAAAAATCTCCAACGCAGAAAAAGAGTGTCTAGCTAGTGGAAGCCTGGGAACAACAGATTTTGCAGATCTGAATGAATTTAACTAAAACATCCTTCAACTCCAACCCGAAAGAATTGCGTTCTGGAAGTCCAGTAAAGCAATGCTCATTCTGGAAGCCCGGGAATCAATTTCTGAACTGATAAGTTACATAGATTTCAAAGAACCGAACGTCTAGTGAACAGTTCTAATTTTAATATTAACAGACCATGTTACAACCTCATCTTTTTATGAAATTTCCTAATAAACAAATCAGCCACATTATCGATCTTGTCTTCTAGTACGAAATTATGTCCTTCTTCCTCTTTGAAATTCCTCACCATATCTATAGCTGATGCATTTGGATCACCTAAATATTCATCATCTTCATCGAACAACGAATGTGTCAAATCCGGATAATTATCATCATACTTTTCGTCGTTGCTCAATACTTTATGTTTAATAACAGTACATAAATGTGGGTAAGGGTGAGGGTTTGGGAGAGAGAAACATGGAAGGGGTAGGATATACGGTACCTTGAATTAAGGAGGGATATATGTTGCATTAATTGTAAAATACACTATGGTATAGAATTGGTAATTTGGTATACTAAATGTAATTATATCAAACCTTAAACATTGAGGGTAATAAGGTTTCCTATATGGTATAGGAATGTAAAAGTTCCAAAAGCAAAATACATAGTTTACCTCCGGAATTTAGGACCAAAATCCCTGTGACGCACCTTATGAGCACGGATATTTTTTTACACACTTAATTTTTCTAAAGTGTGTCTAAAACACACAACTTTTTTTTATTTGGGGATTGCAACCACGTGCCATTCAAAACACAACACGTGGCATAACTAACCTATAAATAAATATATATTTAAAATCAACTTTAATTGATTTATTTTAAAAAAAAAGTAATATTATGTCACCTTCCTCCACCCCGGGTCAAGATTACCTCTAGTACTTACCCCTCCGGTAATATTCAATAGGGGTTTCAATTCGTCACCTGTCCGTGCATAATTTTAAAGGTTAGAATTATATAATCCTCCTCCATTTTCTTGTCACTCTTCTTGCCGAAACTCATTTCTCTTGCTATACAAAATTGATTGGATGTTAACGAAAACCCAGACGGCAAAATATGGTCAAACTTTATCTCTATTGGATTGTTGAAATTCTTCAGAAAGGAATCTGTCTCCACCAGTAAAATGTTTGGTGTTCACTGAAGGAGGAGTCACATAAATCGGTAAAAGAATCAGGGGTGCGAGTGTGGGCTGAAGTGGTGAATGAGCTATGAACCTTTATCAGATCTGAGTAATTATTTTTTTGTTTTTTTAAAATCGAGTTGCTAATAAAACTATTGAGGAAGAGAAGATCTGTATAGAAGCTGAAAAAATTGTTCAAGTATCTGCTCTTTGTTTCTCCGTAGAACACTTAGCAAGAAAATGATGAAAGAGGCAGTAGATTAGTTAAGGAAAATGGGGAAAAACAAAGAAATAAAAAGAAGGAAAAAAGAAAAAGATAAAAAATCATTTTAAATTGTTATATCAGTTTTATCAAATCTGGACCGTTCAAATAAAATATCACATATAAAAATTTTACTGTTCACGCTCATTATTTTATTGGTAAACACGTACTAACCACGTAGACAAGGAGGTGTGTCTTAGACACACTTTAGAAAGGTTGAGTGTGTAAAAGAATATTCGTGCTCAAAAATGCGTCATATGGATTTGATCCTAAGTTCCGGGGGTAAACTATGTATTTTGCCGGACAAAAAACATAAGTAGGCACTATTTTAGAAAATTTAACATAAGCATAGCAGTAAGTATTAAGTGTCTTGTGGTTTAGTATATGTAATAGACTTAACAACTATATAGGGTGTGGTTTACATGTACATTTAGTAATTAGTCGTTAGTAATGCTAAACTGGTAATTAGTAATGATTAAAAATAAAAATATTATCGTTGGTGCAAATAGTATCTTGACTGTGAAAATACTATGATAGTGATTTAGATTTTTATGCACTTGAGGATTTTTATGGGAATTTACTTGCGGATTTAAAATCCCAAGTAATTTACATGCGGATTCAAAATTCACAAGTAACTTATTTGGGGATTTAAAATTTGCAGGTAATAATTATCTACGAAGGGTTTTCTATCAAAATTTATAAGTTTCCTACGAATTTTCTTATATAATCCTCAACAAAATTCCGTAATATATGATTTTCTTGTAGTGGTGCTTCCAGCAGTTCTCACAAGCATCAAGCCTCGTTGCAAAATAAAAGCTCAGTATATTTTGGAGGGGTGAACTCCAGTGTGCAACAACAAATTCTGGCTGGGATTCGATAAAGGGAAGTTGCCCATAATATATCTTGGAGTTCCATTCAACACTAAAAGGTCTCAGCAATTCAGTGTCAACCCTTACTAGACAAATTCTAAGCAAGATAACTTGTGGGACTTCGAAAATGCTATCATATGCAGGTAGGGTCCAGTTGCTGAAAAGTGTCCTATTCTCTATCCAGATCTTTTGGTCGTAAATCTTTGTGTTGCCAAAAAAAATTGTGCTGCTAATTGAAAAAAATCTATAGGAGATTCCTATGGCCAGGGGGAAATGAGATCTCTAGGAAAGCATTGCTGGCTTGGGAGAAATTATGCATGCCGTATTCTGTAGGAGGCCTAAACATCTTGAATATATCACTCTGGAACAAGGCAGCTATATGTAAGCTGATATGAAACATATGTAGGAAAAAAGACAAACTATAAGTACAATGGATTCATGAATACTATGGGAAAAGGGGCACCATATGGGAGTCCAATTATAATCAAGCTTCGTGGATGATAAAGAAGATTTTTAAGCAAAGGATAATCTGGTGGCTGCTGGATACCGTGAATAAGATTTGCTGAATTTGGGGAGGTTCTCCATAAATGCTATGTACCTGAAGCTACTTGGAGAGTTTCCTAAAGTCCACCAGAGAAGATTGTTATGCAACAACCTCGACTCCCTCAAATGGATCTTCATTATGAGGTTGATAACACATGAGAGATTATACACTAGAGATAGATTGGCACTTTGGGGTATAACAGATGATCAGACTTGCCCATTATGCAATACAGAACAGGAAAGCGTATCTCACTTATTCTTCCAGTGTTAGTTTTCAGCTGCTATATGGAGTTGATTACTATAGTGGCAGGGTATCAACAGACAAGCTTTAGCTTGTGAGGATGAGTTGGCCTGGGCAGTGACTCATTGCAAGGGAAAAAATAGTACAACTGATATCTGCAGAATGACTCTAGCGGGGTGTTTGTACTATGTCTGGCAAGAGAGGAATGAAAGAGTTTTCCAGAAGAAGACAAGATTGGCCATAGTCATAGTAAAGAAGATTATACAAGAGGTATTTTGCAGGGGTAATATTAGGCCTAAAGTAGCTAGGAAGTTGCAAGAGCTAAATTTCTATTCAATCTGAATAGTAGTTTGGGTGGTAGTGAGGAAGTAGATTGTAGGTCTGGTAGCACTGGGACTATTGGCCAGTGCAACGATTGTGTTTCTCTCTATTTGTAATCTGTAAATATTTCTTAATGGTAATAAAGTCTTTTAGTTACCAATATATATATATCAAGCAAATGCATTAGTTCAGTAATCGGTTTCAACTTTCAATGGATTTACTTCTAACTGTAATCTAGTTTGGAGTGCTAGGAGTTTCACATGCATGTGATGATAAACAAAAACTCTCATGTTGAATTTTATTACCAAGTTGCCTTTATAATTGCATACTAATCCTTTAAGGGGTCGTTTGGTTGGAATACGGCTTATGCCGGTATAAGTTATGTTGGGATAAGTTATGTTGGGATTAGTTATGTTGGGATTGTTGTTTATCACTGTTTGGTATGTTGTATTAAGAATGAAAATTGCATAATTTCTAAGAAGAAGGTATAAGTTATATTGGTGCTAATTACCCCACCCTCTATAAAGGTATAAGTTATCCCAGTGTTAAAATTAACACCGAAAAAACTTATACCTGGTTTGCTAACCAAACAGAGTATTAAGGTAATATTAAATTCTTATACCACCCTTATACATTCTTATACCTCATACCAAACGACCCATAAATCTCCAATACCACCTGGTTCGTACTTTGTCTTTAAAGGCTCTATATATGTTGAGCTTGAAATATCACATTAATGATGGATGCCACTTGCTGGAGACGGTTTTTTTTCTGGAGCGGGCTTGACTCAGAATTAGTAGTAAAAATGAATTCCAATGGGGAGCATATTAACTAAGAAAATTTGCAAGTGGCCAAAGAGATTGTTAAATATAATTATTTTTATTTAACCAAATGTAACGATCCGATCGGTCGTTTTATTTTTTAGATATTTGTTATCCTAATTAAGACTTCCCGCATGTACTTTTACTATTTTATAACTTGCGGGGATGGTTGATTTAGGTTTGAAAGGGTTTCGGTTGAAATCGGAACACTTAGTTCCTTAATAGTAGCCTATGATGGCCAAGTTTGACTTGAGTCAACGTTTTGAGTAAATGACCTCAGAACCAAGATTTGATGGTTTCAATAGGTTCGTATGATGATTTTGGACTTGGACGTGTGTTCGGATTAGGTTTCGGGCGATCCAGGAGTATTTTGGCGCTTGATGTTGAAAGTTGGTTTATTGAAGGTTTTCTAGTTCTTTAAATTTGGTTTGGAGTATACTTTAATGTTATCGAGGTCCTCTTGGAATTCCGAGCCCGTGAGTAGGTCCGTCGTATCATTTATTTCTTGTGTGCAAATTTGAGCTCAATCGGACTTGTTTTGGTATAATTCGCGTTAGTTCTGGAAGTCAGATGCTCATAGTTTCGATAGGCTTGAATTGGGTTCCGATTTGTAGAATCGATGTTGTTTGATGTGATTTTTGGCCTCGAGTAGGTTCGTTATATATTTTGAAACTTTTTGGTATATCGAACAGGGTCCCGAGTGAAAATCGGATCATTTTTGGACATAGTTGTTTTGGCTGAAATTGCTGTTGTTCTGGTGTCTTCGCACTTGTAGAGGGTTTGGCTGCAGGTGCGGACATGCAGGTGCGCATTTTTCATCTCAGAAGCAGGGGTGGCTAGCCCAGGCTTGGGTTCACAGTGCAGACACTTGGGCACAGATGCGCATCCGCATGCACGAGATTTTTTCTGCAAAAGCAGAAGTGTACGAGGCTTGTGTGGGATCTGCGATCCATATTTCCACTGAAGCGGGCTCGCAAAAGCGAGCATTGGTCTCCAAAAGTGAAGAGAGCCGACCTAGGAGAGGACTGGCATGTGATGGATTTTTCTGCAGGTGCAATTGTTTGGCCGCAGAAGCTAATATCACTGGGCAGTGGAGGGCATTTAATTCGGGACTTAGCCTATATTCCATACATTTTCACTTGGCTTAGGCTACTACTCAGTCAGGTGGAGGCCAGCCATCCGACGCTCCAGCCAGATTTTATGCCCTTCCGGCTAGGCCAGATGCATTGGTCTCAGATGCCGTCATCACAGGTATTATTTCCATCTGCGGTAGAGATGCTTCAATATTATTTAATACAGGGTCTACCTATTCGTATGTGTCATCTCTGTTTGCTCATTTTTTGTCTCATTTTTTGTCGATTGCTTCTGAGCCCTTGGGCACTCCTATTCATGTCTCCACTCCTGTGGGCGATTCTGTGGTTATGGATCGGATCTACCAATCGTGTGTGCTCACATTCTGTGGTTTCGAGACTAGAGCAGACCTCCTGTTACTCGATATGATCGATTTTGAGATCATCCTGGGCATGTATTGTTTATCTCCATATCACGCCGTCCTAGATTTCCATGCCAAGACTGTTACTTTAGTAATGCCAGGGTTGCCAGGGTTGGAGTGGAAGGGTTCCACAGTTGATACGTCTAGTCGGGTTATTTCTTTCCTAAAGGCTCGGCAAATGGTCGAGAAGGGGTGTTTGGCTTATGTTCGGGACACCACCGCAGAGTCTCCGACGATTGATTCAGTTTCAGTAGTTTGGGAGTTCGCCGATGTGTTTCCTTCTGATCATCCTGGCATGCCACCAGATCGTGATATTGATTTCTGTATTGACTTGGCTCCAGGCACCCAGCCTATATCTATCCCACCGTACTGAATGGCTCCAAAGGAGTTGAAGGAGTTGAAGGAGCAGCTTAAGGAGTTGTTAGAAAAGGGGTTTGTTAGACCCAATGTATCGCCTTGGGGTGCACCAATGTTATTTGTGAAGAAGAAGGATGGGACTATGCGGATGTGCATTGATTACAGCTAGTTAAACAAAGTCACCATCAAGAACAAGTATCCATTGCCTCGTATCGATGATTTGTTTGACCAGTTGCAGGGTGCTAGGGTGTTCTCTAAGATCGACTTGAGGTTATGGTACCATCAATTGAAGATTTGGGACATGGATGTTCCGAAGACTGCATTCTGGACCAAATATGGCTATTATGAATTTCTGGTGATGTCCTTTGGCTTGACTAATACCCCAGCAACATTTATGGACTTGATGAATAGAGTGTTCAGGCCTTATATTGATTCCTTTGTCATCGTCTTCATTGATGACATCTTGATATACTCTCGTAGCCTGGGGGAGCACGAGCAACATTTGAGGGTAGTGCTTCAGACCTTGCTAGAGCAGAAGCTATATGCTAAGTTCTCCAAGTGTGAATTCTGGCTAGAGTTAGTGGCATTCTTGGGGGCATATTGTGTCAAGGGAGGGTATTAAGGTGGACCCCAAGAAGATTGAGGCAGTTTAGAGTTGGCCACGTCCTACTTCAGTGGCATTCTTCAGTGATCGAGATCAGGAGTTTCCTAGGGTTAGCAGGTTATTACAGATGATTCGTGCAGGGCTTTTCATCTATTGCATCACCTCTGACTATATTGACCCAGAAGGGTGCTCCTTTCCATTGGTCCGATGATTGTGAGACGAGCTTTTAGAAGCTCAAGACAGCCTTGACTACAACACCAGTTCTTGTGTTGCCTTCCGGTTCAGGGATGTATACAGTATATTGTGACACTTCGCGCGTTGGATTGGGATGTGTATTGATGCAGAAAGGGCGAGTTATTGCATACGCTTCATGTCAGCTGAAGATCTATGAGAAGAATTATCCTGTGCACGATCTGGAGTTGGCCGCGATTGTTCATGTCTTAAGATGTGGAGGCATTATCTGTACGAGGTATCATGTGAGGTTTATACTGATCATCGCAGCTTACAACACTTGTTCAAGTAGAGGGATCTCAATTTGAGGCAGCGTAGATGGCTTAAGTTGCTGAAGGATTATGATATCACGGTTCTTTATCACCCGGACAAGGCAAATGTGGTCGCAGATGCCTTAAGCAGGAAAGTAGAGAGTATGTGTAGCTTGGCATTCATTCCAGCAGAGGAGATGCCACTAGCTTTGGACATCCAGTCCTTGGCTAACAGACTTGTGAGGTTGGATATTTTAGAGCCCAGCCAAGTTCTTGCATGCGTTGTTGCTCAGTCTTCATTATTGGGACAAATCAAGGCCCGACAGTTCGATGATCCACATTTGGCAGTTCTTAGAGAGATAGTGCTTCAGGGTAGTGCCAAGGAGGTTTCTATTGGCGAGGATGGTGTTTTCCGACTCTAGGGTTGCCTATGTGTTCCTAATGTTGATGGTCTGATGGAGAAGATACTAAAGGAGGCACATAGTTCGCGGTATTCCATTCACCCGGGTGCTACGAAGATGTATCGTGACTTGAGGCAGCATTGTTGGTGGCGGAGGATGAAGAAAGACATAGTGGAGTATGTGGCTAGGTGTTTGAATTGCCAGCAGGTTAAGCACGAGCACCAGAGGTAGGGTGGCCTACTTCAGCAGATGGCTATACCAAAGTGGAAATGGGAGCGCATTACTATGAATTTCGTAGTTGGCTTGCCCCAGACCTTGCAGAAGTTTGATGTAGTATGGGTCATCGTGGATAGGTTGACCAAGTCAACACACTTTATACCGGTTGTGACTACTTACACTTCGGAGAGACTGGCTCAGATTTACATTCGGGAGATAGTCCGGTTGCACGGTGTGCCTATTTCCATCATATCAGATAGAGGCCCTCAGTTCACTTCTCGTTTCTGGAGAGTTGTTCAGGGTGAGTTGGGGACCCGCATGGAGCTTAGCACAACATTTCATCCACAGACCGACGGGCAGTCGGAGCGGACGGTTCGGGTCTTGGAGGACATGCTCAGAGCATGTGTGATTGACTTTGGAGGACAGTGGGATCAGTTCTTGCCTTTGGCAGAGTTTGCTTACAACAACAACTATTAGTCCAGCATCGAGATGGCTCCATTTGAGGCTTTATACGGTCGGTAGTGTTGTTCTCATATCGGGTGGTTTGAGCCCGGTGAGGCTAAGTTATACGGTACAGATTTGGTGCAAGATGCCTTGGACAAGGTAAAGTTGATTCAGGAGAGGCTTCACACAGCTCAGTCCAGACAGAAGAGTTACGCGGATCAGAAGGCGCATGATGTATCATTCGTGGTTGGCGAGAAGGTCCTCTTGAAAGTCTCGCCAATGAAGGGTTTTATGAGGTTCGGGAAGAAGGGAAAGCTGAGCCCAAGGTTTATTGGCCAATTTGAGGTGTTGAGACGAGTTAGGGAGGTTGCTTACGAGCTTGCTTTACCCCCAATTTATCGGGAGTTCACCCAGTCTTTCACGTGTCTATGCTTCGGAGGTATCGTGCCGACTTGTCCCATGTGTTGGACTTCAGTACTATTCAGTTGGATGAGAGCCTGAGTTACAAGGAGGAGCCAGTTGCCATTATTGATAGACAGGATCGCCAGTTAAGATCCAAGAGGATTTCAGCGATAAAGGTCCAGTGGAGGGTCCAACCAGTCGAGCAGGCGACCTGGGAGTCCGAGGAGGACATGCGGAGCAGATACCCACATTTATTCAGCACCTCAAGTACTTTTCTATGTCCGTTCGAGGACGAACGTTTGTTTAAGAGGTGGAGAATGTAACGACCCGACTGGTCGTTTTACTTTTTAGAATCCTGTCCCCCTAAATAAAACTTCTCGCGCTTGCTTTAACTAATTTATGACCTGCGGGGATGGTGGGTTCAGGAATTGGAAGGATTTGGGTTGAAATATGCTCATTTGATTCCTTAAGATTTTCTTAAAAGGCTAAGGTTGACTTTGGTCAACATTTTTAGCAAACGAACTCGGATTCGTATTTTGACGGTCCTCGAGGGTCCGTAGGAAAATATGGGACCTGGGCGTATGCCCGGAATCGAATTCCGAAGCCCCTAGTTGAGTGATGAATTTTTATTAGAAATTGTTAAACTGAAATTCTAAGGATTTAAAGAAACTAATTAATGATTGATCACATGGGTATCGGTCTTGTATGTTGGTTCCGGATCCCGATATAGTTTCAATATAACATTTAAGACTTGCCCGCAAAATTTGGTATCAATCCAAGTAGTTTAGGTGCGTTTCGGCTCGTTAGAGGAGAATTAAGAACTTGAAGTTCATAAGTTTGATTCAATTGGTTTTAGGGGGTGATTCTTAGATTTATCATTGTTTCGGGCATTTCGAAGGTTCGAGCAGGTTCGTTTCATGATTTCAGACTTGTCGGTATGTTCAGGTGAGGCCCGGGAGCCCTGAGCGTCAATCGGACGAGGCTCGAGTGAAGTTGGAAAGGTTGAGAAGAGCTGAAGCATCTGCTTCTGTCATAACCGCACCTGCGGTTGGTCAGCCGCAGGTGCGAGACTGCAGAAGCGGTCGTCCTCTCGTAGATGCGGCCAAGGCAGGCCAGGCCCAAAACTGCAGAAGCGGCTCCGTAGAAGCGACTTCAAGATTGCAGAAGTGGTCCCATCCCGCTTGGCCAATTCCGCGGATGCGGTCTCTTCCTCGTAGAAGCAGGACCGCAGATGCGGAAATCACTGAAGTAGTGAGCTTCATTTATTACAGGTTCTAAGTCATTTTTGCCACTTTTCACTCCTCCATTGGGCGATTGTGGAGATTTTGATAGAAGACTTTCACCTAGTATCTTGAGGTAAGTTTATCCCACGTATTCCTAGTTTAATACTTGTGTCTTAGGTAGATTAAACACTAGGATTAAGGTAAAATCATGGGGTTAGAGCAAAACTTAGGGTTTTGATAAAACTTAGATTTTTCCACGAAATTGGTTACGAAGCGAAGTAGAAATCATATATTATTGATCCTTAGGTCACAAAGAACAACTTTCTTCGAAACATTTCGGAATCCGGGCACGTGGGCTCGGAGTTGAATTTTAGGAAACTTGTGTTTAAAGTTGGGAAATTGCTTTAATAGTTAGGATGTGACCTTATGAGCTTGTATTGACTAGTTCTTACCCCATTTAACTAGTTTTGGATCGTTCGGCTCCGAATTGAGGGTTCGGGCTCGTTCTTGGTATTGGAAGTGCACTTTGGAGCGAGGTGAGTCTCCTTTCTAAGCTTGTAAGAGGGAATTGTCCCCATAGGAGTAATAATTGTATAATTTGCTACTAAATATGGGGGCTACATACGCACTAGGTGACGAGAGTCCGTGCGTAGCTACTATCATGTTAATTGTCTGGGTAGTTTAGTACCCGTGTCATGCTATAATTGCAAATGTTATATGTCTTCTTACTAATGTGATCAGTTAGGATAGGCTAGAGAATTGGAAATGAACATAAGTGAACATATGCTGTGTTGAATACTTGTATGAGTTTATTTGAATATAAATGCGTCTTCTTGTATTTTTCTGTTGATAATTGATATTTGTAGATCAGGCCGATCGCCTCAGTAGAAATAGATGCATCTATGGTTCGTGCCATTCGACCCTTTGGCAGTGCACAGTTTCTTTTATGTTGGATCGGGCCGTCGACTTCGGCATAACGTGCGCATGATATTTTTATGAATTTATTATTGATGACCTGCCTATTACATGGTTTAAATTGTAAAGGATTAACTGGTGTATTAAAATGACATGTCTTAGAAATACTTATTTCACATGTTATATATTGTGACCATCATGCCTGTCATAACATCATATTATATTATTTGGCCCTAGTAGGTATCAAGTCGACCTCTTATCTCTACTTCTTCGAGATTAGACGGGGATACTTACTGGGTACATATTGTTTATGTACTCATGCTACGCTTCTGTACTTAATTGTACAGGCTCTGAGGCAGGTTCATCTGGCTATCAGACCGGTGCGCATCCCTGATCATAGTCCAAGACTTCCACGGTGAGCTGTTTTCCCTTCTTGTGCCGATCAACAGCTGGATGGAGTCTTCCTTACTTTTGACTGTCTATTTTGTTTCAGACAGTAGGATAGATGTATTATTTTGTATATTCTACTAGTTGCCCATAACTTGTAACACCAGGTCTTGGCACACACATTAGTAGACGTTTCTTTTGGATTGTATAATTATTATTGAATGTTGCATATTATCACCTGCTTTTAATTGCAAATTAAGAAAAATGTTGTAATTGTTTTGGGTAAGTAAAATAAGAATTCACTAATACTTCCGTGTTGGCTTGCCTGACAATGGTGTTGGGCGCCATCATGACCTAGTATGCACGAAGTAATAAGAGTACGTGCGTAGCTAAAATTTATGTTATGTCTGGGTAGACATAGGCCTTTATTATGCTATTACTTGCACTATTTGGACTCAACTTGCTAGTTTAATTGCTTGTATTAATAAGTAAAACTTGGTTAAAGATTATGTTACATCGAGCTTCATTACTTAGAAATTTGGCACAATGTTTATTTATTGATGGGAATTATATCCTTTCATGGGCTTACCTCGGAACCGTAAATATAAAATTCAAAATCTGAAGAGTTTCCCTGTTCCTGTGGATCAGGCCTAACACCTCGGCAATACTTATATACTCTATCCATTTTAATTTATGTGAACTCATTTGATTGGGCACGAAGTTTAAGAAAAAAGAGAAGACTTTTGAACTTGTGGTGTAAAATGAGGCACATATATTTTATGTGGCTATAAATCATTGCATAAAGATAAATTATTTTCAAATAAGGAAATAGTCATTCTTTTTGGTACGGACTAAAAAAGGTTCACATAAATTAAAATGGAGGGAGTATATATTATGGGATGTATCCATGGAACGGACCGTACGACCTCGTAGTATATGTACACGATTATTATGGATCAGGTAATAAGTAGAGATTTTGACTGCTTATTAACATCTTTTTGCTTTTGTTTTAGTCCGAAAGTATTGAATTGTATTCCCAAAACTAATAAAATTGTGCAAATTGTAGGAATGCTGGATGTTTGGTCTCCATGATGGAATCCAACTCAAAAAGGAGTGTTCTGAAGCATAAGGAAATAAAAGGTGCAGAAACAGAGATGTGCAGTCCGCAGAATTCCATCTGCGGCCGCAACCCAAGCTAAAGATCCCAATAAGAGTTTGATAAATGTGTGGACCGCACATGAATTGTGCGACCGCAAAATAGGGTCTGCATTGACAAGTATTTTCAAGTTCAGAGAATATGCAGAAGACCAAGTCCTGATGCCTTGTAGAAGTACGGACCGCACAAGAATTGTGCGATCGCAGTCGTAGCCGCAGTCTAGAAATGTGCGGCTGCAGAATCCTCCTTCCTACTAAATGAAGAAATTTGCGGACCACACATGAAAATGTGTGGCCGCAGAACCTCCCGAGGGCCATTTTTTTTTTTGCGATTTTTGGCACAATATAAATAGACGAGTTTCACAAATTTAGGTCAAGTTTGAACGTTCAAAGCTGTTGTAGCCATCTATTTTTACCATTTTAGAAAGTTTTAGATTATTTTAGTGTTTAAACATTAGATTTCATCAGTTTAATCTTTCATTATGAGTTTAATTAGCTTTTCTTCTTTATTTTTTGTAATTTCCATTATGAGTAACTAGATTCTTACTAGGGTTGTGATCCAACCCTAGTGTATAAACCTTATGGGTATTTAATTTAATGATTGTTTATGACTGGATATTGAGAAATGGTCGTTTAATCATTGCCTCTTATCCATTATGGCTGTTGTACTTCATGCCTATTAAATAACCTTGTACATTATATATATTGTCCACTAGTAAGTGTCGAAGTCGATCCCCGTCACTACTTCTTCGAGGATAGACAAGATACTTACTGGGTACATGTTGTTATGTACTCAAGCTACACTTCTGCATATATTGTGCAGGTTCTGAGGTAGGTGCATCTAGAGTTCGTCCAGCGCGTATACGCATTACCCCGAGACTTAGCGGTGAGCTGCTTTCCCATGCTCTATTCTGCAGCACCTAGAGCCTCTTGTTATGTTTTTATCATTTCTGTCTATTTTATTTCTGACAATAATTCTTAGAGAGTTTTGTATATTCTACTAGATACTCATGCACTTGTGATACCGGATTTTGGGAATATCCTAGTAGATATTATATGGTTTTGAGTATTAAATTTACTATTTATCACGACCCAAAATCCACTAAGGGTCGTGATTGCGCTGGACATTACTGTCATGCAAGCCAACATCAAGAAGTTAATTAAATTCTTATTATAGTGTTTTTGAAATTATTTCTTTCCATTACATTAAATAATAAATAATGGAATTCACGGAGTAAATAATGATGTCTTTAACAAATTCAAATACTGAATAGATCCCATAGTCATCTCAGAACTCGGTGTCACAAGTGCATGAGCAATTTCTAGGAAACAAATGTAATACAATAACCATCAGGAATAGAACTGGACAGTAGAGAAAATACAATACAATACTTCGAAGGAGATTTTGCTGGTTGCGGGTCGTCTCGAGAGGTGCAACTAACCTAAGTCTCCATATTAACCATGCCGCTGCGCCAAACTAGGCCACTAGAGATACATGTACCTATGCAAAAAAAATGCACAACAAGTGTAGTATGAGTACAAAAATAACGTGTACCCAGTAAGTATTAGGTCTAACCTCGAAGAAGTAGTGATGAGAGGTCGACTCCGACACTTACTAGTGGTCCAATAATATCGAGTACAGTAAAGAGGTGAATAAACATGAAACAGAGCAATTATATGAAATAAACAAGTATAAACACGTGAGACAATTCCCCTTTTTATAATTTTACTCAATCTCTCAACTAGCAAGTTCCCTCCGTAACTGGAGCATATATATAGATATGGTGGATTTCATTAAGGAAGTTGTCATAATTCATGTCACGACCCAAACCGATGGGCCGCGACGGGTGCCCGAGTCCTACCTATCAAACACCCCTAAGCATACGTCTAAGATATAAACCTGAATAACATCTGCTGAATTACGAGAATAACATACATGAAGGAAACCTGCCCAAAAGGCATATGTACATATACGTGCAACATACGTAGGGCGAGCCGACAAGGCTGCTATAGACAACTATATACCTCAAAGCTGGAAGTCGGCAAGGCCACATACTATCCAACTAGACATACTGTCTGTAGACCTCTAATAGAAATACAACTATACAAAGATGGGACTGATCCACGTCATACCCATATATTTATACGAGCATATTGTACCAATATCAAAAGCAGCTCCGGATCAAGTGGAGCACACCAATTCTCGCTGATCAAGGATCATAAGAAGGGGGCCCGTCGGCTTGCCTACCTGCACCTGTGGGCATGAAACACATGCCCCGGGAAATATGGCATCGGTATGAATAATGTACTGAGTATGTAAGGCATGAAAATCGGTACATAAAAGACATAGATGAAACATAGAATGAAGAAATTCATCTGTAAGTCTGAATAACATTGTAAATTCTGAATCATTTATAATGTCATGCACGTGTGTATAAATGTCGTGCCATGCATAGATATAGGTGTACATAACATCATCAAGCCTCTGAAGGCACCCCATCATATCATTTCAGCCACTGTGGGCAACATCATCATCATATACTAGCTGATCAGGTGGTGGTGAGTATATAACGCCATAACCTTTTTCTATATTCCATATACATATATTTACATATATCTGCTCATGGGTCAATGCTAATATATAAATGAATGAAATGCATGAAAAATATGTAATAATCTCAATATTCCTTTCGGATAAACTTTTTCAACTGCGTGTTATTCTGAGACTCATGAACAAAAGATATAATAATATGTCACAAGAGGAATCAAGAACATAGAGACCCCTAGTATTTCTATGAATAGAGTCGTTTATAAAAACTGTGCATTTGCTCGTTTCTTATGTATAATTTGGATCATACCAAAGAGAAAGAAGGGTAGCCTTAATATACTTGGAGTAGGGAAAAATCCGTATGATATTCTTGAAAAAGATTAAACTGTACTCCTTTAGAATCGCAAAATTTAACGTTGCTATGATCCTAAAATTTTTTGCAAGAATTTCCTTATTGTAATTAAAATCTAATGTTCTGATTTTGTATACAAAACATGAGAAAGTGAAGCTTGTTGAAGACTCTGTGAAAATGGCTAACGTTAGTTAGCCATTAGTTGCCACCTAATGTCTTGAGAATGACTATATAATGCTTTTACATTAATTTGCCACCTAAGCTCATATGACTAGTTAGTCATATGTATCAATGGTGGCTTACTGTCATGTGGGGGTGGGGTGGGAAAAGTTAATTTTTATCTATTTATTAGTTAATTAGGTAATGTTTTGTTACCCGGTAATTAATCAATTACCCGCATAATTAAAAAAATTGTCTCGAATTACTTAAAATTCTATTTATTTTTAATATACTTTATACATCATACTACCATGGTCATATGGTACCTTTCATGGTACTAGTCCATAATTATCGGGTATTATCGCTTGACCCGTATTTTATCCCAAATCGGCCACCTTCAATGAAACTCGTTTTCTTTAATTCGTGCACCCTTTTATCTTTCATGTCGCTTACTTATCGCTTGTTATAAATAGAACAAATACGTTATCCTCAAGATAATCTCGTCCCTAAGTTCGATTAACTGAAGACAAAACTTTAACGTACGAAAACACGAGATGTAACATCTTTCCCCCCTTAGAAACGTTCGTCCTCGAATATTTAACTCTCCGGGATCTATATAACATTGGCAGAGTCGCCTTTGTCACAATATTACTACCAACTCTTCATGTGGAAACTCAATAATTCAACGCCACATAGGACCACAGTCATCAATAACAACAATGGCCTCACACGACCAACGACAATAACTGACACAAGAATTCATACACGTATCTTAAGATTATGACGTTTCAGTCGGACCCTTTTCTGGATGAGGAAATAAGTAGGGATATCTAGACTTCATGTCTTTCTCTGCCTCCCAAGTCATTTCTTCCACATTGTTTTTCCTCCAAAGTACTTTCACCGAAGCTATGTCTTTAGTTCTCAATCTCCGAATCTCTGTCGGTCTAGTATAACAATGGGAGTTTCTTCATATGATAGCTGCTTTGTGACCTGAACGTCGTCAACTGACACGATTCTGGAAGGATCTTTGATACATTTAAGGAGCATAGACACATGAAAGACTGGATGTACAAACTCCAAGTCCGAAGGCAAGTCCAACTCATATGCTACCTAGCCTATCATGCACATGATTCTATATGGTCCAATGTACCGAGGGCTAAGTTTTCCCCTTTCTCCGAACCTCATAACGCCTTTTATCGGTGATATCTTTAGGAATACCCAATCATCAACCTGAAATTCCACATCTCACCGTCGATTATCCGCATAAGACTTCTGGCAGCTTTGAGCTGCTAATAGCCTTTCCTGTATAAGTTTAATTTTCTCGATTGCCTACTGTACCAATTCTGGTCCTACTAATGTAGTTTCCTCAACATCGAACCACCCTATAGGCGACCTACACTTCCATCCATAAAAAGCTTCGTATGTAGCTATCTGAATACTAGAACGGTAGCTATTATTCTATGCGAACTCAATAAGCGGCAGATGATCATACCAGCTACCTTTGAAGTCTATCACACAAGCTCGTAACATATCCTCAAGTGTCTGAATAGTACGCTCAGCCTGTCTGTCTATCTGGGGATAAAATGTTGTATTAAGACTTACTTGAGTTCCCAATCCACTTTGGAAAGACCTCCAGAAGTTAGTTGTAAATTGAGCTCCTCTATCCGAGATAATATATACAGGGACATTATGCAGTCATACTATCTCCTTAATATAAAGCCTTGCATAATCCTCTACGGAATATGTAGTCCTAATGTGTAGAAAATGGGCTGACTTTGTAAGTATATCAACAATCACCCATATCGAATCGAACTTACAATGGGTACGAGCTAAGCCTAAGATCAAATCCATATTGATTACTTCCCATTTCCAAGTCGGGATCTTCATAGCCTACAATAATCCACCGGGTTTTTGATGCCCAATCTTAACTTGATGATAATTAGGGCACTGAGCAACGAACTCTACTATATCCTTTTTCATTCCATCTCACCGATATATACCTGATATCATGATACATCTTGGTTGCTCCTGGATGAATTAGAATAATGAGAATATTGAGTCTCCTATGACCTGCCGACGCAACCCTGCAACATTAGGGACACATAATCGTCCTCGATATCTGAGAACCCCATCTTCTGTAATTTCAAATGGTGTCTTCTCCTTCTGAGGGGTGGTATCCCTATAATGAACTAACACAGGATCCTCGTACTGGAGTTCCTTTACTTCAGTTACTAAAGAGGATATTGTCGTATCCTAAATAGTAATTCCAATATCGCCTAAGTCCAGTAACCGAACTCTAAGACTAGCTAGATGATGAATCTCATGGGCTATTCCCCTTTTCCCTAGCTGTAGATATGATAGGCTACCCATAGATCTACGGCTGAGGATATCAACTACTACATTCGCCTTCCCTGGATGGTATAAAATATCAATGTCATAGCCTTTAAGTAGCCCCAACCATCTCTTTTGATGTAAATTCAATTCCTTTTGCTTGAAGATATATTAGGGGCTCTTATGATCCGTATAGATATCAACCTGAATGCCATACAAGTAGTGCCTACATATCGTTAGTGCATAAATCACTGTGGCTAACTCTAAATCGTGGGTCGGGTAATTCTTCTCGTGCTTTCTTAGTTGTCTAGAAACATAAGCTACAACCTTACCATGCTGCATCAGCAGACAACCCAATCCAATGTCTGAAGCGTCACAATAGATAACATAATCATCGGTCCCTTCTGGGAGTGTTAGAACTGGTGCTGAAGTTAATCTGTACTTCAATGATTGGAAACTCCATTTGCAAGCATCATTCCATTTAAACTTAGCTCCTTACCAAGTTAACTTACATGGGTATCCTAGTCTTTTACAATTCATGAAATTCCCCTCTTGGAAGGTCCAAACTTCATCCTTTATCTATCACAATTACACCCTTATTCCACTACCAGGGCAACATTTTACCTATTCTAAATGTTACTAGTCTTAGACTCCTTTGAGTTCATTCAGGCTATACTGAGCCTTCTATAACTTAGAGAAACCATCGGCTCTCTTATGAGCTTAATCCCAAGGACTTATCCATTCGCGTCACCTTTTTACTTATCTTTTCTTATCCTTCCTCCTGTCTTCCTAAAACCTTGTCGCTCTACTATACTTTAGTTTGCGACCTACACATATCTATTTATACTTATTTGTAACCTCCTTCAAATTACTTGCACCATAGATTTCCTTATTTTATTCTGGAACATCAAGCGAGACACCACATACCGCTTTGGTCAAAGGTGCTAAAAGAGAAGAAAATTCTGTTACAAGTTTCCTGTAATAACCTGCCAAACGGAGAAGCTATGAACCTCCGTCGGTGTCGGGGGTCTAGGTCAAGTCTTTACTGCCTCAATATTATGTGTATCCACCCAGATGCCTTCACCCAAAATGATATTTCCAAGGAAAGCTACAGAGTTTAACCAGAATTCACATTTAGAGAATTTTGCATACAACTTCCCTTTTTGTAGAACTCTGAGCACAGTACACAAATGATCTGCATGCTCCATCTCTGAATGAGAATACACCAATAAATCGTTGATAAATACAATTACGAACAGATCTAAAAAGGGCCTGAACACTCGGTTCTCAAATCCATCAATACTGTTGGGGCATTGGTCAAACCGAACGACATAACACGAAACTCAAAGTTCTCATATCTGGTCCTGAATTCTATCTTCGGGATATCTTTCAACTTAACCCTTACCCGATGGTATCCAGACCGCAAGTAATTTTTGAAAAATACTTGGTACCTTGCAACTGATCAAATAAATCATCAATCCTCGGAAGTGGGTACTTATTCTTGATCATTACCTTATTCAACTGTCTATAATCAATACACATCCATAAGGAAACATCTTTCTTCCTCACAAATAACACAGGTGCTCCCCATGTTGATGTACTAGGTCTGATAAAGTCTTTTTCAAGTAATTCCTTCAACCCTTTCACTTCTACTGGGGCCATTTTATAAGGAAGAATATATATTGGATGAGTATCTGGTAGTAGGCCAATAGCAAACTGATCGAGGCCAACCCTGCACTACTATTGAGTAGCGAGAGAGGTCAAAGCAGCTTTTACCCGATTAAGGTCGGGATCAATTTCCATAGGGAGCTAGATATTGGAGTCGGGTGTCTATCTAAAGCGGAGTTGTGTATTTGCTCTTAATTGCACTTCTAAACATTTTGGGTTATGATTTACTTCTAATTTTATAAATCTACAATGCTCAATTAAACTAAAATAAGCTAAGGTTAAACTACTGCGAGTTGTTCAAATGGGTAAAAGGCACTAGGGTAATGACTTTCGCCTAGGTGGTCAATTGACGGGTACTTGAGTCTAAGACATGATTGTCACATTTAGGGATTATGATATAACTATTGCACGATTCTACTCACTCTACACCTCTCGGTAGTTCAAGTGATTTTGCCCAGATTGACTTTCTCAAGACCAACTGGGTATGCAAATTTACACAAGCAATCAAGGTTCAAGTCGGGTATTACTATCTCTATATTTAACCCTTTAATTGGGGCTATCAATCTCTTGAGTACGCCCCAATTCCTTGTTGGACCAATTTCAGAGACTTAGACTCTCTTTCTCAAGAAGAGACAAAGTCAACTAAACACAAACTAATGTTTGCAACCACTAATTTAGCAATTAAACATGAAATTAGTTCAAATATCAAACACACATAGACAATCAAGTATCAAAACCCAAGACCCATCAATTACCCACACTAGGGTTGAGCCACAACCCTAGCTTATGGGTCTAGCTAATCATAATTAAAGAAGAAAATAAATAAATAGATGAAGAAAAACTCATATTAATTAATTTCTAAATTAAACTTGAAGATTCAATGTTGAATAAAGCTAAAAGTACTCAAAATAGCTAAAATATTCGAAGTCACGAGCGCAGCCAATGTACAAAACTATCTAATGACCTAAAAATGGGAAAAAAAGCTATTTATACTAAGCTGAAAAATCTTGACAAAAATACCCATGCGTGGCTAGTGCAGACCACACAAAATCACGTGCGGTCGCACTAAGGATCTTGACTTAAATATCCAGCTCTCTAAACTCGGGCAATGCGGACCGCACAGAATCGAGTGCGGCCGCGATCGCTTCTTGTGCGGGCCATATGAAAGGGAGAGTAGACCGCATTGGGCTTCAAACTTGGTACTGGCACTTCTCTAAACTCTGGCTTTGCGGACTACACTAAATCGAGTGCGGCCGTAGTGAACTCAATGCTGACCGCACAAAACCCCATGCGGCCGCAATGCCTGTTGGCCTGGAAATGCACACTCTCTGAACATCACTTATGCGGACCGCACAGAATGGTGTGCGGCTGCACTGGCCTTGTTTTGCCTGAACTTTGTCTTGTCTTGTTACTTGTGCAAGTTTCACTCCTTTTTGAGCTGATCTTTGACATCTTGCCACCTTGTTGATCAAACCTGCAATCAAGCACAACTTGTGAGCCTTTGGGACTATTTTGTACATATTTCTAATCAAAACTTAAGCAAGAAGGAGTATAAAATGTATCAAAATCCCTAGTTATCACAAACGAAATTTCTTGCTCTGGCAGAAGACCCGGAAGCTCATCAAGAAAAACATCGAGAAACTCATTAACCATAGAGATGGATTGAATGGTTGGTAACTCTACTTCCACATCCCAAATCCGAACTAAGTGATAAATATAGTCCTTTCTGATCATCTTCCTTGCCTTGAGATAGGCGATAAATTTACCTCTCTGTGATGCTATATTAACTTTCCATTCTAAAATAGACTCTCCTGGGAACTGAAATCGAACCACCTTTGTTCTTCAATCAACGTTAGCATAACAAGAAGCCAACCAATCCATACCCATTATAACATCAATTCTACCCAACCAAGCGCCACGTACCTTATCCTTATTTATTATCAAACTTATCACGGGTCATTACGGGCACCTCTCTCTCTCTATATATATATACGTAACAATATTAGAATTTAACTCGCAAAACTCATTTAAAAAAAGAGGTTTATATGGATACATAAGGGCCGACAAGGCTGTAGACATATCATACCCAAAACTATATACATGATACTGTCTGCAAAACCTTTAAACAAACATAACCATAATATCTACAAGTCGGGACGTGGCTCCCTATGTCCTCATAAAACAACCTAACACATTCAGAATCCTGACTTGGTAGTATTCCAAGAAGAAGTTAGACTCACCAACCAAAAGTTGACATCTGGAGGAAGTCTACAGTAGAGAGTCCTTGCCTCGTCCTATATGAGAACCTCGATTAGACACACTTCGAAGTGGAACCTTCATATCCCTATCAGTTACCTTCCTCCTCTTGGCCAACTACTATTCTCTTCCTCTGTGTATTCCATAACATAACAGATGAACCTCGATTAACGGATTCCCAATACTGTGGACTATTTGAAACCTCAGAAGAGCTGGTGTCCGCAAATACCCTGACATAGTTTTGAGCCTGATGGAAACCCTGTTGTGCTAATCCATGCACTAGGCCCCTCATACCCTAATCAACGGATTGTGATAATAAACTACGGGCCTTGGTAAAGTCGAAACTCCTCTCACCCCATCTGCTGCCGGAGTGGTCGAAACAGCTCGAACAGATGACTCATATGGATCCTCGGATGGATCCTCCTCGATAGAACCTATGATCTCCAATGGGTCTGACTCCATAGTGTAACTTATATCTCTTTCTAACACTTTCGTAGCCTTCTGACCCATGTTAGCGGCTTCCGTCTGTCGTCTATTAGTAACAGGTATCACTAAAAACATAAATAAGGTAAAGATTAGGAGTGGATACTTATGACTCAATTCTATCACACAATCTGGATTAGAAAGAAAAATAACCATCCTAAATATCCGGTAGCCTCCTGTCTATAAGTGTGGTGCACAACACACCCATAAACAAGACTCTACTAGACACAGTCTGTAGACAACCCTAAGAAAGAACTGCCCTGATACCATTTTTGTCACGACCCAAACCGATAGGCCGCGACGGGTGCCCAAGTCCTACCTGTCAAACATCCCTAAGTATGTGTCTAAGATATAAACTTGAATAACATCTGCTGAATTACGAGAATAACATACATGAAGGAAACCTACCCAAAAGGCATATGTACATATACGTGCAACATACGTAGGGCGAGTTGACAAGGCTGCTATAGACAACTATATACCTCAAAACTGGAAGCCAGCAAGGCCACATACTATCCAACTAGACATACTATCTACCGACCTCTAATAGAAATACAACTGTACAAAGATGAGACTAAGCCACGTCATACCCATATATATATATACGAGTATATCGTACCAATATCAAAAGCAACTCCAGATCAAGTGGTGCATACCTACTCTCACTGATCAAGGATCCTAAGAAGGGGGACTGTCGGCTTGCCTACATGCACCTGCGGGCATGAAACGCAGGCCCCGGGAAATAGGGCATCAGTACGAATAATGTACTGAGTATGTAAGGCATGAAAATCAGTACATAAAAGACATAGAAGAAACATATAATGAAGAAATTCATCTGTAAGTTTGAATAACTTTGTGAATCATATATAATGTCATGCACGTGTGTATAATGTCATGCCATGCATAGGTATAGGTGTACATAACATCATCAAGCCTCTGAGGGCACCCCATCATATCGTGTCGACTACTATGAGTAACATCATCAACATATATCAACTAATCAGGTAGTGGTGTGTATATAACGCCGTAACCTTTTTTCCATATCCCACATACATACATACATACATACATATATATATATTCACACACACACATATATATATATATATATCGTCATCTGGTCATGGGTCAATGCACATGTATAAATGAATGAAATGCTTGAAAAATATGTAATAATCTCAATGTTCCTTTCGGATAAACTTTTTCAACTGCGTATTATCCTGAGACTCATGAACAGAATATATAATAATATGGCATATGGGGAATCAAGAACACAGAGACCCCTAGTATTTCTATGAATAGAGCATTTATAAAAACTGTGCGTTTGCTCGTTTCTTCTGTATAATTTGGATCATGCCAAAGAGAAAGAAGGGATAGCCTTAACACCTGGAGTAGGAAAAAATCAGTATGATATTCTTGGAAAAGGTTGCACCGTACTCCTTTAGAATCGCAAAATTTAACGTTGCTATGATCCTAAAATTTTTTGCAAGAATTTCGTTGAAACCTATGAATTGTAGCGCTTTTGTAATTAAAAGCTAATGTTCTGGTTTTGTATACAAAACATGAGAAAATGAAGCTTGTTGAAGACTTTGTGAAAATGGCTAACGTTAGTTTGCCATTAGTTGCCACCTAATGTCTTGAGAATGACTATGTAATACTTTTACATTAATTTGCCACCTAAGCTCGTATGACTAGTTAGTCATATATATCAATGGTGGCTTACTGCCATGTGGGGGTGGGGTGGGAAAAGTTAATTTTTATCCATTTGTTAATTAATTAGGTAATGTCCCATTATCCGGTATTTAATCAATTACCCGTATAATTAAAAAAATTATCTCAAATTACTTAAAATTTTATTTATTTTTAATATACTTTATACATCATACTACCGTGGTCATATGGTACCTTGCATGGTACTAGTCCATAATTATCGGGTATTATCGCTCGACCCGTATTTTATCCCAAACCGGCCACCTCCAACGAAACTCATTTTCTTTAATTTGTGCACCCTTTTATCCTTCATGACACTTGCTTATCGCTTGTTATAAATAGCATAAATATGTTATTCTCAAGATAATCTCATCCCCAAGTATACGTTGATTAACTGAATACAAAACTTTAACGTACAAAAACGCGAGATGTAACAATTCAAATCATGGGAAAATCCCCTAGATTCACTGGCTTCTAGCCAAATGTTGGCTCGGTAGAGTAAAATAGATATATATATATATATATATATATATATATATATATATATATATATATATATATATATATATACGAAATTGTGACGACTCGGCCGATCGTCTTAAGAATTTACGCCCCGATCCCCTATTAACTGTTTTCCCCGTGTTTATTTATGCTATTTTGATTTGCCAGGATATTTGGTTTTGAGTTTCGGAGAGTTTTGGGACACTTAGTCCCTAAATGAGAGCTTAAGTGTTGGAAATTTGACCGTAATCGGAGCGGTGTGAAGACGGCCTTAGAATAGAAATCTGATGGTTCTGTTAGCTCCGTTGGGTGATTTCGGGCTTAGGGGCGTGTTCGGATTGTATTTTGGAGGTCCGTAGCTAATTTAAGCTTGAAATGCCGAAAGGTCGAATTTTGAAGTTTCTGGTCCGATAGTGAGATTTTGATCTGAGGGTCATAATGGAATTCCAGAAGTTGGAGTAGCTCCGTAGAGTTGAACGTGACGTGTTTGCAAAATTTCAGGTCATTCGGACGAGGTTTGATAGACTTTTTGATCGAAAGCGTATTTCTAGAGTTTTGGAGTTCTTAGGTTTGAATCCGTAGTTGATTCGTCATTTCGATGTTGTTTTAGGTGTTTTAAGGATTGGTATAAGTTGGGACAGTGGTATTAGACTTGTTGGTGCTTTTGGTTGAGGTCCCGGGGGCCTCGGAATGATTTCGGATGGTTGACGGAAGGATTTTGGAGTTTGGAGTTGCAGCTTCAGCTGCTGGTTTTCTGTCATAACCGCACCTACGAGTGTGGGACCACAGGTGCGGTGTTGCATAAGCAGCTTTGTGGTCGCAGAAGCAGAAATGGGGAGGTTTAGCAGGAGCCGCAGAAGCGGTAGAATTTTCGCAGAAGCAGTACCGCATCTGCGCGGAAGCTGGTCTTAAGTAAAAGGTAGAAGGTGCGGCCATTGTTCCGCAAATGTGGGACCGCAGATGCGGTCCCTTGACCGCAGATGCGGTAATAGCTGGGTAGAAATATGAAATTTTGAGGGTTTAGTTTCAAAAGTTGGAAATTCAATTTAGAGCTTGAGAAAGAGTGATTTTGAAAGGAAATTGAAGAGGAGGTCATTGGGTAATAATTCTTTAACCCTTTCTAGTTATATTCCATCAATCTATAGTTATTTTCATCATTTAATTTCGGATTGGTGGTGAAAAATTGGGGAAAAGTTGGAAGAAAGTTCTTAGACCTAGAATTCGACTTTTGATTGAGAATTTGACCTTAGATTTGGATAATTTTGGTATGAATGAACTCGTGAGAGTGTGAGGATTCTGAAAATATAAATTTTACCCTATTCCGAGGTGTAGGCCCAATGGGCATTTTGGTTATTTTACCTAATTTCGCGTATTAGCTTAGAATGTCTTTGTGGAATCAGTTTCTTGAAGTGTTATTTACATTATGAAATAGAATTGAATAGATTTGGTCCATTTGGAGTCAAGTACTCGTGGCAAGAGCGTGGTTTCGGGTTGATTTGAGCTGGTTTGAGGTAAGTGGCTTGCCTAACCTTGTGTGGGGGACTTTCCCCTTAGGATTTGGTATATTTGGTAATTGAAATTCCTTGTACGTGAGGTGACGAGTGCATACTTGTGCTAATTGTTGGAAATCCGATTTTCATTAAGTAATTACTAGTATGTTTCCTTTCCTGTTTTTATTACTTGCACTATTAAGCCTGTTGTTAGCTTAGGAAAGCATGTCTAAGTGACTTAATTGCTTTACTTGCTCAAACTGCCTTACCTGAATTCTGTGCAGCATGCTAGGCTAGAATTACTTGTTTACCTTAATATGAAATTTGTCATTTCTGAATATTTTTCCTGTTGCTATTGTGTATTTACATTGGGACTACGGATGTGGGAATCCGGTAGCTCCCCCTTATCCGTTTATTTTGGGACTACGAATGTGGGATTCTGGTAGATCCCCCTACACAGTTATATGGAACTACGGGAATACACCCAGTAGATTCCCCCAATACTAGGTATTTACATTTGGGACTACGGAACGAGATTCCGGTAGATCCCCGTGCACTATGGACTACGGGACGGGATCCCGGGAGATCCGTTGGATATGTATATTTGGGACTACAGGACGGTATCCTAGGAGTTCCTCGATTGTTATTTTGGTGCTGAACCGTATTTCTTTCTGTGTTTACCTTGTCTCTGTAATTGTTGCCCTTTATATCTTGTGTTACTTTTATTGCTGTACTTATTTATACTGTTTTGTTCTACACTGTTGAACTTTATATTTTATTTAACCTTAGTAGGGCCCTGACCTTCCTCGTCACTACCCGACCGAGGTTGGGCTTGGCACTTACGGAGTACCGTTGTGGTATACTCATGCCCTTTCTACGCATATTTTTCATGTGCAGATCTAGGTACCTTGACTCAATCTTACCATCCTTGAGTCAAGGCGACCCTTCGGATACTTCAAGGTATATTTGCCTCGTCCGCAGACCGAAGAGTCTCTCTCCGTTCTCTCTTGTAGTTACAATCCTTCTGTAATTACCTTGTTTTAGACTATTCTGGAGTTAAAGCACTATGTAGTATCCTTAGCTTATGCTTCATGGGTTTTCGGGTTTTGGGCATATGTATTACTTTTGAGAGTTAAATATTGTATATGCCGAGCGACACTTTTAAACGCTATTTTATTACTCTATTTCTGTTTTAAATTGCTTTATTTTATTCCGCAAGTTTGGTTTATTTTTTGTATTTTAGGCTTACCTAGTCGTAGAGAGACTAGGTGACGTCATGATGGTTCACGGAGGGCGAACCGGGTCGTGACAAGTTGGTATCAGAGCTCTAGGTTCATAGGAGTCATGAATCACAAGCCGATTTATTAGAGTCTCACTGATCGATATGGAGACGTCTGTACTTATCTACGAGAGGCTATGTAACTGTTAGGAAAAATTTCCACTTCATTTGATTTCCTTGTCGTGCGATATTTTGGACATCACAATTCTAAACTTCTGTCTTCTATTCTCTCACAGATGGTTAGGACACGGACTACCCGAGATGATCAGGCACCCGCGCCCCCTACTACAGCCGTCAGAGGTCGAGGATGCGCATGTGGTGCAGACAGAGCACCTTTGTGAGCTACCACCGAGGTACCACCAGCAGTTCCAACCGGAGTCCAGGCACCTGATACGCCTACTACTACTACTACTCCAGCACTTCAGGAGACTCTGGCACAATTCATGAACATGTACACCACTTTGGCTCAGGCAGGGTTGCTTCCCTTTGTTGCAGCTACGTCTCAGGCCGAGGGAGGAGAATAGACTCCCGCTGCCCGCACTCCTGAGCAACGAGTGCATGTTGAGCAGGTCCTTGAGATTATTCCTGTATAGCCTGCAGTCCGATATCAGTCCGAGGACAGGGCAACGGCTTTCGAGGATGAGCAGCTGAGGCTTGAGAGGTTCAAGAAGTACAAGCCTCCTGTTTTCAGCGGTCTAGAATCGGATGATGCTCTGGGATTTCTAGGTGAGTGCTACCGCATTCTCCATACCATAGGTATATCAGGATCGGGCGGGGTTTCCTTCACTACTTTCCAGCTTCGAGGAGCTGCCTATGAGTGGTGGCGCACCTATGAGTTAGACAGTCCCGATTAGGCTGCTTCACTAACTTGGACTCAGTTTTTAGATCTGTTCCTGAGAGAGTATGTTCCTCAGAGCCTCAGGGACGTATGGCGCACAAAGTTTGAGCACTTACGTAGGGTGCTATGACTATCTCAGAGTATGTTGTCTGTTACACTAGTTTGGCTAGACATGCCCTAGCCTTGGTTTCTACTGTTCGCGAGAGGGTTCGCCAGTTTATTGAGGGGCTTATTCCCAACATCCGGTCTAGCATGGCTTGTGAGTTGGAGATGGACATTTCTTATCAGCAGGTGGTGAGAATTGCTAGGAGGATTGAGGGTATGCATGATAGGGAGAGAGGAGAGGAGAGGGAGGCCAAGAGGTCTCGAGAGTAGGGCCATTTCTCTAGTGCCCATGCCCCAGCAGCAGGTCGTCATGGTAGGGGTTTATATGAGTCACCTTGTTCATTCAGCTCTTCCAGCAGCCAGTGGTATTCTAGCTCCTCGTAGACCTCAGGAGCCTTATTATGCACCTCCGGTATCTACCGTGCCTCCTGCGTGGGGTGCTTTCAGAGGTTAGTCTAGCAGACCTGGCCCGAGCCAATCATAGCCACCACATCCTCCCAAAGCTTGTTTTGAGTGTAGTGATACATGCCATATGGTGAGGGATTGCCCTAGACATGGGAGGGGTGCACCTCTGATAACTAGGGATTATGATACATTTTACACTCCTTCTTACTTAAGTTTTGATTAGAAATGTACAAAACAGTCCCAAAGGCTCACAAGTTGTGCTTGATTGCAGGTTTGATCAAGAAGGTGACAAGGTGTCAAAAAACAGCTCAAAAAGGAGTGAAACTTGCACAAGTACCAAGACAAGATCAAGCTCGGTCAAACAGGGCCAATGCGGCCACACACCATTCTGTGCAGTCCGCAAAGATGAAGTTCAGAGAGGATGCTTTTCAGGCCACAAGGCAATGCAATCGCAAAGTGTTTTATGCGGTCCGCATTGGGTACATTGCGGCCGCACTCGATTTCGTACGGTCCGCAGAGCCAAGGTTCGGAGAAGTGGCATTTTGGAAGAACTGGCCAATGCGGTGTGAGGTCCTTTTTGTGCGGACCGCAATAGAAGCCACTGCGGCCACACTCGACTTTGTGTGGTCCGCAAATCCAAACTTCAGAGAGAAGAATAGTCAAGCCAAGAGCCTTAGTGCGTCCGCACTCAATTTTTTGTGGTTCGCACTAGCCCCGCAAGGGTATTTTTGTCTAGAATTTTCAACCTAGTATAAATAGTTTCTTTTCCTATTTTTAGGTCATCAGATAGTTTTGGACGTAGAGCTGCACTCGTTAACTCATTTTTTTTTTTGCTATTTTGAGTAATTTTAGCTTAGTTTCAACATTGAATCTTTAAGTTTTATTTAGCAATTAATTATTATGGGCTTTTCTTCATCTATTGCTTTATTTTGTTCTCTAATTATGAGTAGCTAGACCCATTAACTAGGGTTGTGGCTCAACCCTAGTGTGGGTAATTGATGGGTCTTGTGCTTTGATGCTTGATTGTCTATGGGTGTGATATTTGGGCTAATTTAGGGTTTTAATGTGGAATTAGTGGTTGTAAACACTAGTTTATGCCTAGTAGACTTTGACTCTTCTTGAGAAAGAGAGCGTAAGTCCATGAAATTAGTCCAATAAGGAATTGAGGCGTATTCAAGAGATTAATAGCCCCAATTAAAAGGTTAAACCTAGAGATAGTAACACCCGACTTTAACCTTGATTGCTTGCACAAATTTGCATACCCAATTGGTCTTGAGAAAGTCAATTCGGGCAAAATTATTCGAACCACCGAAAGGTGTAGAGTGAGTAGAATCGTGCAATGGTTATATCACATTCCCCAAATGTGACAATCTAGCATTAGACTCAAGATTCCGCCGATTAGCCACCTAGGAGAAAGACACTACCCTAGTGCCTTTTATCTATTTGAACAACTTGCAATAGTTTAATCTTAGATTTACTTAGCCTAATTTAGCTTTGTAGTATTATAAAATTAGAATTAATATCAAAACCAAAAATGTTCAGAAGTGCAATTAGGAACAAATACACAACTCCACTTTAGATAGAATCTCAACTCCAATATCTAGCTCCCTGCGGAAATTGATCCCGACCTTCTCGGGTAAAAGCTGCTTCGACCTCTTTTGCTACTCAATAGTAGTACAGGGTTGGCTTCGATCACATTTTTGGCACCGTTGCTGATGAGTTAACGGTTTTGGCTATCTATCTAAATAGTTTTGTGTATTGTTCTTCTTTCCTTATTTTTTACTAATTTGTATGTGTCACAACTTCAGGTACTAAATGGCAGCAAACTTAAACAACGCACCTCTTGGAGATCTTCCACCGGGGGAGGAAGTAGATGACAATGTTGAAGATGAGGTCCCTATTGTGCCTCAAGGACAAAGCAGAGGCCTCCAGGCTAATGATAATATTCCAGACCCTCCCTCGCCACCTCCAAGAGTGGCTCCTCGAGTGCTTCCAAACCAAGGCTATGCAAGTGCAATTGTCCCGCCCCAGATTCGGGCGGGCAATTTTCAAATTACCAATGTGATGCTAAAATTGCTGGAGCAGCGTGGGTATTTTACGGGTGCTGCCAATCAAAATGCTTACAAATATCTCAAGGGGTTTGTGGATACCTTTGAGGGAGCAAGCAAACTAATGTGTCCGAGGATGCACTTCGGTTGAGACTCTTCCCATTCTCACTTAGAGGGAAGGCATTGGATTGGCTTGAGCGACTTCACAACCATTCCATCACTACTTGGGATGAGTTGGCAGACAAGTTCATTGCAAAAAATTTCTCACCGAGGCATATGGTAGCATTGAGAGATGAGATCTTAGCTTTCAAGAAGGAGCCCACTAAACCTTTGCATGAGATTTGGAAGCGCTATAGAACAATGGTAAAGGAATGCCCCAACAATGATATAACTGAGGCGATGATCCAACAAACTTTCTACCGGGGCATTAACACAACAAACCAATGCATAGTGAACCAACTTGCTGGGGGAAACTTCATGAAACTGTCTTATGATGAGGCTTGTGACATTCTTGACGAGATGGCTAACACTTCTTCTGCTTGGCAAAGTTGAGCCAATGTGCCTCAGGGTGACCCCACGGTCATTCTTTTGCATTAGGAGTTATATGATCATGGTCAGGCTATAGCTAAGTTGACAACTTCAATGAACCAACTAGCAAAGGCACAGTTGCAACAAGTTCAAAATCCTCGCCAAGTGAATGCTATGGAGGGTGTCAACATGCTAGTCAACAAAAGAAGACAAAGAGGTCAACAAAATCAAGGGAATTCAGAGCAATTTGACAATGATTGTGGTGGATTCCGAGATGATGGGCAGAATGAAGAGGTGCAATATTTGAACAATTATAAAGGCCAAAGGGGTAATTCTTCTAACCAACAACAATGGAGACCCAAAAGCAATTGGGGCAATCAACAACAAGGTTATGGTAATTGGGGGAACAACAACCAAAATTCCAACTGGGGCAATCAGAACAACAACCAAAACTCCAACTGGGGCAATCAGAACAATAATCAGAACAATCAGGGTAATTGGAATAAGAACAACAACAACTGGGGTGGTAACAACAATCAAGGTGGGTGGAACAATGACAACCAAAGAAATCAGGGACCAAGGCTTTCAAAGGCCCCCAATGTACCAACAACCGAACAATCCGCCCCCATTTCCATCCCAAGGTCCTAGTTCTTCTAACCCTGACATGGGAGAATTAAAATGATGTTTGAACAAATGATGAAGAAGAGTGTTCCGATGCTCAGTTGTCTTCCCACAATACTTCAATTAGAAATTTGGAGGTGCAATTAGGCCAAATCTCACAGTCCTTGAATACTAGCCCTAAGGTTGCTCTACCAAGTGATACGGTACTAAACCCGAAGGGTGGAAACAATCATGTTATGGCGGTAACTACAAGGAGTGGATGAGGCAGTGATGTGAATGCCTCCAAACAAAAGCAAATTTTGAGTGATGAAGTTAAGTTGCAAGAAGATGAAGTTCCTTTGGTGGTTGAAAATGTGATTGATGAGAATGTGAATGAAGAAGTGAGGATTGATATTCAAGATGTGAGGTGGAAACTCAAAATAATGTGAACCCGTCTAGGGAACATGTAATAGACATGCCAGAGCCGGTTGTGCCTAAAGGCAAGGCTCATTTTCCAAGGCCACCTCCACCTTATCCTCAAAGGCTTGCGAAGCAGAAAAATGAGAATCAGTTTAAAACGTTCATTGATATGATGAAGAGCTTATCCATTAATGTGCCCTTGGTTGAGGCTCTTGAGCAAATGCCGGGCTATGCTAAATTCATGGAAGACTTGGTGACAAAGAAGCGATCTATGGATTGTGAAACTATAAAGATGACCCACCAAGTTAGTGCAATAGTGCATTAAATGGCACCGAAGCTTGAAGACCCCGTTGCTTTCACCATTCCTTGCACCATTAGGAGTGCAGACTTTGCTAAGGCTCTATGTGATTTGGGGGCAAGTATCAACTTGAGGCCCTACTCAGTTTTCAAGACTTTGGGTATTGGGCAACCGAGGCCGACTTCCATGATATTGCAAATGGCGGATAGAATGATGAAGAGACCATTGGGTATTATTGATGATGTGCTTGTCTGGGTGGACAAATTTATCTTGCCACCTGATTTTGTGATCTTGGATTGTGAGGTGGATTATGAAGTTCCAATCATATTGGGGAGACCTTTCCTTGCTACTGGGAATGCCTTAGTAGATGTGGATGCAGGGGAACTCACCTTCCGGGTGGGTGATGAAAAAGTGATCTTTCATGGTGAAAGTCAATGAAGCAGCCCAATAGTTCCGAGGTGTGCTCTTTTGTGGACCTTGTCATGGTAGTGATAGTTGACGATACCAGTGCAATGATCAATGTGGAGGACCCTCTAGAGGCTGTACTGTTGAATCTTGATTTCAATGATAATGAGGGCCGAGTGGAGTGTGTGAATGCTTTACATGGGATGGGCTCTTACTCTTATGAGCCTAGAAAACTATCTTTGGACCTTGAGAATCGGAAGACTCCACCAACAAAACATTCAATTGAGGAGCCTCCGGTGTTGGAGTTGAAGCCGTTGCCTCCATACCTCAGGTATGAGTTCTTAGGCCCTAGTTCTACTTTGCCAGTTATTATTTCCTCTTGTCTTACTAACATGCAGGTTGATGCCACATTGGCGGTGCTTCAAAAGCAGAAAAAGGCAATTGTATGGACTCTAGCTGATATCCGGGGGATAAGCCCCGCATTCTGCATGCACAAGATTATCCTGGAAGATGATGCAAATCCCTCATTGGAACATCAAAGGAGGTTGAATGAGGCAATGCAAGAAGCTGTGAAAAAGGAGGTGATCAAGTGGTTGGATATCGGGGTTGTGTATCCCATCTCTGATAGCTCTTGGACTTCGCCGGTGCAATGTGTACCGAAGAAGGGTGGCATGACCATGGTTGCAAATTCACAAAATTAGTTGATTCCTACTAGAACCGTCACTGGTTGGAGGGTATGCACGGACTACCGCAAGTTGAATAAAGTGACCCGCAAGGATCACTTTCCACTGCCTTTTCTTGATCAAATGTTAGACCGACTTGCTGGATGTGCCTTCTACTATTTCTTGGATGGGTATTCTGGGTACAACCAAATCTTGATTACTCTGGAAGACCAGGAGAAGACCACATTCACTTGTCCATATGGCACATTTGCCTTTTCTCGGATGCCTTTTGGGTTGTGTAATGCACTGGCTACATTTCAGCGGTGTATGATGGACATTTTCACCGATATAATGGAAGAAATTTTGTAGGTGTTCATGGACGACTTTAGTGTTGTGGGAGATTCATTTGATGAGTGTTTGCAAAATCTTGATAGTGTGTTGGCCCTTTGTGAAGAAACCAATCTTGTTCTCAATTGGGAGAAATGCCACTTTATAGTGGAAGAGGGAATAGTTTTTGGGCATAAAATTTCAAAGCATGGTATTGAGGTAGACAAAGCAAAAATTGATGTGATTTCAAGGCCACCTTCCCCCTACATCTGTCAAGGGAGTTAGAAGTTTTCTTGGGCATGCGGGGTTCTACCAGAGATTTATCAAAGACTTTTCGAAGGTAGTGAATCCCTTATGCAAGTTATTGGAAAAAGATGCCAAGTTCGTGTTTGATGAAAAATGTATGCAAGTCTTTGAACTTCTCAAGCATAAGTTGACCACTACTCCTATAATCACCGCACCTAATTGGAGCTTGACCTTTGAGCTCATGTGTGATGCGAGCGAAGTTTCAGTTGGGGCGGTTTTGGGTCAAAGAGTGAACAAAATGTTTCATCCGGTGTACTATGCGAGCAAGACAATGAATGATGCTCAAGTGAACTACACGGTGACCGAGAAAGAACTTTTGGCTATTGTGTTCACAATGGAGAAATTTCGGTCGTATCTTATGGGTGTAAAGGTCATAGTTCATACCGATCATGCCGCACTCCGGTACTTGATGACGAAGAAGGATTCCAAAGCTAGACTGATGCGATGGGTCTTGTTACTTCAAGAGTTTGATTTGGAGATTGTGGACTGAAAGGGTAGTGAAAACCAAGTGGCGGACCACTTGTCCCACTTAGAGGAGGAGGGGAGGCCTCGTGATGTCCTAGAGATTAATGACTCATTTCTGGATGAACAACTCCTTTCGGTGTCGGTGAATGGTACCCCATGGTTTGCAGACGTTGCTAATTTCCTTGTGAGTGGTATAATCCTGTGTGAGCTCTCTTCTAACCAAAGGAATAAGCTCAAACGGGATAGTTTGGATTTCTATTGGGATGAGCCGTATTTGTTCAAGATTTGCATGGATGGTATGATCTGAAGGTGTGTCCCGGAGGAAGAGCAATTGAGTATTTTGGAGGCTTGTCATTCCTCTCCCTATGGTGGCCATCATGGCGGGGCGAGGACGGCTTCCAAAGTTCTTAGTTGTGGGTTTTATTGGCCAACTTTGTACAAAGATGCAAGTGAAATTGTGAAGAGGTGTGACGAATGTCAAAGTGCGGGCGGAATTTCGAAGAAAGATGAGATGTCTCTCAATACCATTCTTGAGGTTGATATTTTTGATGTATGAGGCATTGATTTTATGGGCCCGTTTGTTAGATCGTGTGGGAACACATACATTCTTGTGGCGGTGGACTATGTTTCAAAGTGGGTTGAGGCTGTGGCTTTACCCAACAATGAGTCCCAGAGTATTGTTGCATTTCTCAAGAAGAGCATTTTTACAAGGTTTGGTACTCCTCGTGCAATCATAAGTGATGGGGGGGGGGGTCTCATTTTTGCAATAGAGCTTTTGACACTTTGCTTGTAAAGTATGGTGTCAACCACAAAGTTTCTACTCTTTATCATCCTCAAGCGAGTGGCCAAGTTGAAGTCTCAAACAGGGAAATCAAGAGTATATTGTCAAAGACGGTCAATGCAAATAGGACCGATTGGTCAAAGAAGTTGGATGATGCTCTATGGGCTTATAGGACTGCTTACAAGACTCCGATTGGTATCTCTCCGTATTGTTTGGTGTTTGGAAAAGCTTGCCATCTACCGGTTGAGTTAGAGCACAAGGCCATGTGGGCTTTGAGAAAGTTAAATCTTGAATGGGATGTGGCAGCAAATCTTCGAGTGGAGCAGCTTAATAAACTTGATGAATTCCGATTCCATGCCTACTCCAGTTCATCCTTGTACAAGGACAAGACGAAATACCTTCATGATAAATATGCTCGTGGCAAGGAGTTCAAAGTGGGTGATTTGGTTCTCTTGTTCAACTCTCGGTTACGTCTGTTTCTGGGAAAGCTTAAGTCAAAATGGAGTGGACCTTTTGAAGTGGTGTTTGTGATCCCGTTTGGTGCACTTGATTTGAAGAGCAAAAATGGGGAAGTTTTTAGAATGAATGGGCATAGGGTCAAGCACTACTTGGGAAAAATTGATGACAGCCACATGGTGGCACTTCTTCATCTCAAATGATTTGATAGTAACCTGCGTCGTTCCGCAACGTTAAATCAGGCGCTTCTTAGGAGGCAACCTATGTGTTTTTCTTCTTGTTTTTCTTTTATTTTCATTGTAGTGTAGGGTTTATTTTTGGACTGATTGGTTGTGAGATGTTGTAGGATTGTGTTGACGTAGTGCAGGAAAAAAGTTGAAAAAATGACCACTCTCTGAAGTTGTCACTGCCATTTTGTGCGGCCGCAAAGACCTCAGAGCAGGGGCAAGAAATCAATGCGGACCGCACTGGTGATTTGAAAAAGTTGGGGTTCTCTGAAGTTTACCTCCGTGGTCGCATTGCATTTTGTGCGGTCCGCGGTGGTCCACTATGGTCGTATTGCACTTTATGCGGACCACTTGTCTTAGCCCTATAGTTTTGAGCAATGCGGACCGCGGTGCCATTTTGTGTGGTCTGCGGTGGGTAGGTAAGCTAGGCCCCAGGACCTTTTTCAATAAATAGGACACGAGGCCCTCCTTTTGAACTTTTCGATCTTTTCTCTCTCAGAGCACAAAATTTTTACTGTTCATCTTTCTCATCTACACGAAACTAACTGCTCAAGTTCATTACTCAGCATTTCATCTATTTCTGGTAACATTAACTTCTTTTTAGTTGTTTAATTTATTTATTTTCTTTGAATTTTTTTATTTTTCTTAGTTCTTCTTCTTCCCTTCTCATTTTTCCTTTGATTTTGTAGCTTAGGGTAGTTAAAATACTGTGTTAATTAGGATTAGGTAGTTAAATGACTAAACCAACACTTAGGGACTCTTCAATAGGTGAAAAAAGGACTAAAATTGAACAAATCATGAACCCTAGGTTGGTGCTGCTACTGGGTACTCAGTGCAGACCGCAATGCTCCTGTGCGGTCCGCAATGCCATTTAGTGCGGACCGCGGTGAAATATATTCTGCATTCTGATAAGTGAGGACTGCGTCCGCATTGTATTTTGTGCGGTCCGTGGTGCCTCAATGCGGACCACATTGGCATTTTATGCGGTCCGCGGTGCATAGTTTCAGAGAGTGGGTAGTCTAAACCCCACCTCTGTGCGGACCGCAATGGATTTTGTGCGGTCCGCAATGGCCTCTTTGCGGCCGCACTGCATTTTGTGCGTCCGCACTCTGCAAGTTTTAAAATGTCTGCAACATTTTTTCTGCAACTACGAATTGCATTGTTTTCAGGATACTAACAAAGTCTGAATGAATGTTGTTTGCAGACAATGGTGAGATCAAGAGGAAAAGGTGGTAAACAAAAAGGAAGATGAGAGTTCTCCTGGGGTGGGAAACAAAAGATGATAAGATTAACCCTCACAAGCCCGTCAAAACATAAAAAACACAAGGAAGATTATAAAAGCCGTAGACGAGGCCATTGACCAGTCAAGGAGTGAGTATGAGCCCTCCCGGGATATATCACTAGACTCCATGCCAGAGTACATTCCTGACTGACCGGAGAGAAACAGGTTGAGAGATACACCCCCACCTTTCCCCTCTACCCAAGCTTCAGTGCACATATCTTCTGAGTTGTCTGAGGGCTCAGCTGCCGGAAGTGGAAATGAGTACTCCACCTCTCCTACAGCTTTATTATCAGAGAGGATGCAGTAGTAGAAGAAGGGGAAGAAGCAGAAAGGGGTGAGCCCCAAGTTGGTGGGGGTAGAGCGGACTAGGAACCCGGAGGCATGGGAGGACTGGTTTGTCAGTGAGATTGCCTACCACAAATTCAGAGAGTTGTGGCTAGAAAAGGGGTTAATACTTGAGAGAAAAATTATCACTCGGGATCTTTTGCTTCACAATCCCAATGTGCTAAGGCAATTCAGAGAAAGAGGTGGTTGGGACTACTTTATTGGGCAGGTGGATGACGCCAATGAGCACTTGGTGAAAGAATTCTACACCAACGTTGCCCATATCAAAAAGGTTACCACGGTCACCGAAGTGCGGAATTTGAAAGTGAAGTTTAATGGCAAGACCATCAATGACTATTTAGGCTTCACGGAGGAAGATGAGTCCCTGTACCTAGACAAGATGAAATTGGGTGAAGAAGCCCGTCCGTGGTTGGTGGAGTACTTGGCAATCCTAGTACCACCCTCGAGTGGCTGACTGCGGGGGTGAAGATATTAAGGAGGACATTGAACTTCGAGGCCAAGGGGTAGGAGACATTCGTGTGCAGTAGACTAGATCCTACCACCTATGACAACTCACTCCCACTTCACCGGGCGATCTTAGTAGCATCCATTATGGCAGGGTATCCGATCAATGTCGGGAATATGATGTCTCCGGCTATTACACGGGTAATGAGTGAGGGTGATCGGTCTTACCCATTCCCCAACTTCCTAACCATATACCTGAATGACCAAAATGTGGAGAAGCGCAAATTTGATGTGAAAGTGAAGTCAAAGGCACCTTTCTCGTGGTATAGCCTACAGGGTGATGACAACCCTAAGGACAAGCACTTCAAGGGAAAATCCACTACTTCAACTGGCCAGTCTGAAGAGCCAGTAGTAGTAGTGACTACTCCACAGCCTCCCTCCACTTTAGCAGACATGGCCCCAGGCCCATCCACTTCAGTAGTTCCAGAGATACCCTCCACCACTGCCTATCCATTGACTGCTCACCGTTTTAGCTAGGCCCTCACTAGCATCAACAACTGGATGCAGACAGCTACTTCTAAGCTGTCTGTATTATCTACTACTATGGCAGCTCAGTCAGCACCTCCTCCTTCACAGGTCCCATAGTCCATTGAGGACACTCTCAAGGATCTTCTGGACAACCAGAAGAAGATCCTTGAGAACCAGAAATTATTCACGGACGCTGTTGATTCACACGGAAATGCTCTCAAGGAGTTTGCTAGGGAGGAAAAGAAGATGAGGAAGACTAGGGCTTCCAAAGAGTCGGTGAGGGAGTTGCGGGTCGAGGTTGAGAGATTGAAGGCGGATCATCTGCCTTTAGATTTGCTATTGCATGACCCAACACTAGCAGCCCAGCCCCAGCCAGAGCAGGAGTCTCAGAGGCCTCCTAAGAGGAAGAGGGTGATCCCTCAGTCTGATGATACCCACCAAAGACTTCCTCCAGTCAGCCTCAGGATACAGCCCAAGAGCCAGTCCAGGCCCAGGTCCCAGCAGAGCCATAGACTACATGGAGCCAGTCATAGGCTCCCAAGCATATAAAGGACCTAGGGACCACAGAGGATCCCATGCAGATGGACGGCCCATAGGGAGTTCCTTTTTCCTCTTTCCTCTATTTTTGGTGCTTATTTTGCTTAGTTGGCATTGAGGACAATGCCAGCTTTCATTTGAAGGGGTAGGCCCTATTTGGATTTAGATGACTGTATATATGAATGATTTCTTTATTTTTTTTATCTTTGGTATATATATAATTTCAGCATTTCATTACATTTTCACGCTTTTTACCTTGGGTCTGTATATAAAAGTTATGTTCCATTATATATATTCATCTCCCCTATTGTATATTCGATTTAATCCTCTCTTGTACATATTCAGTTTACTTTCCACATTTTTCCTTTTCTTAGCTTCTTATTTTATACTCATATCTTCTTGTTTTGAGTTTTTGCAATAAGCCTTTGGTTTTCTTAATGCCACGGTTCTTTCCAAAGGTGGAATTTGTGTGAACCGGGTGGCTCTTCCCGATGATGGATGGAATGACAACCTTCTTAAGGGTTTGAGTCTGTTTTTTTTTCTTTTTTGCTTTTTAGTAGTTAGTGGTAAGGGTGCCTCAAGCAAAGCTTCACTTGGGCCTAACACATTTGCCTTTGATCCTATGGTCAAAAACAAATCGTTGTGTATAGAATGATGAAAGTGATGACCTTGAGAGTTGAGACTCTTGTGTTGGCCGATAATCATCAAGTGGTTTTTCGGGACCATTGTGTGCTCAAATCTTATCTCAGATTGTTGTGAGCCCCCGACTCTATGTCTTTAGGTATCCCATAGATTGTGTGGTGAGAAATTACATTGCAAGTGCAAGTCCCGATCTATTGGTCTAGAATTTGTCCTGAATGTTTGTTGAGGCGAAATCCTAAGTGTAATTTGACTTGATACATGATTATAGGCTCTCCTTGATCTAAATGATAGCTTGAACACTTCCATAACCTACCAATGATAAAATCTCTAGTCAACCTTTTTGAGCCTTAGACCTTTTTCCTTCAAGAACCATGATACAAGTCTTTACCCGTTCTAAAAGATACCCTCTCTTGGCACCCTATCTTTCCTTAGTACATGGCAAAAGTATAAGTTTGGGGGGAGAGATGGGGATTGCAACAAAGTGATAAAAAGGCACAAAATAAAGAAAAAGAAAGGCAATGAAAAAGAAAGAAAAGTAAAAAGTCAAAAAGAATGTTCAATGTAGAAATAAATAAAAGGATTTAAGAAAAGCAAAAAATGAAAGGTGTGGAAAGTTGAGAAAGGAGAAAAGATTTGAAATGAACAAGAAAGAGTGATAGTGTGTCTCTATAACCCCTTAGAAAGAAGTGAAATGACTTAAAAAGTCAAGTGAGTGCATGCCAAAATGAAGCAAAAGAAGTGCTTAAGGGAAAATGGAACCCACTTAGACCAAACATTTCCTACCTAAACCAAAAGCCTTCACTATGTCTTCACAAAAGTCCTATATGATCTCTAGTTGAATGAAGCTTACATTAGTGGTGACTCACATAAGGGGCAAGCATATGGTACTTAGAGCCATACTTGTGACTTTTCCTTGAGAGAGATGAGTGTATTTCCATTAACCTCGTTCTGAGTGCCACTATCTTAAAGGTGAGGTTTGCTTAGGGAGAGTTGAGGATGTGTGAGTTTGGATTCCATAATGACCAAAGTAATAGAAAGAGTTTCTTTGATGTGTTGAGTCAACTCTTGATGCTATTGTGTTGCACTAAATCCATGGTGTTTAAAAGAGTGAATGTTGTTAATGATTCATTTGTATTGAGGGCAATTGTTAGTCCCAATTGATGCTAGATGAGGTCACTTTAGGACAACTGAATTTTCTTGGATTTTCTCTTAAGGGGTGGGTCTTATTTTGTTTGCTTGAGGACAAACAAAAGCTTAAGTTTGGGGGAGTTGATAATTAGGGATTATGATGCATTTTACACTCCTTCTTGCTTAAGTTTTGATTAGAAATGTGTACAAAACAGTCCCAAAGGCTCACAAGTTATGCTTGATTGTAGGTTAGATCAACAAGGTGACAAAGTGTCAAAAAATAGCTCCAAAAGAGTGAAACTTGCACAAGTACCAAGACAAGATCAAACTCAGTCAAACAGGGCCAGTGCGGCCGCACACCATTCTGTGCGGTCCGCAAAGATGAAGTTCAGAGAGGATGCTTTTCAGGCCACAAGGCAATGCGGCCGCAAAGGGTTTTGTGCGGTCCGCATTGGGTTCATTGCGGCCGCACTCAATTTTGTATAGTACGCTAAGCCAAGGTTCAGAGAGGTGGCATTTTGGAGGAACTGGCCAATGCGGTCCGTGGTCCTTTTTGTGCGGACCGCAATAGAAGCCACCACGGCCGCACTCGACTTTGTGCTGTCTGCAAAGCCAAACTTCAGAAAGCAGAATAGTCAAGCCAAGAGCCTTACTGCGGACGCACTCTATTTGTGCGGTCCGCACTAGCCCCACAGGGGTATTTTTTCCAGAATTTTCAGCCTAGTATAAATAGTTCCTTTTCCCATTTTTAGGTCATCAGATAGTTTTGGATGTAGAGTTGCACTCGTGAACTCTTTCTTTTGCTATTTTGAGTAATTTTAGCTTAGTTTCAACATTGAATCTTCAAGTTTTATTTATCAATTAATTATTATGGGCTTTTCTTCATCTATTGCTTAATTTTCTTCTCTAATTATGAGTAGCTAGACCCATTAGCTAGGGTTGTGACTCAACCCTAGTGTGGGTAATTGATGGGTCTTGTGTTTTGACGCTTGATTGCCTATGAGTGTTTGATATTTGGGCTAATTTAGGGTTTTAATGTGGAATTAGTGGTTGCAAACATTAGTTTATGCCTAGTAGACTTTGGCTCTTCTTGAGAAAGAGAGCGTAAGTCCATAAAATAGTCCAACAAGGAATTGGGGTGTATTCAAGAGATTGATAGCCCCAATTAAAGGGTTAAACCTAGAGATAGTAATACCCGACTTGAACCTTGATTGCTTGCACAAATTTGCATACCCAATTGGTCTTGAGAAAGTCAATTCGGGCAAAATCACTCGAACCACCGAGAGGTGTAGAGTGAGTAGAATCGTTCAATGGTTATATCATATTCCCCAAATGTGACAATCTAGCATTAGACTCAAGATTCCGTCAATTAGCCACCTAGGAGAAAGACACTACCCTAGTGCCTTTTATCTATTTGAACAACTTGCAATAGTTTAATCTTAGCTTTACTTAGCCTAATTTAGCATTGTAGTATTATAAAATTAGAATTAATATCAAAACCAAAAATGTTCAGAAGTGCATTTAGGAACAAATACACAACTCCACTTTAGATAGAAACTTAACTCCAATATCTAGCTCCATGTGGAAATTGATCCCCACCTTCTCGGGTAAAAGCTGTTTTGACCTTTCTTGCTACTCAATAGTAGTACAGGGTTGGTTTCAATCAACATCCACAGACTTCTCACCCACAGTGTGCCCTACAGAGTTCTCAAGCCATGGTTACAGCTCTAGTTGCTACCCCACCTGCTCAGCCAGCTAGAGGTGGAGGTCGGGGAGGTAGAGGTCGCCCTAGAGGGGGAGGCCAGGCTAGATACTATGCCCTTCCTGCCCGTACCGAGGCTGTTGCCTCCGATTCTGTCATCACAGGTATTATACTAGTTTGTCACAGAGATGCATCGGTTCTATTCGATCCAGGATCCACTTATTCTTATGTGACTTCTTATTTTGCTCCGCGTTTGGGTGTACCTCGGGATTCTTTGAGTTCCCCTGTTTATGTTTCTACTCCTATGGGAGATTCTCTTGTTGTGGACCACTTTTATCGGCCGTGTTTGGTTGGTCTTAGTGGTTTTGAGACCAGAGCCGATTTATTGTTGCTCAGCATGGTAGATTTTGACATTATCTTGGGCATGAACTGGTTGTCGCCCCATTATGCTATACTTGATTGTCATGCCAAAACCGTGATGCTGGCTATGCCAGGTGTACCGCATGTTGAGTGGAGGGGTACTTTAGATCACACTCCTAGTAGAGTTATTTCTTTTCTTAAAGCTCAATGTATGGTTGAGAAGGGGTGTGACACGTATTTAGCTTATATGAGAGATGTCAGTATTGATACCCCTTCAGTTGATTCATATCCAGGGATTTTCCCAATATGTTTCCAACTAACCTTCCGGGCATGCCACCCGATAGAGATATTGATTTTGGTATTGATCTGTTGCCAGGCACTCAGCCCATTTCTATCCCCCGTATCATATGGCTCCTCCTGAGTTGAATGAGTTGAAGGATCATTTATAGGATTTGCTTGATAAGGGTTTTATTTGGCCTAGTGTATCAACTTGGGGTGCTCCTATCTTGTTTGGGAAGAAAAACGATGGTTCTATGCATATGTGTATTGATTATCGCCAGTTGAACAAAGTTACAGTTAAGAACCGTTATCCTTTGCCTTGTATTGATGATCTGTTTGACCAGCTTCAGAGTGCACGAGTGTTTTCTAAGATTGACTTGCGCTCAAGTTACCATCAGTTGAAGATTTGGGAGCCAGATATCCCCAAGACTGTTTCAAAGCTCGGTATGGTTATTACGAGTTCCTTGTTATGTCATTTGGGCTAACCAATGCCCCAACAGCCTTTACGCATTTGATGCACAGTATGTGTCTGGCTGTATCTTGACTCGTTCGTCATTGTCTTTTTTGATGATATTCTAGTGTATTTCCAAAGTCGGGAAGATCATAAGCAACACCCGAGGACTGTGCTTCAGACTTTGAGAGAGAAGAAGTTATATGCTAAGTTCTCGAAATGTGAGTTTTGGTTGGACTCTGTGGCATTCCTAGGCCATGTGGTATCGAGTGAGGGTATTTAGGTGGATCCGAAGAAAATAGAGGCCGTTCAGAGTTGGCCTAGACCATCATCAGCTACAGATATCCGCACTTTTCTTAGCTTGGCGGGTTATTACCGTCATTTTGTGGAGAGTTTTTCATCGATTGCAGCCGCTATGACCAGGTTGACCCAGAAGGGTGCTCCGTTCCAGTGGACGGAAGAGTGTGAGGCGAGCTTTCAAAAGCTCAAGACAGCTTTGACTATAGCCCTAATTTTGATACTGCCTACAGGTTCGGGGTCTTATATGGTCTATTGTGATGCCTCGAGGATTGGCCTCGAAGCGATGTTGATGTAGGACGATAGGGTGATTGCCTACGCGTCCAGACAGTTGAAGGTACATGAGAAGAATTATTCGGTCCATGACCTTGAGTTAGTTGCCATTGTTCACGCCCTGAAGATCTGGTGTCATTATTTGTATGGTGTTCCCTATGAGATTTATACTGATCATCGGAGCTTGCAGCACCTGTTTAAGCAAAAGGATCTAAATTTGTGCTAGAAGAGATGGTTAAAGTTGCTGAAGGATTATGATATTACTATTTTGTATCATCCGAGCAAGGCCAATATGGTGGCCAATGCCTTGAGTCGCCGGGTAGAGAGTTTGGGGAGTTTGGCCTATTTACCAGCATCGGAGAGACCTATGGCGATGGATGTTCAGGCCCTAGCCAGCCAGTTTGTGAGATTGGATCTTTCGGAGCCTAGTCGGGTTCTAGCTTGCGTGGTTTCTCGGTCTTCCTTATTTGATCGTATCTGGGAGCGGCAGTATGATGACCCTCATTTGCTTGTCCTCAAGGACAAGGTTCAGCATGGTGATGCCAGAGATGTGACTATTGGTGATGATGGGGTATTGAGGATGCAAGGTCGGATTTGTGTACCCAATGTTGATGGGCTTCGGGGGTTGATTTTGGAGGAGCCCCATAGCTCGCGGTATTCCATTCATCCGGGTGCCGCGAAGATGTATCAGGATTTGAGGTAGTACTACTGGTGGAGGCGGATAAAGAAAGATATAGTTGGATTTGTAGCTCGGTGCCTCAACTGTCAGCAGGTGAAGTATGAGCACCAGAGACCGGGTGGGTTGCTTCAACAGATAGAGATTCCGGAGTGGAAGTGGGAGAGGATCACCATGGACTTTGTAGTTGGGCTCCCATGGACTTTGAGGAAGTTCGATGCTATTTGGGTGATTGGGGATCGGCTGACCAAGTTCGCTCACTTCATCCCTGTGTCTACTACTTATTCTTCGGAGCGGTTGGCGGAGATCTATATCCGGGAGATTGTTCGTCTGCATGGTATTTTAGTTTCCATCATTTCAGATAGAGGTATCAGTTCACATCACGATTTTGGAGAGTCGTTCAGCATGAGTTGGGTACTCGGGTGGAGTTGAGTACAACATTTCACCCTTAGATGGACGGACAGTCTGAGCGCACTATTCATATTCTTAAGGATATGCTATGTGCGTGTGTGATTGAGTTTGGAGGGTCTTGGGATCAGTTCTTGCCATTGGCGGAGTTTGCTTACAACAATAGCTATCAGTCCATCATTCAGATGGCATCGTATCAGACTTTATATGGGAGACGGTGTAGATCCCCGGTGGGTTGGTTTGAGCCGGGTGAGGCCAGATTATTAGGCACAGACTTAGTTTAGGTTCCTTTGGAGAAGGTTAAGGTGATTCAGGATAGACTCCGCATAGTCCAGTCCAGACAGAAGAGTTACGCGGACCGGAAGGTTCGTGATGTTTCCTATATGGTTGGAGAGCGGGTTCTGCTTCGGGTATCACCTATGAAAGGTGTTATGAGATTTGGGAAGGAATGGAAGTTGAGTCCGAGATTTATTGGCCCTTTTGAGATATTGAGGCGAGTTGGGGAGGTTGCTTATGAGCTTGCCTTACCTCCCAGCTTGGAAGGAGTTCATCCGGTATTTCATGTTTCGATGCTCCGGAGGTATCATGGTGATCCGTTGCACGTGTTGGATTTCAGTTCAGTCCAGTTGGACAAGGATCTATCTTATGTTGAGGAGCCAGTGGCAATATTAAACAGGCAGGTTAGAAAGCTGAGGTCAAAGAACATTGCTTCGGTAAAGGTTCAGTGGCGTGGCCAGCCAGTTGAGGAGGCGGCCTAGGAGACCGAGCAGGATATGTGCAACTGTTACCCTCATCTTTTCACTACTTCAGGTATGTCTCTATGCTCGTTCGAGGACGAACGAATGTTTAAGTGTAGGAGGATGTGATGACCCGGCCGGTCGTCTTAAGAATTAACGCCCCGATCCCTTATTAACTGCTTTCCCCAAGTTTATTTCTACTATTTCGATTTGCCGGGATGTTTGATTTTGAGTTTCGGAGAGTTTTGGGACACCTACTCCCTAAATGAGAGTTTAAGTGTTGGAAATTTGACCGTAGTTGGAACAGTGTGAAGACGGCCTCGAAATGGAAATCCGATGGTTCCGTTAGCTCCGTTGGGTGATTTCGGGCTTAGGGGCGTGTTTAGATTGTGTTTTGGAGGTCCGTAGCTAATTTAGGCTTGAAATGCCGAAAGGTCGAATTTTGAAGTTTCCGGTTCGATAGTGAGATTTTGATCCGAGGGTCGTAATGGAATTCCAAAAGTTGGAGTGGCTCTGTAGAGTTGAACATGATGTGTGTGCAAAATTTCAGGTCATTCGGACGAGGTTTGATAGACTTTTTGATTGAAAGCGTATTTCTAGAGTTTTGGAGTTCTTAGGCTTGAATCCGTGGTTGATTCATCATTTCGATGTTGTTTTAGGTGTTTTAAGGATTGGTATAAGTTTGGACAGTGATATTAGACTTGTTGGTACTTTTGGTTGAGGTCCCCGGGGCCTCGGGATGATTTCCGATAGTTGACGGAAGGATTTTGGAGTTTGGAGTGGCAACTTCAGTTGCTGGTTTTCTGTCATAACCGCACCTGCGAGTGTGGGACCGTAGGTGCGGCGCTGTAGAAGCGGCTCTGTGGTCGCAGAAGCAGAAATGGGGAGGTTCAGCAGGAGCCGAAGAAGCGGTAGAATTTTCGCAGAAGCGGTACCACATATGCGGATGGGGAGTCACAGATGTGGAAGCTGGTCTTAAGTGAAAGGTCGCAGGTGCGACCATTGTTCCGCAAAAGTGGGACCGCAGATGCGGTAATAGCTGGGCAGAAATATGAAATTTTGAGGGTTTAGTTTTAAAAGTTGGAAATTCGATTTAGAGCTCGGGAGAGGGCGATTTTGAGAGGAAATTGAAGAGGAGGTCATTGGGTAACAATTCTTTAACCCTTTCTAGTTATATTCCATCAATCTATAGTTAGTTTCATCATTTAATTTCGGATTGGAGGTGAAAAATGGGAAAAAGTTGGAAGAAAGTTCTTAGACCTAGAATTCAACTTTTGATTGGGAATTTGACCATAGATTTGGATAATTTTGGTATGCATGAACTCGTGAGAGTGTAAGGATAATAAATTTTACCCGATTCCGAGACGTGGGCCCGAGGGGTGTTTTGGTCATTTTACCTAATTTCGCGTATTAGCTTAGAATTTCTTTGTAGAATTAGTTACTTGAAGTGTTATTTACATTATGAAATTGAATTGAATAGATTTGGGCAATTTGGAGTCGAGTACTCATGGCAAGAGCGTGGTTTTAGATTGATTTGAGCTGGTTCAAGGTAAGTGGCTTGCCTAACCTTGTGTGGGGGACCTTCCCATTAGGATTTGGTATATTTGGTAATTAAAATGCCTTGTACGTGAGGTGACGAGTGCGTACTTGTGCTAATTGTTGGAAATCCGATTTTCATTAAGTAATTACTAGTATGTTTTTTTTCCTGTTTTTATTACTTGCACTATTAAGCCCGTTGTTAGCTTAGGAAAACATGTCTAAGTGAGTTAATTGCTTTACTTGCTCAAACTGCCTTACCTGAATTTTGTGCAGCATGCTAGGCTAGAATTACTTGTTTGATTTAATATGAAATTTGCTATTTCTGAATATTTTCCCGTTGCTGCTGTGTATTTACATTGGGATTACGGATGTGGGATTCTGGTAGCTCCCCCTTGTCTGTTTATTTTGGGACTACAGATGTGGGATTCCGGTAGAACCCCCTGTGTAGTTATATGGAACTACGGGAATGCACCCGATAGATTCCCCAATACTGTGTATTACATTTGGGACTACGGAACGAGATTTCGATAGATCCCCGCGCACTATGAGTTGGACTATGGGACGAGATCCCGGGAGATCCATTGGATATGTATATTTGGGACTATAGGACGGTATCCTAGGAGATCTCCGATTGTTATTTTGGTGCTGAACCGTATTTCTTTCTGTGTTTACCTTGTCTTTGTAATAGTTGCTGTTTCCCTTTATATCTTGTGTTACTTTTATTGTTGTACTTATTTATACTATTCTATTCTACACTGTTGAACTTTATATTTTATTTAACCTCAGTAGGGCCCTTACCTTCCTCGTCACTACCCGACCGAGGTTAGGCTTGGCACTTACTGAGTACTGCTGTGGTGTAGTCATGCCCTTTCTGCGCATGTTTTTCATGTGCAGATCTAGGTACCTTGAATCAGTCTTACCATCCTTGAGGCGAGGCGACCCTTCAGAGACTTCGAGGTATATCTGCTGCGTCCGAAGACCAAAGAGTCTCTCTCCATTCTCTCATGTAGTTACAGCCCTTCTGTATTTACCTTGTTTTAGACTATTCTGGAGTTAAAGCACTATGTAGTATCCTTAGCTTGTGATTCATGAGTTTCCGGGTTTTGGGCATATGTATTAGTTTTGAGAGTTAAATATTGTGTATGACGAGCGACACTTTTAAACGTTGTTTTATTACTCTATTTCTGTTTTAAATTGCTTTCTTTTCTTCCGCAACTTTGGTTTATTTTCTGCATTTTAGGCTTACCTAGTCGTAGAGACTAGGTGCCGTCACGATGGTTCACGGAGGGCGAACCGGGTCATGACAGAAATGCTGAGGCATAGATCCCGCACATTTAGACCAGTCCTAGCGGACAGGACAAAACTTCCCTAGAAGAAAGCCAGCCTGAGGGAACTGGATTGGTCATTCCACCATCACTCGATTATAGAGGGTTGAAGCCCTCTCTCTGAAAGCCCTCTTGATGCGATCATTCGGGAAGTCCCTCCGAGGGCGACTCCCATACAATTCTTGCGAGAGCTGGAGAAGCGTCTACGGGTAAAGCACCGTATCCATATAACTGCTTGCCTGATCATAAATGGGTTGTTTGTCCCGGTGAAAGGGACGCTCTCATTTTAATCGCTCTAGCGCATATGTTGAATAGTTGTTTTATGCATTCATCTATCTTTCAGGAGCAGTCGTGTGGTTTTCCCAGAGATCGCCGTGAGCTCTTTGCCAAATTAGGTGGAGTGGGGAAACTAGCTCTGGCTTGATGACTGCTTTACTTTTAGCTTTTTCCTGGGGCATAGAAGCAGTTGATCCTGGTCGAGGTAAATGGATTTAGGAATTCATACCCGGTTCAAGGGAAAAGGCAAGGAACCTTCAACAGGCATGGAACGAGAGGAAAGAGACCCGAATTGAAGCCGAAGACCTATTCGAGGTCAAGGTCGATATTTTCAGGGTCATGTCTGGCCTTGATCCAGAAGGAGATTGGCCCATGACCATGTTTACTTCATCTTCAAGAGCAAGCATCCTGGCTTTTTTGTTCCTTCCTCGGCAAGCTTGGGAGTTTCCTGATGTAAGCTCCCTGGGTACGGTTTCGGAGTTTATGTAAATACCCTATCTTCAAAGGAAGCTGTTGACTTAAGTTACCCGATCCAAACTGTGCACTGTCATAGGGTCGAATGACGTGAACCATAGATGTATCTATTAACCTGCCGAGGCGACCGACCCGCTCCCATGAGAGTAGTAGAAGTAAATACCCTGCTCGCGAATCATACGTGCGACACGGTCAAATATAGATTTAAGGAATTTCCCCGCTCGCGAATCATACATGCGACGCGGTCAAATATAAATTTATAAATAAATCAAAATCCTTTTCTTGATTCTTTTCAAAAATAGAGACAATTCAATGTGAAGCTTCTAAGGTAATTTTCCCCGCTCGCGCAACACACATGCGACGCAGTTACACATAGATTTCTTAGTTACTATAAGATTCCTCAATAAAAATACCTTTCAACACAATTATTATGCAACCTCAATCTTATTTCTTCTCAAGGCAAACAATAACATTAATCAACACAATATCATCAAAGCATGATGTAACCTAGGACTACCCGGACATAGGCATAATAGTAGCTACGTACGGACTCTCGTTACCTCGTACATACGTAGCACCTACAAATAGGAGCGCATATTTAATTATTTCACCTATGGGGTTAATTCCCTCTTACAAGGTTAGAAAGGAGGTTCACCTCACTTCGAAGTTCCATAACCGGCTTCCCAAGCCCTTCCGACGATTCAAATCGATGCGCCGCGCTCCAAAACTAACCAAATAATTATAGGCAAACCAATAAAAATACACCCTAATACTTATAACAATTCAATTCATATAAATTTCCAACTCCGCTCGAAAAGTTAACAAAATCACCCTCAGGCCCACATGCCCGGATTTCGAAATTTTTCGAAGATAAAGTTTACCCATAACCTCATGAACTCAAATATATATAATTTATTCTCAATTTTATGTCCAAAATCGTGGTAAAAAATCCAAGAATACCAATTTTCTAGGTTTTTTCCTCAAACCCCAACTTTTCTACTAATTTCCATGTTAAAACCTATATATAATCGATGTATTTAACTCAAACTAGTATAAACCACTTACCTCATACTTGGTGGTGAAAATGACACTCCCAAGTTGCTCCAAAATCAGCTCCCATGAAAGAAATGGAGTGAAAAATGAGCCAAACCTCGATTTTAAAGAACCTCACTGCCTCCATCCTTTCCGCACCTGCGGTCACTTGACCGCTTCTGCGGTTCCGCAGGTGCGGCCCCACAATCTCTTCTACGGTCTTTCACCAGGCCTCTCAACTCTGCATCTGCAGCTCCACAAATGCAGGTGTGGTCCCGCTTCTGTGGATTTTGGCCGCATATGTAGTCCACTCCTTCCCCAGCCAAAAATCTGCTTCTATGAGTCATTTCCCGCTCATGCGGGACTGCACTTGCGGCGCTCTTCACGTAGGTGCGGTTACACTAGAAGCCCAGTTGCTTCAACCCTCCCTCAAATTCTATTTTCAATCCGTTAATCACACGGAATTCACCCGAGGCCCCCGGGACCCCGTCCAATCACACCAACCAGTCCCATAACATAATGCGGACCTGCTCGAGGCCTCAAATCACATCAAACAATGCTAAAACCATGAATCACACTCCATTTCAAACTTGATGAACTTTAGAACTTCGAACTTCTTCATTCAATGCCGAAATCAATCAAATCACATCCGATTGACCTCAAATTTCGCACACGAGTCATATTTGACATTACGGACCTGCTCCAACTTTCAGAATCAGAATCTGATCCTAACATCAAAAAGTCCACTTCCGGTCAAACTTCTCAAAAACCTTCAAATTTCCAACTTTCGCCAAACGACTCCAAAATGACCTACAGACCTCCAAATCTGCATCCGATCGCGCTGCCAATACCAAAACCAAAATCACTATACGGAGCTATTCCCAAACTCAGAATCCCAAACGGACATCGATAACACTGAAATGCGCTTTAACCCAAATTTATGAAATTCTCCAAAAAAATGCTAACTTCTACAATAGGCACTGAAACGCTCCCGGGTCATCCATAACCCGACCTGGGCATACGCCCAAGTCCAAAATCACCATACAAACCTGCTAAAACATTTAAATCCTAATTTCAAGGCCGTTTACTCAAAAATCGAATCTTAGCCAATTCTTCCAACTTAACGCTTTCGAAATGAGAATTTTCTTTTCAAATCAGCTCTGAACTTCTCGGAATTCAATTCTGACCACACGTACAAGTCATAATTCCTGAAGTGAAGCTGTTCATAGCCTCAAACTACGGAACGACGTGCTAGAGCTCAAAATGACCGGTCGGGTCGTTACATTCTCTCTCGCTTAAACATACGTTCATCCTCTAACGTGTTAAGAACTGCGTTGGAGTTGTCCAAATTCACTGTTTAACACCTCGTGCACCTACCGGTGCTACCACAACATAGTTGAGAACATTAGCTTGATCAAATCTGAAGATATTCTCTTTCATTCAAGCAAATAAGCTTAGAGCCCAATTCCAACATCCGGAATTCTCTGCCAAGCCTGCTTCCAACATATGAACACCGTATCAATCACCACACGATGTACCTGAACATGACTGCATACCTTTATTGAATTCACACCTTGCACCACTTCATTCACATGACCATAATAACATTCTCTGATCATAATAGCCAAATCCACGAACCTACTGCTCCCAAAGCATCTCATGACCTATATACATCTTGCCCCAACTTTTGCAATACCGCCACGACGGAAGGGGTGTGTAGAAATTCATAACAAACTGCCGAGTCGATAACCTGTGGAGTCTATACTCCTAACAAGAATCATTACCTCATTCTGAACAAAATAATGGTATTTGCTCTTTAATATACTTCATATAATCCGATCGCACTGATCCTAAATCCAACAATCTCGTCTCACCCAGTACAAGCTGCTCAGGCAATAAGCCACCCCAAACATGACCAAAAGTCTCACATGATGCCAAAGTGTGCCGATAGGCCACAAACTTGAACATGATACATAAGGAAATCGAACTCTGAAAGGGACTACTCAACTCACGCACTAATTAGACAACCGAAAAGGTGTTATAAACCTTCCTCAAAAAATGGGAAACAAACACACAAAATAGAATATAGGGGATTGTACCCAACATCACACTGTTGCAGCGTGCAACCCGATCCAAACAACATACCCGTAGGTACGTGCCACCTGATGCACACATAAAATCCATATAAGGAGATACATACCGAGCTAGAGTTCTCATTACTACAAAATACCGAATATCGGCCACAAGCACGCTAAATGCATAATACAATCCCTGAGAAGACAGACATCGTCATATGCTATGAAACTCAAGCACAACTAAGGTGCGATACATGATCCCAATCTCGAGAGCCATCCTACTCCCATAACACCATCGCTACGTGGACCTCAACACATATGAAATTTATCAAGCCGTTTCACAACGAACATGGCACAATATAATATTACATGAAACAGCCAACGACAAAATGACATCCAACATCCGAATACTCCTCCATAAGAAGTGTTACGCTGAAATGAACACATCTAGCCTGATATAGATCCCATATTCATATTTAAATCCATTCACAGACCTTAAGCCGATTTGGATTGCACCATACTAGGCTAATAACCTTTCAAGGGTCCATAATAACCCCTTCTTTCCCATAACACGAAAGAACAACCATCATAACAGGGACAAACTTCCACAGTCCACAACCAAATGAACCGAGTGCCCTCTAGGTATAAATTCTCAAATTAGTGATATTACCACCATCTTCACACTTGGTTTAAATCTGCAATCAATCAGGTGACCACATATCACACTTATACAATCTCCCAGTGGGGTACGCTCCCACGATCTTTCGCACTAGGTAACAAGTCTATACATCCATACCACCGGTCACACTAGCTGCAAAGCAAACCAAGAGTCCATAACCAGGATGTAAAGCCTCCGACACAAAATACCGATCTCAGGTGACATTGAAGACAATACTAGATTACTCCAAACATCAAAACCCCTTTCCTGCTCATCTGAGATCGTGACATCTTTGTCAACACTAAACCGCAACCATGGTCCTCGCTTTCAAATTATATACCGCTCACTGCACCTAACACGCCAATATGTGACAGTACAAAAATTTCATTATAACTCCTGAACCACTAATAGGGTAAACACTTTATCACATAGAAACCTTTTACTCACCTCATTCCAAGAGAGCCATAGCAACACGCGAGTATATTCTCATAACCGTAGAACATTCAAATCCTCAAGTAGTGGTCTAAACCACCATATCCCTTCCGAGATCCGCCTACACATAACAGGCCATAATACTTGAATACTTCCAAATTAAATCAATTACGGAGACCGTCAAGCCTCATAAAATCCTTCGCAGAAGCTTCGCCAACCACGCAACCTCTGACCTGCTCATAGGAGATAACCCACGTGTGGAAAATTACATGCCGACATTTTCCAACGTCGCTGCATGGGGTACAATCACTACGACACCAATAGCCCATTCTGCGCCCGTGCTCATCCACCAACCGTACTAGTCCCTCCTTGGGGACATCAACTAAATGTGTGACAATATTTCCCAATTCAAAGTCATGTTATATCCTTATTCATATCAAGCAACTCCTTACTATCGTATAATAGCCAATATTTCAAGTTAGGCCCGTGGACCCAATCACCGTCCACTAAACTCCAAAATCACTCTAAACTTTTCCTCAAGGTGTGTAGTTATCCTGCCACTGAACCCATATGCTACTCTGCCACTCTCCCACTTTGGCCAAACCCCTATTCTTTAAGCAACTACTCGACTTCCGCTTCTTACACCTGTCCTTCTAGAAATTTAACCATCGCATGACACTTCCCACATGTCCTTCCACATCCGTTGCTGCTCAGCAGATGCCTTAGATCAAAATCTATCTCGGTAGCACTTGAACCAATAGATCGCTACTAACTTTAAACCTTTCCGAAGATCCTCTTTTCTCGAGCCGTCGACATTAGAAACATCAATTCAATCTAGAACCACCACACCTTGCGATCTCTGACAGTCGCTTCATCAATACTAAAGGTGTCTAACAGGTCGGGTCAGCCCGCTTCCGGACCGGCCTAGACCGGTTGAAATAGAAACTGGCCCAGATCGATACAAAGGGGGCCGGGTGGGCTGGGTTAATAGGGTAAGGGGGTTGGTCTATTTACCTTGTTGCGACCGGTTAATCGACCCGATCAAACCCAATCAACAGGATTTACTGTAGAACCGGTTAACCGGATCGAACTGGACCGGCCCAGACCGGCAGAACAACTACTTTCAATTTTTTTTAATGGGGCCTGACTTTCTGACCGTTGGCAACAGTCTACTGGCCCTTGGGGCCGTTGCCCAATGACAGTTTTGCACAAATTGCCCATTTTTGGGCCTTTTTTTAAAAAATTAACACCTTTTGTAATTACTTAATTAGCCCTTTGAAAAACTATAAATACACCGCCCTCTTCTTCATTTCTTCACTCATCTCTCATTTCTCAAACTCATTTCTCAATTATCATTCTCTCACTCTTCACCTAAAGTGCAATCAAGTATTTGGTTCTCATTTTTTTTGGAATTTGATCTATCATTTTTTTTTATTATTTGAAGTTTGAAGTTTGAGTTTGAACAATTGACGTTTCTTTGTGGTAACATTGGAGTTGCGAAATCATCAAGTGTTCAATTTATTGCCGAATTCAGTGCACTCCCTCTAACTCTTTCTCTTATTTACTATTTTATTTGCATATTTGATTTTTGCAAGTAGTTAAATTTTCACAATATGTTTAATGTTGCAAAAAGAGTTTGTAATAAGGTTACTAATCGAGGAAATAAAAAAAAGAGGTAGTACTTCTGCTTCATCATCTTGTAGTAATTTAAATGACTCTACACATATTCCTGAAACATTACCTGATAATAATATAAATTATGAACAATTACAGGAAGATTTCGGTATAGAAGATAATGAATTAGAAATGGAAGATGAGATACCACTTACACCTAGTAGTGTTGGAGCTAGTAACATGGATGGTGGTCGTGGTGCTAGTAGTAGACCACCTGTGGCCCCGACTACTAATTTGAGAAAAAGAAGTAAGGTTTGGAATTCTTTTGACGAAGTAAAAGGTACTGATAGAGTTAAATGCAAACTCTGTAATGATACTTTTAAACATAAGACTGGAGGACAATTAAGGGGGACTGGTTAGTAAATATATGAGAATTGAGCATCCTATAGAATGAGGCTCTGATGGAGAGGAAAATCAAGCAACTCTAAACCCTACTACTGAAGGACTTATGAAATATAATAAAATGAAGGATCGTGTGGAGTTAGCAAAAATGATTGCTTTGGGTTATCTACCTTTTTATTTTGCTTCTTCATCATATCTTATTATGTATATTCAAAGGATTTATAATCCTTTATTTAAATGTTCCCTAGAAGTACTTGTAGATCTGATATCTTTAGACTTTATGGATAATATCAAACATACATACGTTATTTGTTTAGCCACCTTCCTTGTAGAGTTTCTCTAACTTCTGATATTGGCCATGCTGTTAATGGAAATGATTATTTGACAATGACATGTCATTGGATAGATGATAATTATTGTATGCAAAAACATATTATCACATTTAAATATGATAAATATCAGAGTCATACTGCTGTGTTTATAAGTACTACTGTTTGCGAAGTTGTTGAATTTTATAATCTCAAGCAAAAAGTATTGTATATGTCTTTTGATAATGCTTCTAACAATAATGCCGCAATTTCAATATTAAAACTTCATTTGCAACCACCACTTAAGGAAATTTTTCATGTTAGGTGTGCATGTCATGTTTATAATTTAATTGTTAAAAGTGGCCTTGATTTATTTTCAACTGAGATTAATCATATTAAAAGAGCAGTTGGTGTTATTTAAGGAAATAATAGACAATCTAGAATTAGAGAATTTAAGAATAAGTATACCGAGCATAACCTTAAGCCCAGATTCTTGCCAGACGAAATTGTTACTAGATGGAATTATACATATATATTTTTAAAATATTGCTACAAATATAGATTCCCAATAACTAAAGTTGCTAATGCGCATTGTACCGATCCAAACCGTATGTTAACAACTACTACTTGGGAGACCATTAATGATGTTGTTAAATTTTTACTTAAATTTTATACAGCTACTGTTGAGTTTTCTGGAGCATATTACCCTACTGTTACTATGACTTTAGTACATATAGCTGAAATTTCTTTTCTACTCTTTGAATTTAAGAAGAAAGAAAAATATAAGGATGTTGTTGAAAAAAAGCAAGCAAAATTCAAAAAATATTTCTTTCCAATTCCTCCGATTTACTTAATTGGCGTTGTTTTAAATCCTTCTATTAGGATGTCTAATTGTCACCAATTAATCAATGCTTTATATATTTATATGGGGATTGGACCAACTGAAATCCCAGATATATATGTTTGTATGAACAAACTAAATGATTCTTTACAACAATTATATAATTATTATTCAAATATAATTGATGATGCTGCTCTTAATGTAGGCAATGTTAATCCCACTTTGCATTGTACCACTTCTACTACTGTGGATGATGATGAATCCCTTGATAGTTTTAATATTTTTTCTACATTTTCTAACACTCAAACCAGTAGCAGGAACATTGATGAACTTCAATTCTACTTGCAAAAGCAAAAAGAGTCTCGCACAAAGGAATTTTCACTGTTGGGATGGTGGCATGAGAATGCAAAGCAATTTCCTGCTCTTTCCGCTATGGCTCGGGACATGCTAAATGTGCCAATTTCAACTGTTGTATCAGAGAGTGAATTTAGCCAAGCAAGACAACAACTTGGAGACACACGTCACTCATTGCGAAGCAATGCTTTGGAAGTTTTAGTATGTTTCAGAGATTGGATTAGATCGGAACGAAGAAATCAAGGACGTGAAGATTTTGATAGCCCAGAAGATGAGGAACTTGGAGATATATTAACACATGGTAACCCATCAGAATTTAACACTCCAGAAGAAGGCCAATCAGTTCATATTGATTATGAAGAACTTAATAAGGCAATGCAAAACCTTTGAATTTACTCTTTTTCGTCAATTTACTTGTTGTTAAATATAAACCTTTCAATTTGTAAGTCTGAATTTTGAAATAAATGTAGCACTTGCAATTTATAAGTGTAATTTTTTCCCATCTTCATTGTATTCTTAATATTTTTACTTTATATTAATATAACTTACAATAGTTATACAAAATACAAAAAAATAAAAAATAACACTAACCAGGCCCGGCTCGGCCCCTTGTACCCGTAACCCTTACGGTTCATTTTTTACCCGGATAAACCCGAACACGTTAAGCCTGGTAACCCCTAACCCATAACCGGCCCAGTTCCAAACCCGTACGGTTCAAAAGTTTTCCTACCCAGCCCGATCCCGGTGTCACAACTCGGATTTCCCACCCTCGGGAGTCGTGATGTCGCCTACTCATAGAAGCTAGGCATGCCACGAAATGCGGAAAATTCAACCTCTTTCATTTTAGCCTTTTAACCAAGTAAATTAGTAGTTAATCAGCATTAAAATAATGATGAAAGATGAAATTTAAGCGGAAGACTTAGATAAATATTATACCAAAACCGATATGAATAAAAATCCAACATATATCTCTACCCAGAAACTGGTGTCACAACATTCACCGACTGTCTAGGAATGCTACATACAAGTGTATGAAAAAGGAAACATAGTCTGTCTCGGATACAAAAGAAAACAGAACATCTAAATGCATAGAAGAGATGCAGGGTCTGCGGACGTTTGCAGGGCTACCTCGGTGGACGGAAGGCTGGCTCCCCTACCGCTACTGACCAAGCGCTGCTCCTGTATCTGCACCTAAATGCAGAGTGTAGCATCAGCACAACCGACCCTATGTGTTGGTAAGTGTCTGGCCTAACCCCGACGAGGTAGTGACGAGGCTAGGACCAGACTCCAGATAAACCTGTGCAGTTATGTATATATGTATACAGTGGAAAGATAGACGAAAACAAACAATTAAAACTGGGGAGGGGAAAAATGCTTCGGGGAATAACAGATAAGGCAGAATCTCAATAAAATTATAAGGAAACCAAAATTTAACTTCTAACAAGGATAAGGAAAATAAAGGCAAATTTCACTTTCAGTTTACATCTTGTTGCAGGCGTGCAACCTGATCCCATTTCTCATATCTTGTGGTAGGTGTACCACCCGCTCCCATTTCATTAAATCTCGTGGTAGGCGTACCACCCGCTCCCATTTCATCAAACCTCATGGTAGGCGTACCACCCGCTCCCATTTCATCATATCTTGTGGTAGGCGTACCACCCGCTCCCATTTCATCATATCTTGTGGTAGGCGTACCACCCGCTCCCATTTCATTAAATCTCGTGGTAGGCGTACCACCCGCTCCCATTTACAAGCCAGCACAAAATCACAAGGAATCCCAGCAAGGGAACAAAAGCAATATAATAACTTCCAGGCAAGGGAGCAACAATATCCAAACAATTATCCCGGCAAGGGAGAATCAGCTATAACCAATCCTAACTCAACTTCTACTCAGCTCATTTAATACCAATACTCAATCATAAATAAAATCCACGAGAATAAACTAAATCTTTGCTCAATATTGAGAATCATCAATTAAAGCATCCGTAGTAACATTTAAGAACACAACAACTATCAATTTAAGACTCACGGTCATGCTCGACTTCAACGTATAGATACCCGTCACCATGCCTATACGTCGTACTCAACAAGAAGCAATTAACAAATATGACTCAACTCCTAATCCCTCAAGCTAAGGTTAGACCGAACACTTACCTCGATGCCTCGAACACAACTCAAGTTTCAATTATAACATTACCCCTTGATTCCTCAGCCAATTCGCTTATATCTAGCCACAAGTTACTTAATTACCTCAATAAACGCTAAATGAATCAATTTGAATGCATGAAAATGAGTTTTCCAAAGTTTTACCCAAAAAGTCAAAATCGCCCCCGGGCCCACTTGGTCAAAACCCGAGGTTCAAACCAAAACCCAATTACCCATTCCCCCACGAGCTCAAATATGTAATTTGTTTTGAAATCGGACCTCAAATCAAGGTCCAAATCCCCAATTTTCTGAAAAACCTAGGTTCTACCCAAAACACTCAATTTCCCCCATGAAAATCATTGATTTGAAGTTGAAATTATGTTAAAAAATGTTAATGATTGAAGAAAACTAGTTAAAAACGACTTACAATTGATTTGGAGAAGAAAGGTTGTTTGAAAAATCGCCTCTTATGTTTTTGGGGTCTTAATAAATGAAAAATAACTGAAAATCCCGTCTAAATATACTGCCCTCAGATGCCCTGTGCGGACCGCACTAAATCAACTACGGCCGCACAGGCTTCCTGTGTTCTGCAGTGACAGGTCTTAGTATTTTTAGCAATAACTTTCTCTAAAAATATCCAAATTGTGGTTTCTTTATCTTTCTGGAAACTAGATACGAAGTGCTACAATTTTCGTTTTTGAATCATCTCAAAATTCCTTATAGATCAAAGGATATAGGCTTGACCAGTGAATTGTTCTTCACCGCGGACCGCACCAAAACTAGTGCGACCGCATAGGCCTCTCTGTGGCAGCAGTCCATATCGTGCGGACCGCACTGGCCTGTTCAGAGGTCCTCCACCTCTCTGAGCCTGCAACAGCTCAGTTTTTAAGCCTAAGACACCCCGGAACCTACCCAAAACTCACCCGAGCCCTCAGAACTCCAAACCAAGCGCACACAAAACTTCAAAAACATCCTACGGACTTATTCGTGTAATCAAATCATCAAAATAACATCATGAACATCAAATTAAATCTCTAGATCAATGAAATTTTCTCAAAACTACTTTAAACATCAATTTTGCGATTTAAGTGTGAATCACGTCATATGACATCCGTTTTCACCAAATTTCACAGAAATGTCTTAAATCATATATAAGACCTGTACCGGGTGCCGGAATCAAAATACGAGCCCGATACCACCATGTTCTAAGCAAATATTAATTCAAATTTCTTTAAACAATTTCAGAAAACAATTTTCTTTAAAAAATTCGTTTCTTGGGCTTGGGACCTCAGAATCCGATTCCGGGCATACGCCCAAGTTTCATATTTTCCTATGGACCCTCCAGGACCGTCAAATCACGGGTCCGGGTTTGTTTATCCAAAATGTTGACCAAAGTTAAATTTATTCATTTTACAATCAAAACTTATCATTTTTCACAGATTTTCACATTTAAGCTTTCCGGCTACGCGCCCGGACTGCGCACACAAATCGAGGTAGTACTAAGGGAGGTTTTTTAAGACCTCGGAATGTAGAATTTCATTGCAACACAAGTGATGAACTTTTGGGTCATCACACCGGCCCTCCCGTTAGACACCCTAATTCAATACTATCTCACAATATCCTGCCCCAAAGGCGAATTGTAGAAGATCATAACACCGGCGAACTTAACACATTCAATCGAGGATGACGACACTACATTGCAGATAAAAATTCCACCATGTCGCACCTCCTTTTTACCGCGCCCGCGTGGGTGCGTGGGGAGTTTTCTCCAATTGAAGGACAGTCGAAACGGGATTTATTTAATTATTTCAGAGTCTCCACCTGGGAATTTTAAGGCGTCCCAAGTCACCAATTTTAATCCCTGAATCGAGGAGAATATGACTCTGTTTATTATTCTGCGAACCAGAAATCCGGATTAATCAACCCAGTCTTTTAATCAATCTCCTTTCAATTGTCTCATTTTTGTTTTCCCCAAAATTTCCGTAATCCAACTTCATTTTTCATTTCACAGACCTGTTGGACTTGCAATATCTCAAAGAGTTTTCACCGATAAACCTTCCTCATTTGTTCATTTCTCACTTCCTTTTCGCCTTAGGGTGCCTATGAAGGTTTTCACCAATAAGACTCTCTCATTTTACTTTTCTCTCAACTTCCGTCGCCTTATGGTGCCCGTGTGGGTTTTCACCTATAAGACTCTCTCATTTTTACTTTCTTTTCTTGTTTGTATCAGAGTGTTATGAACCATCTTCATTTGCTTGACTCAGCATTTTTCTAAGATTGGTCGAAAGGTCTTTCTGGTATGGGGTTAGAAATGGAAAAGGTATTAAAAGCTAAACAGTTCTGGTATGGGTTTAAAATTACAACTCTTGGAATCTTTTTCTTACTTCCAATACAATTTCTGCCCTAGTTTCTGATTGGGGTCGCTTGACATAACTTTTTGTGCACATTATGTATATTGTGCACCCTATGACCGAGCCGTGAGGCGCCTACGTATCCTTCTTTGAGGAATCAGGTCAAACGTAGTTCACTAAATAATAGTGATTTTCTCTTTTTTTTTAATTTATATATTTTTTTTATTTTTTATTTTTTATTTTTTTATTTTTTTTATTGCTTCCAAGAGGGGTAGGAAAGAAACAAGTATGGCTCAAAGGGGGGAAACAAAGGGTATAATGTTTGGATAGCAGAATAAATTGCCTTTGTCATTCCAATCTTCGAAATAATGCTAAATACAAACATTCAAAAATTTTATGCATAATATCTCTTTACCGCGTCAGAATTGATCGCCATCTCTATGCATTTGCCTTCAATATCTTTTAAACATAGTGCACCATTTGATAATACTCTGGTCACAATGAATGGTCCTTGCCAATTCGGGGCAAATTTGCCTTTTGCCTCGACCTGATGTGGAAGAATACGTTTCAGCACATGCTGACCTACTTCAAACTTCCGGGGACGCACCTTTTTGTTGTATGCTCTTTCTATTCTTCTTTGATATAATTGACCATGACATACTGCGGCCAATCGTTTTTCATCAATCAAGTTTAACTGTTCCAGACGGGTTTTGACCCATTCATCATCATCAATCTTTGCTTCGGCGATGATCCGAAGGGAAGGAATCTCAACTTCTGCAGGAATTACTGCTTCAGTGCCATATACCAACAAATAAGGAGTTGCTCCTACTGAAGTGCGAGCAGTAGTGCGGTATCCCAATAATGCAAATGGTAATTTTTCATGCCATTGTTTTGAACCTTCTATCATTTTCCGAAGTATCTTCTTTATGTTTTTGTTGGCTGCTTCTACTGCTCCATTCGCCTTGGGCCGATATGGGGTAGAATTACGATGTGTAATCTTAAACTGTTGACATACTTCCTTCATTAAGTTGCTGTTAAGATTAGCACTGTTATCTGTGATGATCACCTTCGGGATTCCGAATCGACATATGATATTTGAGTGGACAAAATCGACCACAGCTTTCTTGGTCACTGATTTGAATGTCTTGGCCTCAACCCATTTGGTAAAATAATCAATAGCTACCAGAATGAACCTGTGCCCATTGGATGCTGTCGGCTCAATTGGTCCAATCACATCCATGCCCCAGGCAACGAAGGGCCATGGTGCCGACATTGTGTGCAACTCGGATGGTGGAGAATGAATCAAATCTCCGTGTATTTGGCATTGATGACACTTGCGCACAAAACTGATACAATCTCGCTCCATGGTAAGCCAATAGTAACCGGCTCGGAGGATTTTCTTTGCCAACACATATCCACTCATGTGGGGTCCGCAAACTCCTGAATGTACTTCAGACATGACAGCCGTAGCTTGTCTGGCATCTATGCATCTTAATAATCCAAGATCTGGTGTTCTTTTATACAAAACTCCTCCGCTTAAGAAGAATCCATTTGCCAATCGCCTAATGGTTCTCTTTTGATCTCCTGTGGCTTGTGCGGGATATATTCCCATCCTGATATACTCCTTGATGTCGTGGAACCATGGTTCACCATCAAATTCTTCTTCAACCATATTGCAATAAGCGTGCTGATCGTGGACTTGAATATGTATTGGATCTACATAAGCTTTGTCCGGATGGTGCAACATTGATGCCAGGGTAGCCAATGCATCGGCAACCTCATTATGGATTCTTGGAATATGTTGGAATTCCACTGATTGAAACCGCTGACAAAGATCATGTAGACATTGTCGGTATGGTATGAGCTTCAAGTCTCGGGTTTCTCATTTTCCTTGAATTTGATGTACCAAAAGATCCGAATCTCCCATGACTAAGATTTCTCGGATACCCATGTCTGCGGCTAGCCTTAACCCCAAAATGCAAGCTTCATATTCAGCCATATTATTGGTGTAATAAAATCGCAGTTGAGCCGTAACAGGATAGTGATGCCCTGTTTCAGAAATGATTACAGCTCCTATTCCGACTCCTTTCATGTTAGCGGCTCCGTCAAAGAAAAGTTTCCAGCCAGGCTTTTCAATTCGCTCCACCTCGTCGATATGCATTGTTTCTTCATCAGGAAAATAAGTTTTCAACGGCTCATATTCCTCATCGACCGGGTTTTCGGCTAAATGATCGGCCAGTGCTTGAGCCTTCATTGCAGTTCGAGTCACATAGATGATGTCAAATTCTGTGAGTAATATCTGCCACTTTGCAAGTCTTCCCGTTGGCATAGGCTTTTGAAAAATGTATTTCAATGGATCCAACCAAGAAATGAGGTAAGTAGTGTAGGATGACAAATAGTGTTTCAATTTTTGAGCTACCCATGTTAGGGCGCAACATGTCTTTTCCAAATGAGTATACTTAACCTCATAAGCTGTGAACTTCTTGCTAAGGTAGTAGATGGCCTGTTCTTTTCTGCCAGTGAGGTCATGTTGCCCCAATACACAACCAAATGAATTTTCCAAAACCGTTAAGTAAAGAATCAAAGGTCTTCCTGGCTCTGGCGGGACCAACACGGGTGGGTTTGACAAGTACCCTTTTATTTTATCGAATGCTTCTTGACACTCATCGGTCCATTTGACCGCAGCATCCTTTTTCAACAATTTGAAAATTGGCTCACAAGTTGTTGTGAGCTGAGCAATAAACCTGCTAATATAATTTAACCTTCCCAACAAACTCATTACTTCAGTTTTGTTCCTGGGAGGTGGCAATTCTTGGATGGCTTTGATTTTTGATGGGTCTAGCTCGATGCCTCGTCGACTGACTATGAATCCTAGCAACTTTCCAGATGGAACTCCAAATGCGCATTTGGCAGGGTTAAGCTTGAGGTTGTACCTGCGAAGTCTTAAGAAGAACTTCCTCAAATCCCCAACGTGGTTGGCCTGATGCTTTGATTTTATGATCACATCGTCCACGTATACCTCAATCTCCTTGTGTATTATATCATGAAACACTGTGGTCATTGCTCTCATATAGGTTGCTCCGGCGTTCTTTAAACCGAATGGCATTACCCGGTAGCAATAAGTTCCCCATGGTGTGATGAATGCCGTCTTTTCTGCATCTTCTTCATCCATTAGAATTTGATGATACCCGGCATAACAATCCACGAAAGACCCTATATCATGCTTGGCACAATTGTCGATCAAAATATGGATATTAGGTAATGGGAAATTATCCTTTGGACTTGCTTTGTTGAGATTGCGATAGTCGACGCATACTCTAATTTTGCCGTCTTTCTTTGGTACAGGAACGATATTAGCCAACCAAACAGGATATCGAGTGACTCGAATGACCTTTGCTTCCAATTGTTTGGTGATTTCTTCCTTAATTCTCACACTCATGTCAGGCTTGAATTTTCTCAGCCTCTGCTTGACAGGAGGCACCGTTGGATCGGTGGGCAGTTTGTGAACCACTAAATCAGTGCTCAGGCCTGGCATGTCGTCATACGACCATGCAAAAACATCTTTGAATTCTATGAGTGCTTTAATTAACTCCTCTCGGATCTTTGGTTCCAGATGGACACTTATTTTAGTTTCTCGGATATTACTCGTGTCCCCTATATTGATGTCCTCGGTATCACTCAAGTTAGGTTTGATTTTTTCCTCAAAGTGAATTAACTCTTTACTAATCTCTTCAAAAACCTCATCTTCATCATATTCTGATTCATAATTACAATATATTTCTTGAATTAATATTTCGGAACCAGATTGATTTTTAAGACGGGGCTGAGGATTCCTCATGCATGCCATATCACTAGAGCCAGCGTAAAAGGAACTGTACAGGAAAGAAAAAGAAAAGAAAACTATCAGGAATGATAAAAAAGGAAACTGCTTTTTTATTGGATGAATGAAAGATAACAAGGTTTTGCACACTTCAAACAAACTGTAAGATAAGCTTTGGGATTACAACCCTGAAGTAACCCAAACAAACTGAAAGAAAATCAAAATAAACTACCAAGACTCCTTTCGAATTGGGAGAGGAGTGGCTTTCCAATTATTGAGCTTTGTTTCTGGCCCAACGAATTGAACTTCTGCGTTGCTACACCCTTCTCCGCTTTCCAACATATTCACATCACTAAACAATTTCTTGAACCTTTCAATTAATTCCTTCTCAGGATTGACCCGGGATTTAGGAATTGTTGTTATCGGGCGATTTTTAGCACCGGTCTTGACAAAAGACTTTGACAGATGTGGGACTGGTTTTGGAAGAACCCATGCTTGGTGTTTCAGCTTCCTAGCCCTTATCACGTCATTGGCAGTGGGTATGAACCCCAAACCGAATGTTCCCCAGTTCTCGGGGAGAGATACTGGTTGTATAATTCCTTGCAAAGATAAACCCAGACCTTTGCCGGGTATGAAGCCATTCTTTAATATTTCATAAGCTACCATGACTGATGCAGAGGATATCTTTGGATTTGGAAGGTATTTCCCCTCTGGAATTTTCTCTATCGACACTGTGTCGGTCACTTGGTATACCCATGGTCCCTGGTCCTTTTCTGTTCCCTCAACCGGTACAATGGTACTGCTTTGAGCATTTAAACTTTCTTCTCCATACACGACTACTTCTTGATGATCCCATTCCAAACTTGACAGCCTGATGTAGTGTTGACGGGACTGCTTTAGCAGCATGGATCCATGGTCGACCCAACAACAAGTTGTAAGAAATAGTTATGTCCAACACTTGAAATTCCATTGTGAATTCAACTGGCCCTATTGTTAGTTCCAACACTATGTCGCCAAATGAATCTCTGCTTCCACCGTCAAACCCCCGTACGCAGATACTATTTTTCTGGATCCTCTCCTTCTTTAAATTTTAATTTGCTTAAAGTGGAGAGAGAACAGATATTTGCACTTGACCCATTGTCAACCAATACCCGGGTTACTACGGAGTTTTCACATTTCACGGTAAGGTAAAGAGATCTGTTGTGCTCAATACCTTCCACAGGTAATTCGTCATCAGCAAATGTAATTCTGTTTGTCTCAAAGATTCTGTTGGTTATTTTTTCCAAATGATTTACAGAGATCTTTTCAGGAACATGAGCCTCATTCAGGATTTTCATCAAAGCCAAACGGTGCTCCTCTGAATGGATCAGTAATGACAATAATGAAATTTGAGCGGGGGTCTTCTTTAATTGATCCACAACAGAATAATCATGGAGTTTCATTTTTCTTAAAAAATCTTCCGCCTCTTCTTCCGTCACAGCTCTCTTTGTTGGCGTTGGATTATTTTTTGTTTTTCTTAACTCTTCGGGAGTAAAACATCTTCCCGAACGAGTCAAGCCTTGCACCTCGCACACTTCTTCCTTGATTTCTTTTCCCTTGTACATTACAGTCAACCGTTCATAGTTCCATGGGATGGCTTTGTTGTTGATGATCGACAGCTGGATTACAGGTGCAATAATAACCCGATCTGTACGGGCTCCTTCCACGAATACAATGGGTTTGTTAGCAACCCCTGGTACTATCACTTTCGGCCGGATGAGAGAAGAAGAAGTCAGGCGTCCACCTGGAGAATGAGGATGAGAAAAGAAGAAGTCAGACGTCCACCTGGAGAATGAGGATGAGAAAAGAAGAAGTCAGGCGTCCACCTGGAGAATGAGGATGAAGAAAAGAAAGAAGTCAGGCGTCCACCTGGAGAACGAGGATGAAGAAGTTAAAAAGAAGTCAGGCGTCCACCTGGAGAATGAGGATGAAGAAAGAAAAGAAACAGTCAAGGCACCCACCTGGAGAACGAGGGAATGCAATTGAAGTGTTTAAATCAAAAGCCCGGCGTCCCAAGTCACCAATTTTAATCTCTGAATCGAGGAGAATATGACTCTATTTATTATTCTGCGAACCAGAAATCCTGAGTAAGGAATTCTATTAATCCGGAAGAAGGTGTTAGGCATTTCCGAATTCCGTGGTTCTAGCACGGTCGCTTAACTGTTTTTATTATTGGCTTAATTATCTTGATTTTATTAAATACATTTGTTACGTGATTTTTCTACCGCTTTTACTTATTGTGATTAAGGACCCTTCTTTGAATCGAATTACGCGTACGTATATTCGTGTTATAAATTTAAAATTGCGGAATTGTGTCACGTGTACGTGTACACGATAACTTTTGATAATATATTTATTAAACAATCGTTTTTTCGAAATTGTGTCGAATCAAGAAAATTTGTTTTTTCTTAAATAGTGAACCGTACATCTCGGGTTTTTATGAAATTGATTTAACGCTTTTGGAAAAAATCCTTTTCTTGAATATTCGCTCGAAATTGCGCGTACGCATAATCCGAATTTGCTTTTAAAAATATAATCAGGGTACGCGAACGCATCCCTAATTGCGCAAAATACTTGTAATGGTATTAGGGATTTTCCACAAATTGTTTATTATATCTACACATTTTATATGTGAAAATCATGAGAAACTCCCATTTTAGAGGCCTATAAATTCTTTGAAAAGAATTCACAATCTATTAAAGGTTGCCCGTCGATTATAATTTCCGAGTATAAATTATATTCATTCCAACTATTCAAATTCAGAGAACAGAATAAAAATATGATTAATACTATTTTTTTTAAACAAATATGACATATATATATGCCAAAGAATAAATTGCATATGAAACTGAAAATGAATGATTCATAAGGGGAGGAAATATTTTCCAAGAATTTTCATTATTTACTTAGTGCAAATTCTATTTCTAATTACCATTGACATAAATTGTTGCAATTTGTTCTTATACATATCATCTCATTCTCACATACTTGTTTTTAATCCAATAGGCCTAACTATTTATTTAAGATGGTAAATAGGCATCAAATTGATAAGAAAGGGAATTATAAATCAATTAATAATATTGCCTTACATGTAACATAGTTTGTATGTCTAAAACATTCATAGCACTTTAACATCATAATGAGCCATAACAACTCAACTTGCCATCCACTTAATGGTTCTATAGATACCTGTTATAATGCCACATAAGAACGTACAACTTATATCATTCCTTCCACAACTAAATCAGATTATCAGAATAAACTAGCAATATAGTTTTGACATTTTCACGCTATTCCTTATTCAACTAACAACGTCACAAGGCCTAGTTAATGGCCAATCTTTATGTCATGTTTCCTACCTTGACAGTTCAAACATGACTAAACTAATGAGATGAAGGGCTAACATTATTACAAAGCTTTATACGAATTTCAAAGTAAGACAATTAACTCATAGTTATCAAATTGAATTCCCTACTAATTAACTATCATGAAACAAAAATGAAATTTAAACTGATGAACTTGGACAAATGGAAAACAGAATTGCAATTCAAACTTCATTGATTAGTCATGTTGAATCTCTTTCCAACATAAAATTTAAAAGGCATGTACCTGAAAATGAAGGTAGAAGGAGTAAATTTCAGCAACAGCAGCAGTAACAAAATACTGGCAGAATATCAGTATTCACACAGATTTGAGTAATAATAAGACCTGAGAAATCCAGATTCACAAGAGCAACGCTTCTTAAAGAATTTCAGATTTTTTAAAACCAAATAGTATCAATACCCAGACCCGGACAGATTCCAAAAAGAACAACAAGGTTTCAGATTTTTCTTTTCTTTTCTGGTATCTGTTTCAGCTTCACTGTGTGAGTGCTCCTTTTTGTTTGTTTTTCTTTTCAAATTTCTATTTCTGATTCTATTTCCATCTCTTTCTTTCTTTCTGTTTTTCTCTTTCCTGAACTCTCTTAAAATCTGATTTTTATTTCTCTTTCAAACTCTTCTCTGGAAAAAAAAACTCCTCTTTTCTGAAAACTGATCTTAAATCAAATTTTTCTCTCTCAATTCCCTCTTCTAATCTGATTTCCTTTCTTTTTCTTTCTTAAAATCTTCTGTTTTTCAGATTTTCTCTTTTTTCTCCTAAATCAGATTTCTTCAATCTAAAAATCTCCCCTCTAAAGTCTGTCCAGCTCCCTGTATTTATACAGGGCTGGTCCTATACTCTTTAAGTGCTGGATGGACCCTTTTCTCTTTTTAAAATCAGAATGCTTCCATTAAAACTGCTTTTGAATAATTTAAAACTAAGTGCTATTTATCCTGTTTTTCAGCAGCCCCATTATCCCTTGTTCCCCATTATTACTTAAATTATAAGAAGTCAGGCGTCCACCTGGAGAATGAGGATGAGAAAAGAAGAAGTCAGGCGTCCACCTGGAGAATGAGGATGAAGAAAAAAAGAAGTCAGGCGTCCACCTGGAGAATGAGGATGAGGAAAGAAGAAGTCAGGCGTCCACCTGGAGAATGAGGATGAGAAGTTAAAAAGAAGTCAGGCGTCCACCTGGAGAATGAGGATAAGAATTAAAGAAGTCAGGCGTCCACCTGGAGAATGAGGATGAAGAATTAAAGAAGTCAGGCGTCCACCTGGAGAATGAGGACAAAGAAAAAAAGAAGTCAGGCATCCACCTGGAGAATGAGGATGAGGAAAGAAGAAGTCAGGCGTCCACCTGGAGAATGAGGATGAGAGAAGAAGAAGTCAGGCGTCCACCTGGAGAATGAGGATGAGAAAAGAAGAAGTCAGGCGTCCACCTGGAGAATGAGGATGAGGAAAGAAGAAGTCAGGCGTCCACCTGGAGAATGAGGATGAGAGAAGAAGAAGTCAGGCGTCCACCTGGAGAATGAGGATGAGAAAAGAAGAAGTCAGGCGTCCACCTGGAGAATGAGGATAGATTGATTAAAAGACTGGGTTGATTAATCCGAAATGCATACCCTGATCATTGGTGCCGGTAACTCCAATCAGATAAGTTTTTATTCTTTCTCCAACAGTCATCCAAACTTGGATAAACCCTTTTAACTGTAATCACATGTCCCTTCTGACTTTGTTGATCCACTTTTGATTTCACCTTTCTTACACCCATATCTTTTATCTCCCACCTTTTGTGGCTGTATTTTGTAACCTTGAATCTTGGTAGTATACCTTGACATTCCTTCTTATTTGTTTGGAATAAAACTTATCTCAAAGCTTTTTAGAAAAGTAAGATTATTAGTGATGAAATAACGCTGATTTCGACAATTATAGAATGAAAAGAAAAATCCAAGTTTGGATGACTGTTGGAGAAAGAATAAAAACTTATCTGATTGGAGTTACCGGCACCAATGATCAGGGTATGCATTTCGGATTAATCAACCCAGTCTTTTAATCAATCTCCTTTCAATTGTCTCATTTTTGTTTTCCCCAAAATTTCCGTAATCCAACTTCATTTTTCATTTCACAGACCTGTTGGACTTGCAGTATCTCAAAGAGTTTTCACCGATAAACCTTCCTCATTTGTTCATTTCTCACTTCCTTTTCGCCTTAGGGTGCCTATGAAGGTTTTCACCAATAAGACTCTCTCATTTTACTTTTCTCTCAACTTCCGTCGCCTTATGGTGCCCGTGTGGGTTTTCATCTATAAGACTCTCTCATTTTTACTTTCTTTTCTTGTTTGTATCAGAGTGTTATGAACCATCTTCATTTGCTTGACTCAGCATTTTTCTAAGATTGGTCGAAAGGTCTTTCTGGTATGGGGTTAGAAATGGAAAAGGTATTAAAAGCTAAACAGTTCTGGTATGGGTTTAAAATTACAACTCTTGGAATCTTTTTCTTACTTCCAATACAATTTCTGCCCTAGTTTCTGATTGGGGTTGCTTGACATAACTTTTTGTGCACATTATGTATATTGTGCACCCTATGACCGAGCCGTGAGGTGCCTACGTATCCTTCTTTGAGGAATCAGGTCAAACGTAGTTCACCAAATAATAGTGATTTTTTATATATAAATTTATATATTTTTTTTTATTTTTTTTATTTTTTTTATTTTTTTATTGCTTCCAAGAGGGGTAGGAAAGAAACAAGTATGGCTCAAAGGGGGGAAACAAAGGGTATAGTGTTTGGATAGCAGAATAAATTGCCTTTGTCATTCCAATCTTCGAAATAATGCTAAATACAAACATTCAAAAATTTTATGCATAATATCTCTTTACCGCGTCAGAATTGATCGCCATATCTATGCATTTGCCTTCAATATCTTTTAAACATAGTGCACCATTTGATAATACTCTGGTCACAATGAATGGTCCTTGCCAATTCGGGGCAAATTTGCCTTTTGCCTCGACCTGATGTGGAAGAATACATTTCAGCACATGCTGACCTACTTCAAACTTCCGGGGACGCACCTTTTTGTTGTATGCTCTTTCTATTCTTCTTTGATATAATTGACCATGACATACTGCGGCCAATCGTTTTTCATCAATCAAGTTTAACTGTTCCAGATGGGTTTTGACCCATTCATCATCATCAATCTTTGCTTCGGCGATGATCCGAAGGGAAGGAATCTCAACTTCTGCAGGAATTACTGCTTCAGTGCCATATACCAACAAATAAGGAGTTGCTCCTACTGAAGTGCGAGCAGTAGTGCGGTATCCCAATAATGCAAATGGTAATTTTTCATGCAAATGGTAATTCTTTGAAAAGAATTATCTTTGATTTTATTAAAGATTGAGGTTTAATCGACCTTAGTCGAAGTATTTTCAGTGGAAAATACTTCGACTAAGGTTTGTTTGATTTCAAACAAAGTCCAAATCCAAGTCGAGTTGAGTTCAGTTGAATTTAAAGGTTCAGAGGTAATTTCTGTTTCTTATGTGCATTCTATGTGTATTATATGTTCGTTTCATTAGTTTGTTTAATTTTTCATAATTTTCTAGTCAAATTTTGTTATACTGTCCCCTACCCGTCAACTTGATTCTAAATGTGAATTGTTTCTGTTGATTGTGATTATGTACAATGTGTGTAATCGACTCGATTAAGTTCGTCGATTAGTTGTATTATGAATCTTGCTTTTGGAAATGTTGACTGAGATAGCCTGTTTTGAATAGATTATTTTGCTATAACCAGTTAATTAGTTATTGTTAAGCAGTTAGTTCTTGTTTAATAAACCAGTAAATTCAAATGAATGCTGTATATGTGTTGATTTCTGAGCATTGAGTTTCAGGGCATTGTCAGTATATTGACAATGCTCCTGTATTTGTTTGTTTTTTGGTTCAGTTTTGAATCTCAGTCGAAATGATCCTGCATATTCTGTGTAATGTTAGTGGGTATTATTCAGGTTCAGTATTCAATTGAGAATCATCTATCTTAATTCAACTCTTGTGCATAAATGTGATGTACTGTCTTTAATCCTAGGACTGGTTATAACTGTTAAAGCAGACTTTAAAATCTGTTTTGCATCATACTCTGATTTTAGTTTAAGGGCTGTAATTACAGAAGGATTTCAGGTTTATTTTAGAATGAAACAGTAGGGTAATGTGATAGTGTGCTTTCAATAATATGATAGTGGCTGGGTATTGGTCCTTTTGATCTTGTGTGATAGTGATAATATGCCAGTATACTCTTTAGGGAAACTAACTGCTTGAATTCTGGCAATGAACAAACTTGTTAGTTTTGAGAGTTTAACACATATATAATCACACGTTGAGATGCAATGCTCCTAGACAAATAATCCTTTTCTATTATGCATTTGCTCGGCTGCTTGTGTCGTCCCAGCTTTCTTGAAATTTTTATTGTTATTCACTTTTATTTATTATATATATCTTTTATCGTGGTGGTCGAATCTTAGAGACTGCCTATGTATCATGCCTTACATGAATCAGACCTTGCGTAGTTCGGACTAAAGGCAATCACTTTTATTCATTACACAAAGATGGAATTACATTTGAAAACTTTTAAGAAAATGGCTTGAAACACACACACTTAAATCAAAATAAAAGATACAATTCTTAAAATCTCACAACATGCCCCACTTTCCACTTTTGTTGTCAAATATTGGATTATCTGCTCAATGTGGGGCTTGACCTGGATGGCCTCCCAGCGTACGATACATCCTTTCCAACTCCATTGCTAGATGACGAGCAAAAGTGGGCGCATGCTCTGTAAACCTTTTATAATCCATTCCTTGGCAGTTTACATATCTTTGAGATGTGAAGACTGCTAGGTCGTGGATTTGTGCCCTGAAACCTTGGAGACGTTGGTCTTGGTCTTGCAATTGCTGCTGACGAGTGGTGGCTATATCTCTGACACGGTTTTCACGATCTAGAGCTGATTCTAACAGAGCTCGGAGTCTGGCCTGCTCTAATCTTGCTTGCGATCTTTCCCTATCGAGGTCTGCTTGTTGATGTTCTCTGTTGCATCTTCTTGCCTCTTCTAGTTGTGCACGAAGCTGGTCTTCTGATCGCATCCAATAGTCTTTTTCCTTCTTGAATTTTGCCTTGTCTTTTTCGGATTGCCTATCTTGGCGTTCCTTGTTAGATCTGGCTTCTTCGTTTAATTGTTGGATCCTTTCTTTTGCTTTGCTCAATGCCCTTTCGTTTTCCGCAAGAATGGAATCATAATCTTGCATTTTTTCAAAGAGATTGGCGATGGTTTTTTGATCCTTCCAGCTCCTCTTTGGCATTTTAGAAACTCTTTTCATTTTTTGGAATCGAGCATGAAGATTTTCATTCTCACAAGCTAGACTCTTTTTCTCGCCTTCGGCTTCTCGTGCTTGCAAATCTTTCTCCAAACTGAGGCTTCTTAGATTTTCTTTTAGGGCATGAATAGTTGCTTTGTACCCCTTTTCCTTTTCTCCCCAGATCAATCGTTCTTGGATTTTATCATTGAAGTTTTGAACATGGGGTCTTTTTGTTGGCCTTCTTAGCTCAGGCTCTGGTACATCATCCACGCGAGACCGTTTTTCAAACCACCTTGCATATCCAGGATTTATCTCACCCTTTGTAGCGTCTGGGACTTGAGTATCACTTTTCAAGTATCGGCACCCATTCCACATCTGCTGAAGTAGAGCCTCGGGAATAGTGGCTTCTGGGTGTAATTCGATTACTTGCACACTCAAATCTTCATCATCAGGAACTATTTGATATCTCCCTAATTGCCTTAGGACTCTCAGTGGTGCATACGGCTGAATGCTTCTCAATCCCAATAGTAGTAGATAACTATTTGAGGTTGACATGTGTATTACTTCCCTCATCGGGAGCCATCCCAGAGTCCATTCAATTTGATTTGCCGTTAAAGCCTTTAGATGAGATACCCATGCTTCTATCCCTTCTGGAGCCTGATAATTTTTTGTTCTTTCCTCATAGCTCTCGATGCAATTATCATTGTTTGACCCATACTGTATGATCTTGGGCTGTTGTTGGAGATGCTCCATCACCCACATTTGCAACAAAATTTTGCATCCTTCGAAGACCTTTGCTCCTGATTTACATAAAGTCAAAGCTCGATAAATGTCTGATAGAATGATGGGGACAAAGGTGTGATTTTCTTTGGTGGTGAGGATTTGCACAATTTTTGCGGTGCGAATATCAATTCTTCGCTCTTTGTTTGGAAAGACCATGACTCCTAGAAAAGCCACCATGAAAGCAAAGCGACGGCGAATCTGCCAAGTGTCTTTGTTTTGCTTATTGGTAAGGCCTTTCTCATGAATTTCGAACCCATCTGACTTTCCGAACCTTGAATATAAAAAGTTGAAGGAACAACATCCATTGATGACATTGCTTTTCCTGATTTGACTGCTGATGTTCAGAAGACCGAAGAATCGATGTACCGAAGGAGCCTTTGTGAATATTAAGCTTTGATTTCTTAGACTTCCGTCAAAACCAGCATATCCAGCTATCTCCTCTAATGTAAGAGTAAGCTCGAAGTCAGAGAAACGAAAGACATTGTGAGCAGGGTCCCAAAAAGTTACTAGTGCCGCAATCAGATCATCACGGGGTTTGACTTTCATAATGTCCGTGAGATTTCCCAAATGCTTGACGACCCATTTTTGACCGTCTTCGCCTAAATCATACCACCACATTTGAAGTTGAAATAGAAATTCTTCTGTACTCGTGGACGAGGGGCTTTGTGTGTTGCTCATTTTGTATCTGAAATTTAATTTTAATAAAGTCAAAATTCATTTTGAAAATTTATACTAAAAAAAATCATTTTCGAATTATTTATTTATTTATTAAATACCTTTATTTCAAGATTTAAAACTATTTTTTTTTGAAATTTTTAAAACAACCCATTTTATTCCTCTCTTTTCACCATGATTTCATTTAAGCTGGTCAACAAGCATGTTCGAGGTAAATGAATGCACAAATAGCAAGTAGGATGCATCATGATGGTCTTTTTATTTCGGGTTCACCTGTCCTAGACAGACCCAACCCCTGTGTTGAGTCTCCAAGGCCAAATGTGTATGATGCAAATAGACGTTCCTACTAGGGATCCGGTACATGGCTGAGTTATTCTAAGTGTAAAACCTTAGGTTGATTGTTCTAAACCTGGCTTACCCAAACGGACAGTTTGAGCCGAAGCGGGGGCAACGTACCGGGAGCACGAAAGTCTGCCCAACCTAGTTACTTGTCCCAACTCCGTCTTATTTGGTATGACTTTAACAGAAAGGTGGGTCACGCGCACGTGTACACCATAAATTCAGAAGACTCAGAAAGAAGGGAGTTTCGTAGCAGTTGTATATATTCACAATTCAAATAATATTAAAGCGGTAAAAAACAACATTTAGCATATTAGCATATAAACAGTTGAAAATCATATAGTAAATAAAGCCAATTAACACAGATATTTTAAGCTCGAATTCTTTAAACCCTGAACCAATGGTTCTGGGTTACAATAGGAAGTTGTCCCCAGCAGAGTCGCCAGAGCTGTCGCACCTCCTTTTTACCGCGCCCGCGTGGGTGCGTGGGGAGTTTTCTCCAATTGAAGGACAGTCGAAACGGGATTTATTTAATTATTTCAGAGTCGCCACCTGGGAATTTTAAGGCGTCCCAAGTCACCAATTTTAATCCCTGAATCGAGGAGAATATGACTCTGTTTATTATTCTGCGAACCAGAAATCCTGAGTAAGGAATTCTGTTAATCCGGAAGAAGGTGTTAGGCATTTCCGAATTCCGTGGTTCTAGCACGGTCGCTTAACTGTTTTTATTATTGGCTTAATTATCTTGATTTTATTAAATACATTTGTTACGTGATTTTTCTACCGCTTTTACTAATTGTGATTAAGGACCCTTCTTTGAATCGAATTACGCGTACGCATATTCGTGTTATAAATTTAAAATTGCGGAATTGTGTCACGCGTACGTGTACACGATAACTTTTGATAATATATTTATTAAACAATCGTTTTTTCGAAATTGTGTCGAATCAAGAAAATTTGTTTTTTTCTTAAATAGTGAACCGTACATCTCGGGTTTTTATGAAATTGATTTAACGCTTTTGGAAAAAATCCTTTTCTTGAATATTCGCTCAAAATTGCGCGTACGCATAATCCGAATTTGCTTTTAAAAATATAATCAGGGTACGCGAACGCATCCCTAATTGCGCAAAATACTTGTAATGGTATTAGGGATTTTCCACAAATTGTTTATTATATCTACACATTTTATATGTGAAAATCATGAGAAACTCCCATTTTAGAGGCCTATAAATTCTTTGAAAAGAATTCACAATCTATTAAAGGTTGCCCGTCGATTATAATTTCCGAGTATAAATTATATTCATTCCAACTATTCAAATTCAGAGAACAGAATAAAAATATGATTAATACTATTTTTTTTAAACAAATATGACATATATATATGCCAAAGAATAAATTGCATATGAAACTGAAAATGAATGATTCATAAGGGGAGGAAATATTTTCCAAGAATTTTCATTATTTACTTAGTGCAAATTCTATTTCTAATTACCATTGACATAAATTGTTGCAATTTGTTCTTATACATATCATCTCATTCTCACATACTTGTTTTTAATCCAATAGGCCTAATTATTTATTTAAGATGGTAAATAGGCATCAAATTGATGAGAAAGAGAATTATAAATCAATTAATAATATTGCCTTACATGTAACATAGTTTGTATGTCTAAAATATTCATAGCACTTTAACATCATAATGAGCCATAACAACTCAACTTGCCATCCACTTAATGGTTCTATAGATACCTGTTATAATGCCACATAAGAACGTACAACTTATATCATTCCTTCCACAACTAAATCAGATTATCAGAATAAACTAGCAATATAGTTTTGACATTTTCACGCTATTCCTTATTCAACTAACAACGTCACAAGGCCTAGTTAATGGCCAATCTTTATGTCATGTTTCCTACCTTGACAGTTCAAACATGACTAAACTAATGAGATGAAGGGCTAACATTATTACAAAGCTTTATACGAATTTCAAAGTAAGACAATTAACTCATAGTTATCAAATTGAATTTCCTACTAATTAACTATCATGAAACAAAAATGAAATTTAAACTGATGAACTTGGACAAATGGAAAACAGAATTGCAATTCAAACTTCATTGATTAGTCATGTTGAATCTCTTTCCAACATAAAATTTAAAAGGCATGTACCTGAAAATGAAGGTAGAAGGAGTAAATTTCAGCAACAGCAGCAGTAACAAAATACTGGCAGAATATCAGTATTCACACAGATTTGAGTAATAATAAGACCTGAGAAATCCAGATTCACAAGAGCAACGCTTCTTAAAGAATTTCAGATTTTTTAAAACCAAATAGTATCAATACCCAGACCCGGACAGATTCCAAAAAGAACAACAAGGTTTCAGATTTTTCTTTTCTTTTCTGGTATCTGTTTCAGCTTCACTGTGTGAGTGTTCCTTTTTGTTTGTTTTTCTTTTCAAATTTCTATTTCTGATTCTATTTCTATCTCTTTCTTTCTTTATGTTTTTCTCTTTCCTGAACTCTCTTAAAATCTGATTTTTATTTCTCTTTCAAACTCTTCTCTGGAAAAAAAACTCCTCTTTTCTGAAAACTGATCTTAAATCAAATTTTTCTCTCTCAATTCCCTCTTCTAATCTGATTTCCTTTCTTTTTCTTTCTTAAAATCTTCTGTTTTTCAGATTTTCTCTTTTTTCTCCTAAATCAGATTTCTTCAATCTAAAAATCTCCCCTCTAAAGTCTGTCCAGCTCCCTGTATTTATACAGGGCTGGTCCTATACTCTTTAAGTGCTGGATGGACCCTTTTCTCTTTTTAAAATCAGAATGCTTCCATTAAAACTGCTTTTGAATAATTTAAAACTAAGTGCTATTTATCCTGTTTTTCAGCAGCCCCATTATCCCTTGTTCCCCATTATTACTTAAATTATAGCCACTATCATATTATTGAAAGCACACTATCACATTACCCTACTGTTTCATTCTAAAATAAACCTGAAATCCTTCTGTAATTACAGCCCTTAAACTAAAATCAGAGTATGTTGCAAAACAGATTTTAAAGTCTGCTTTAGCAGTTATAACCAGTCCTAGGATTAAAGACAGTACATCACATTTATGCACAAGAGTTGAATTAAGATAGATGATTCTCAATTGAATACTGAACCTGAATAATACCCACTAACATTACACAGAATATGCAGGATCATTTCGACTGAGATTCAAAACTGAACCAAAAAACAAACAAATACAGGAGCATTGTCAATATACTGACAATGCCCTGAAACTCAATGCTCAGAAATCAACACATATACAACATTCATTTGAATTTACTGGTTTATTAAACAAGAACTAACTGCTTAACAATAACTAATTAACTGGTTATAGCAAAATAATCTATTCAAAACAGGCTATCTCAGTCAACATTTCCAAAAGCAAGATTCATAATACAACTAATCGACGAACTTAATCGAGTCGATTACACACATTGTACATAATCACAATCAACAGAAACAATTCACATTTAGAATCAAGTTGACGGGTAGGGGACAGTATAACAAAATTTGACTAGAAAATTATGAAAAATTAAACAAACTAATGAAACGAACATAGAATACACATAGAATGCACATAAGAAACAGAAATTACCTCTGAACCTTTAAATTCAACTGAACTCAACTCGACTTGGATTTGGACTTTGTTTGAAATCAAACAGACCTTAGTCGAAGTATTTTCCACTGAAAATACTTTGACTAAGGTCGATTAAACCTCAATCTTTATTCAATCTGGACAGAATCCAAAAGTCTGGTATTTTTAGGGTTCTTGAAAGTTCGATTTGAGATTTACTCATTTCTGGTTAGATTCGAGGGAAACCAAAGATGTTCTAGGCACGAGGGAGGTCAGGGGGTAACTGGTGTGAGTTTGAAGTAGGTTGGGATAAGGTCAGGTTGTACTCGAATCTTCAAATGAAGATTCGAGTAGTTCCAGTATGATTCGAACCATGCAACTAACAGATCCTTGGTGAGGGAATTTAGGAGAAACTGTGGTGTTATTTTGGAGGTCATCGGAGAAGATAAGGTTTTTAGGCCAACCTTCGATTTAAGATTCGAAGAGTTGGGGCCTGATTCGAAGGAAACCAATGTTAGATCTGTGTAGAGGATGTTCAGGGGATTCTAGGGTGTTATTTTGGTGACCGGCGGCGTTGATGCCGCCGGGTTTCAGGCGGTGGGATCCTAGGGCGGCTAGGGTTAGGAGTGGGGGTTTGGGGACGATGATGAATAGTAAGGAAGGGGGGGTGTTTAGTTAGGGGGCCGGGGTAGGGGTCTGGAACTTATATAGGGGAGGGGTGGATTGATCTTGTCCGTCCGATCAAGTAAGATTCACGGTCAGGATCATCTCACTTAACCAAATGACGTCGTTTGGTTTAACGTTGGGGTCGGACTGAATCGGGTCAATGGGTTGGGTTACGGGTTACGGGTAAGGGTAGGGGATATCAGCCGTTGGATTGATTTAATCCAACGGTCCTTGATGGAGTGTGACCAGACGTCGTCGTTTGGATTTACTCCTGAGTTGGACCGGACAGGTTGGTTTGGATTGGGCTGTGAGGGGGGGAATTAATTCGATTTGAGCCTGGATTTTAATCCAGGTCCGATTTTGTATATATGTATTATTTTTATTTCTATTTTTTTTCATTTTTTCTAATTTAAATTTCTAATTTTAATTATAAAACAATTTTAACTTCACAAAAATATATTAATTATTCTATAACAATTATTTAACATATAGACAAAACATCAATCACACAGTGGAATATTTAAAATAGAACTATTGCATATTTTTTGTGATTTTGTTTAAATTATCTTTTAAATACATAATTAAATCCTATATGCATGCAACATGTATTTTATTTTAATTTTCATTTCATTTTGACAAAGTAAACATTTACGGACATAACACAAATATTTAACACCACGCAAATTCAAAAATTACACAGTAAAAGAAATTTATTTTACTTTTTGATTTATTTTGGAGTAGTTTTTCGTAAGGCAAAAATCACGTGCTCACACACCACACTTGAAAACACCAAGTCTCGTTACCCTATCAACCCAAACCTGAACATTTATAGTCCGATTGCCTTTCCTCCACCAGAAATAAAATACCGAATCTCTAAATCGTGCTCTGAGTAAACCCCCTTTCAAGTCATTCACTGTCCCGACACATAGGCAAGCATCCTACCATCACATTAATACTGCACGATAAATTTTCACAAGCATCGTAGCAACCTGTGCATAGCATCAAAGCTCTCAAAAGTACAGCTACTGGGCTGAAACGACAGAATATCCTTCCGCAATGCGACGATAATAGCCCAAACAACCACGTAGGGAGAAACATCCCGCACCACATCTGTAATACCATTACCAATACCCACTTCCCGATTTATAACCAACATTTCGCGTCGCATAAGATTGAATGGAAAGGAAATGAAGGCATAAGCCTCAAAGGGATCAAATTGCACGATGAGGAAATCAAGAAGGGATGTGCTCCTAACATCCAAGTAGCCTCTCGAAGATAAGTACAGACGTTTCCGTACCAATCCGCAAGACTCTACTAGACTTCCTCATGACTCGTGAGACCTACGGGAACCTAGTGCTCTGATACCATGTTGCCATGACTCAAAAACCACTAAGGGTCGTGATGGCGCCGGACATCACTGTCAGGCAAGCCAACACTAAGAAGTTAATTAAATTCTTATTTTAGTGTTTAAAATCATTTCTTTTCATTACATTAAATAATAAATAATGGACTTCATTGAGTAAATAATGATATCTTTAACAAATTCAAATATTGAATAGATCCCATAGTCATCCCAAAATCCGGTGTCACAAGTGCATGAGCAATTTCTAGGAAATAAATGTAATACAATAACCGTTCGGGATACAAATGGACAATAGAGAAAAATACAATACAATAATCTAAAGGAGACTCTGCTGGTTGCGGGTCATCTCAAGAGGTACAACTCACCTAAGTCTCCGTATTAACTATGCCATTGCGCCAAACTAGGCCACTAGGGATACATGTGCCTATTCAACAAAAATGCACAACAAGTTTAGTATGAGTACAAAAACAACGCATATCCAGTACGTATCCAGTCTAACCTAAAAGAAGAAGTGATGAGGGATTGACTCTGATACTTACTAGTGGTCCAATAATATCGGGTACAGTAAAGGGGTGAATAAACATGAAACAGAGCAATTATATTAAATAAACAAGTATAAACACGTGATACAATTCCCCTATTTATAATTTTACTCAAGCTCTCAACTAGCAAGTTCCCTCCGTAACTGGAGTATTTATATAGATATGAAGGATTTCATTGAGGAAGTTGTCATAATTCCAATCAGGGAAAAATCCCCCAGATTCACTGGCTTCTAGCCAAATGTCACGCACGATTCCATGAGAATATATATATATATATATATATATATATATATATATATATATATATATATATATATATATATATAGAGAGAGAGAGAGAGAGAGAGAGGAAATGCCGAGGCGTACAACCCGATCCAACATAAAAGTAAACTGTGCGCTGCCAGAGGGTCGAATGACGCGAACCATAGATGCATCTATTAACCTGCCGAGGCGATCGGCCCGCTCCCATGAGAGTAGTAGAAGTAAATACCCTGCTCGCAAATCATACGTATGGCGCAGTCAAATATAGATTTAAGGAATTTTTCCGCTCGCGAATCATACATGCGACGCGGTCAAATATAAATTTATTAATAAATCAAAATCCTTTTCTTGATTCTTTTAAAAATTAGAGACAATTCAAAGGGAAGCTTTTAAGGTAATTTCCCCCGCTCACGAAACACATATGTGACGCGATTACACATAGATTTCTTAGTTATTATAAGATTCCTCAATTAAAATACCTTTCAATACAATTATTACGCAACCTCAATCTTATTTCTTCTCAAGGAAAACAATAATATCAATCAACACAATATCATCAAAGCATGATGTAACTTAGGACTATCCGGACATAGGCAAAATAGTAGCTACGCACGAACTCTCGTCACCTCGTGCGTACGTAGCCCCACAAAATAGGAGCACATATTTAATTATTTGACCTATGTGGTTAATTCCCTCTTACAAGGTTAGAAAGGAGACTCACCTCGCTCTGAAGTTCCATAACCGGCTTTCCAAGCCCTTCCGACGACTCAAATCGATGCACCACGCTCTAAAACTAACCAAATAATGGGAAAACTAATGAAAATACACCCTAATACTAATAACAATTCAATTTATATAAATTCTCAACTCCGCTCGAAAAGTTGACAAAATCGCCTTCGGGCGCACGTGCCCCGATTCCCAAATTTTCGAAAATAAAATTTACTCATAACCTCAGGAACTCAAATATATATATATATATATATATATATATATATATATATATATATATATATATATATATATAAAATTTATTCTCAATTTTATGTCCAAAATCGTGGTAAAAAATCCAAGAATACCAATTTTCTAGGTTTTTTCCTCAAACCCCAACTTTTCTACTAATTTCCATGTTAAAACCTATATATAATCGATGTATTTAACTCAAACTAGTATAAACCACTTACCTCATACTTGGTGGTGAAAATGACACTCCCAAGTTGCTCCAAAATCAGCTCCCATGAAAGAAATGGAGTGAAAATGAGCCAAACTCCGATTTTAAAGAACCTCACTGCCTCCATCCTTTCCGCACCTGCGGTCACTTGACCGCTTCTGCAGTTCCGCAGGTGCGGCCCCACAATCTCTTCTACGGTCTTTCACCAGGCCTCTCAACTCCGTATTTGCGGCTCCATAAAAACAGGTGCGGTCCCGCTTCTGTGGATTTTGGCCGCATCTGTAGTCCACTCCTTCCCCAGCCAAAAATCTGCTTCTATGAGTCATTTCCCGCTCATGCGGGACCGCACCTGCGGCGCTCTTCACATAGGTGTGGTTACCTAGAAGCCCAGCTGCTTCAACCCTTCCTCAATCACACCAACCAGTCCCATAACATAATACGGACCTGCTCGAGGCCTCAATTCACATCAAACATTGCTAAAACCATGGATCACACTCCATTTCAAACTTGATGAACTTTAGAACTTCGAACTTCTTCATTCGATGCCGAAATCTATCAAATCACATCCGATTGACCTCAAATTTTGCACACAAATCATATTTGATATTACGGACCTGCTCTAACTTTCAGAATCAAAATCTGACTTGAATATAAAAAATTCCACTTCCGGTCAAATTTCTCAAAAACCTTCAAATTTCCAACTTTCGCCAAACGACTCCAAAATGACCTATGGACCTCCAAATCAACATCCGATCGTGCTCCCAATACCAAAAAAACTATACGGAGCTATTCCAAGACTCAGAATCCCAAACGGACATTGATAACACTGAAATGTGCTTCAACCCAAATTTATGAAATTCTTCCAAAAATGCTTACTTCCACAATAGGCGCTGAAACACTCCTAGGTCATCTAAAACCCGATCCGGGCATACGCCTAAGTCCGAAATTACCATACGAACCTGCTGAAATCTTTAAATTCCGATTCCGAGGATGTTTACTCAAAAATTAAATCTTAGCCAATTCTTCCAACTTAAAGCTTTCGAAATGAGAATTTTCTTTCCAAATCAGCTCCGAACTTCTCGGAATTCAATTCTGACTACGCGTACAAGTCATAATACCTGAAGTGAAGCTGCTCATGGCCTCAAACTGTGGAATGACATGCTAGATCTCAAAACGACCAATCGGATCATTACACTATTCTACGCTTTTGTTATTTTACACTTTACATTACTACAATCATCCCTTCATCATTCTCTTATTAAATAAAAATGAATTACTTTAAAAAAAATTAAAATGAGAACTTATATAGATAGTTCACCTTTGGCTTGCCTAGCAGCGACGTTGGGCGCCATTATGATCTATAGTGAAAATTAGGCCGGGACACCAAAGATAGCACCAAAGGTAAGATATTGGATCAGTTCAAAAATATGTTATAGAGGGTAAAATTGGTAGCTAGCTGTCACACCTCCTTTTGCGCGCCCGCCCCCGAAGGATAAAATGCACGAGGGAGTTTTTCCAATTTAAGTGACAATATTTGAGATGGGATTATTTACTTAATTCAGAGTCGCCACTTGGGAAAGGTTTGGCTTTTGGTGTCCCAAGTCACCAGTTTTTCTTGAATCCCAAATCGAGGAAATTTTCGACTTTCCAAATGAAGTCTGCGAACCAGAAATTCTAAGTAAGGAATTCTGTTGACCCGAGGGAAGGTGTTAGGCACCCCCGGATCCCGTGGTTCTAGCACGGTCGCTTAAATTGTTATAATGGCTAAATATCTGATTTTAATACATGTTATAACTTGTGTGCTTTTATTAAGTTTAGAAAAAACCGCCTTTTATTATTATTATTTTTATAGAATTGCAACGTCGTGAAAATGCCTCTCGAACCACGTCACAATCAATGCACCCGTGGTTGTTAATACATTCCGACTCCGTTGAGATTTGAATTTGGGTCACATAAATGCGCACCCAAATTTAAGAAGGTATTTTAATTTAAATCGCGCCTAAAGAGTCTAGCGCATAATTATCTTCGGGGAAGGCAGTGAAATTCACTAAACAGTCTATCCCAAATTCTAAGTATTTTTATTTTTTGACCAATTATTGAGGGCCCCACGATTTGCATTTTTATTTGGCGAGGCTCGTCTCATTTTGAAAGGATAAACCTACAGCGACTACATTTTCTATTATGTTTGTCTCCAAAAATGAAAGAAAGAAAATACATGCTAATTAAATTACATGCTTGGTCAACTCCGGCCTCTTATTGATTATCGTATTAATTATTTATGAGGCGGGGAATTATTTCATGCCTTATTTCATGAACATGCTTTTAATTTAATAAAGAAAATCGCATACAAGACTAATAAAATGCTAAACTCACGCTAAACATTCTTCAAGTTTGAGTTTAAACTAACTTATTTAAACTAGATTAATGGAATTAACTACTAGAGGATGCTACTAATGGGATTCGACCATTGTCCTATATATTGCCTAATGGAATCCACTTTGACAGAGTTAACTCAAATGATTAAAAGCTATATTGCGTTTGGCAAGGTTAATAGCAGTCTACCCTATACGTACTTAATATAACTAAAAATGAAGTCTAGTTATCGATATGCTAACTACTCGTGCATTCCACAAATTGCATGATTATATCATTCGTACAACCAAACAACTGTAAATCACAATACTTAAACAGACTAAGTTTCAATCAAGTACAAAAACTACCTATTGTATTATGCTATTGAGTTACAACCTAAAGAATTACACAAATTTACTAACATTTTATAAGACTATAGGTACACCACCAAATGATTGAAAATTCTTCGCGTCTTTCATTTCATACTCATTGTTACTGTTACATCAGTGTGAGATTCAAATGCGTACCTGAATTAGAAAGTGAGAAGAAGAGGAAGGTCAGTAGAAGCAACAATAGTATAGCGACAACAACAACAACTATAGTCACAGCAGCAGTAGCACCCCAAGCAGAAATCTCAAGGACAGATTGGAATCAAAAGAAGAAACCAATGGTTTGAAGAGTGGTACTTGAGAATCAACAGACAAACAGGCTGCCAGGTAAATCCCAGCAACACAAGAAGATTGCAGGCAGAAAACAGTAAACCAGTAGTCCCTGATTTTGAACTTTTGAGCAGAAAACAAACTAAAGTCTTTGTTGTGAAACCTAGCTTTATAACACTAAGGTCCTGGAAAATTCTCTCTTTTTCTGGTTTTAAACTCTTGGTCTCCTCCAGTTCCTGATTCTTAACTCTCTTTCTTGCCTGAATGTTATCAAAACTCACTGCCTAAAACCCCCCTTCTATTTTTCTAATTGTTCTGCCTCTCTTTCAACTCCCTTTTTCTTCTTTCTCAGAACTCTTTTTTTTCCTCTAGAACTCCTAATCTCCTGGTTTTATATTCCCCTCACTCCCCTTAATGACAGGCTGCCCAGGCCCTAAAAACAACTCCTAGTGGCTGTCCTTTCCACTTAGCCCTGTCTAGGCATGGGTTTTTCTACTTTAAATCTGCTGAAATTCAAAAAGGCAGTGGATATCCTACTTTACAGTAGGTTCCACTACTATTCTCATGTGCATCTTCAGTCTTTTATTATTAAACTCATGCTGTTACTGATTTCCAGATATTAAAGGTGCTTAACATATCATCAATCCCACTATTGGTCAATTAATTCTATTAGTTGAATTAATATTTTAGTACCTTACTGTCAGCCCACTTGCCCTTAAGCATTTCAGAACTTTTACAACCCCAAACTACCCCTTTTAAAACCCCTGGTTATTACTGTTTTATCCTAACTTCAACAAACTGAAATTTAAACTTATGGAAGTTCAAATTCAACAACTATCCTAACTGAGTTCCAGCTATTGTACTGCAGCTAACAAACCATTCACAGATAGTTTCAAACAATCAGCTAAACGACAATGGTTCGATCAATCATATGAAGCTTATCAGAATCAGGACATTTGAACATTCAGTCCTATAAAACTAATCGACGACGTTTATCTAATCGACTATACTAATTATAACGTAGAACAATCAGTCGATTAAACAAATAATGCGAACAGGTCCCCAAATGGCCTCAGACAACTTTGCACAAAACAAAAGAACAACATGAATGGAACACTTGACGACACTGATCAAATCGAGTATGTATATCACCATACGTATATAACAATAAACAGAAAAAATAGTCGACCAAATAAAAGAGTCTTATGAAGACGGAGGGAATTGAAAGAACATATCAGAAATATCAACAAACTAAACTAAACATGTTAACAAACTCAAACAAACATTCAAACCAGAAGCAGAAAAGGAAAAGAGAACTTACTCTGGAAGCTCGACAACAAATGACCCAACCTTTGACTGGTCTTGACCATTTGAGGTCAAACAGACTTTAATCGAGGTGTTCTCAAATGAGAACACTTCGATTAAGGTCTATTAGACCCCAACCCTCCGTTTAAACTGACCGGATTCCCAAAGTTCTTGTGTTCTAGGGTTCGAACAGTCCGATTTGGGGTTTGAGGATTTGTGGGTAGATTCGGACAAAAACAAACTTGGTTTGGTCACGAGTGTGGGCAGGGTCGTGGCTGGTGTGAATCTGGGATATGTTTGTGTAGATCGGGGTTTTGCTCGAACCTTCAAACGAAGATTCGAGACGATGTGGAATGATTCGAGGCCACCTGCTAATAGATTTGTGTTCAGGGTGGGTGGGTGCATCAGGGGTGTTATTTTGGTGGTCACCGGCGTCGTGGTTGCCGGTTTTACTGCGAGGGTGAAGGGTGGCGGCTAGGGTTTGGCAAGGGGTGTTAGGTTAGTCTCTTGAGAGAGACGACGGAAGGGGGGGGTGTTCGGATGGGGCGCGGGGTGTGATGAAGGGTTTATATATGGAACGTGGAAATTAACTTGAGCCGTTAGATCAAATGATCTCAACGGCTTGGATTAATTGGTAAAGGACAAAACGGGGTCGTTTGGTGTAGAAACAGGGTCGTTTGGTTTTAATGAGGGGCTGGGTCGACCCGGGTAAGCAGGTCGGGTTATGGGTCTGATCGTGGACCGTTGGATGAGTATGGATGAACGGCTCAGATCAAACGCCCTATGCGGCGTCGTTTGGGGGCGTCCCTGGAAGGCCTTGTTTCGGACTGGGTCATTTGTATTGGTTTGGGCCTGATTTCAGTTGAATTTTTTGGCCCAAATCCAATATTTTCCTTCTTATAATTAAACAAAAATTCCTAAAAACCAAAATTAAACTACACAAATATTAATTAACACCTAACAACAGTTATCACACGAATTAAAACATTTAATAAAATCACTATGACAACAAAAAATAGAATAAAAATGCATATTTTGTGATTTTCGCTTTTTAAAACCAAATAATGGTTAATTAATTCCTAAATGTATCATGCATGCGACATGTATTTTTTTATTTTTTAACTATAGCAAGGCGAGCATTTACGGATAAAACAATTATCAAAATGTCACACAAATCCTCAAAATTGTACCCGAAGGTAACTTGTTTTATTTCTTTTTCCGATTTCTTTTGGAGTAGTTTCCGTAAAGCAAAAATTACGTGCTCATAGCTGCCCCTCTTTGTCCGAAAACACGAAGGGTTTTTGTGCAAAGATAAAGTGAGCGGATATGAGCGATTTTTGCCTGTTGGAATGCTCCGTGTGAAGCACATTTTGAAAGATTTGACCGAATCTTTGCTTCAAAGATTTCCTACATATCCTGGGCTAAACAGGAATCAGGTCAATGTAGTTCGGGACGTTTTAGTAGCTGGGACTACCATGGGATTGCAATGCTTGCTGTTACTGCTGTTGCTGTTGCCACTACTGCTTTACTGACCTCCTTATTACAACCAAAGGAAAATTGAAACTGAACTAACTACTTATGCCTGTCAACTGCTAGTTACAAGATTCCTATCTATAATTCTTCTGCAACTTGATCTTGGGTCTTAGCTGATTCTGCCTGTAGACTTCGATCCGAATCTTGATGCTTGCAAGTTGTAGGCGCTTGTTTATTTCTGCAGTATTGAGTGAAAGGGGATTGGCGGAGCTCGGGAATTTGATCAAATTTTGAGCGACCTGCCCTTTGTTTGTTCCAATATTTGGGAACATCTTCTTTTTATTCTTTTCTTCTTTTCTTTATTCTGGATTGAGACTCAAACCGTAGGTCATCTCGATCCGTGCGCCTCGAGGTCAGACCTGCCGAAACAACAAAACAAACGAACGAAATTTTCTGCCCCAGTTTCACTAGGAAGATTTCGCAAGTTAATTGCCATGAAAATTTACAGAATTGATGAGGGAATTGGAAAACTCTAGTCTAAAAGGTGCAACTCAGGGATTGGAGCCCTAATGTCGCAAAAGGTAAAATGCGCAACTCAGGGATTGGAGCCCTAATACTGGCTTAAAGAAAAATTGCTCAACTCAGGGATTGGAGCCCTAATCCTGGCTAAAAGAAAAATTGCTCAACTTAGGGATTGGAGCCCTAATGTTGGCTAAATGGAAAAATGCTCAACTCAGGGATTGGAGCCCTAATGCTGGCTAAATGGAAAAATGCTCAACTCAGGGATTGGAGCCCTAATGCTGGCTAAATGGAAAAATGCTCAACTCAGGGATTGGAGCCCTAATGCTGGCTAAAGGAAAAACGCTCAACTCAGGGATTGGAGCCCTAATGTCGGCTAAAAGAAAATCGCTCAACTCAGGGATTGGAGCCCTAATGTCGGCTGAAAGAAAAATGCTCAACTCAGGGGTTGGAGCCCTAATGTTGGCTAAAGGAAAGTTGCTCAACTCAGGGATTGGAGCCCTAATGCTGGCTTAAAGGAAAAAATGCTCAACTCAGGGATTGGAGCACGCTCAACTCAGGGATTGGAGCCCTAATGCTGGCTAAAAAGGAAAAATGCTCAACTCAGGGATTGGAGCCCTAATACTGGCTTAAATGGAAAAATGCTCAACTCAGGGATTAGAGCCCTAATGTTGGCTAAAAGGAAAAATGCTCAACTCAGGGATTGGATCCCTAATGTCGGCTAAAGGAAAACGCTCAACTCAGGGATTGGAGCCCTAATGTCGGCTAAAAGAAAAATGCTCAACTCAGGGATTGGAGCCCTAATGCTGGCTAAAGGAAAAACGCTCAACTCAGGGATTGGAGCCCTAATGTCGGCTAAAATAAAATTGCTCAACTTAGGGATTGGAGCCCTAATGTTGGCTAAATGGAAAAATGCTCAACTCAGGGATTGGAGCCCTAATGCTGGCTAAATGGAAAAATGCTCAACTCAGGGATTGGAGCCCTAATGCTGGCTAAATGGAAAAATGCTCAACTCAGGGATTGGAGCCCTAATGCTGGCTAAATGGAAAAATGCTCAACTCAGGGATTGGAGCCCTAATACTGGCTTACAGAAAATTGGGGATTCTAACTAACCCTCTTTCTTGAGTTTTCTTCTTACTTCTTTTTTTTTTGTTTTTTTTGTTTTTTTTAGCAAAATGCAGGAGAGAATTTTGGGGAAACTTCCCTTTTGGGTAGATTCCTTATTGCAAAGCTGTTTCTTGCATTCACGTATTTGTTTTCTTTTTGGGCGACACCTGCTTCTTGCACGGTTGCTTTGGATCACACCTGTTTCAATTTTCCAAACAAAGAACAATTGTCAGTTTGAAAATGGTGGTTGGTTCGGTGACCTTGATTTTTCCAATTGCTTTGTTGCGTCCTTATTCCTGTTGAGAAACTCTGTCATTGATTGGATTCACAGGCAAAACCCTTTTAAACTACTCAGACTCGCATTCCTGGATTTGTGATGATTTGCCCGTGTAAGGCTTTGGTTCTTCCATCCCATTCTGCTTGGGGATTTTTACCGAGACAGACTCGGTGGGGATTTGTATTGGGGAGACTCTGTGGGGATTTGTACAAGGCAGACTCGTTGGGGATTAGCTGGGGCAGACTCTTTGGGGGATTTTTACAAGGGGAGACTCTGTGGGGATTTTTACAAAGGGTGACCCTGTTGGGATTTGTACAAAGGGAGACCTTGTGGGGATTTGTCGGTTTTTTTTTGTGTGTGTGTGTGTGTGGGTGTGTGGGTGTATGGGGATTTACTTCGAAGGTAACCAACATCATGATCAATCAGGACTGGACAGACGTACCACTGAAGCGGGGTATTTACTTATTACTAAACGGAGCTCCGTGAAACCGGTCCTACCACCTATTCTTTCCAGTATATTTGGAATTTGGGGTTAAAATGAAAAGGGATTCGAAGAAAGGTAAAACAAAGAGCGGAGAAAACAAATTTAAAAAGAGAAGTGTCCCTTTCGGGACAAGAATGACTTATCTGAGGAAACATGCTGACTTTAAATTGACATGACATGCTTTTTGGACTGGATGCCTGACCTTCACGAACTTGCATTTCCTCATGAACCAAAATGGATCTATGTTTCCAAACCAGTGGAACCTTACCCAGACTTTCTGAGGTGGAATCATCTTTTCGGCCGACAGCGCCCTTTGCGGGTTTTCGCTAGTCAACCTCTCTCATTTCTCTTCTTGTTGTCGCTTGATAGCACTCTTTGCGAGTTTTTACTAAACAAGCTCTCTCATTTTCGATTTCTCTGTTCTCGTCGCTTCACGGTGCCCGAAGGTTTTTACCGACAAGACTCTCTCGTTTTATTTCTCTCAATTTGAATGTACCGGCCTCCAATCATGATGTCTCTCGGCTTCCCCTGCCTTTGGCAATTGATCCGAAGGACTTGTGCTTGGTAAAGGAATTGTAGATGAAACTACAACTTCTAGACCATTTGGTGTGCCCCGTTTCAACTTTATGGTAAATTGGATTTTATTTTTGGTGTGACTGAACCCGAGAGAGAGGCTGCCTACGTATCCTTTCGGAATCAAGTCTGACGTAGTTCAGGTGCAATCAATTTTTTTTTTATTAAGGTAGCCAAAGAAATGTGACTGGCTCAAAGGGCTTGTAGAGAGAGTTGATAGTGTTTGGGTAGTGGGAATAAAACCTTCATCATCTCAACGTGCCAAGACCTCACCGAAGTAAAACTCAGACATAGTACCTTTTGACTGCATCTGCATTCACTGCTGTTTCAGGATCATTTCCTTCAATATCACCCAGATACAACGCTCCTCTTGGCAGTATCTTCCTGATGATGTACGGGCCTTTCCAATTAGGAGCAAATTTTCCTTTCGCTTCCTGGTGATGTGGCAGAATGCGCCTCAATACTAGTTGACCCACTTCAAAATTCCTGGGTCGGACTTTCTTGTTGTAAGCACGGGCCATTCTTTGTTGGTACAACTGCCCGTGACAAACCGCAGCCATTCATTTCTCGTCAATCAAAGTCAACTGCTCCAATCGAGTCTTAACCCACTTGCTATCTTCAATTTCTGCTTCGACAATGGTTCGGAGCGAAGGAATTTCCACCTCTGCTGGTATCACAGCCCCGGTCCCATAAACCAACAAGTAAGGGGTTGCCCCTACTGATGTGCGTAATATAGTGCGATATCCCAACAATGCAAAGGGTAACTGTTCATACCACTGTCGGGAGCTCTGGATTGTCTTCCTCAAAATCTTCTTGATGTTCTTGTTTGCTGCTTCAACAGCGCCATTGGCCTTGGGCCGATAAGGAGTGGAGTTCCTATGCGTTATTTTGAATTGTTCGCATACATCCCCCATCAAGTGACTATTCAGGTTTGCCGCGTTATCTGTGATAATAGTTGCAAGAATACCGAAACGACAGATAAGATTTGAATGTACAAAATCCACCACAGCCTTCTTAGTGACCGATTTGAGAGTGACAGCTTCTACCCATTTTGTGAAGTAATCGATAGCGACCAATATGAATTTGTGTCCATTTGAGGCCTTCGGCTCGATCGGACCAATGACGTCCATGCCCCAAGCAACAAATGGCCAAGGTGCATACATGGGATGCAGTTCTGTGGGAGGTGCGTGAATCAAATCACCGTGTACCTGACACTGATGACACTTTTGAACGAAGCTAAAACAGTCCTTTTCTATGGTCATCCAGTAATAACCCGCTCGAAGGATTTTCTTAGCCAAAACATACCCATTCATGTGGGGCCCGCATACTCCTGCGTGTACTTCATGCATGATTCTTCCTGCCTCCTCGGCGTCAACACATCTTAACAAATTGAGGTCCGGGGTCCTTTAATACAATACCTCGCTTCTCAAAAAGAAACCTCCTGCATGCCGCCTGATAGTCCTCTTTTGATCTCCAGTAGCATGTTTGGGGTATTCGTGTGTCTTCAAGAACCTCTTGATATCAGGGTACCATGGCTTGGTACTTGATCCTGCCTCGACTACATTACAGTAACCATGTCTTTCCTTGATTTGGATTTCCAAGGGATCGACGTGGGCGTTGCCTGGGTAGGGTAACATTGAAGCTAAGGTAGCAAGTGCATCCGCTAGTTCGTTGTGACAATGCGGGATATACCTGAACTCTATCGATTTGAATCGCTTGCCTAGATCCTCCACGTGCTGCCAGTAAGGAATAAGCTCGACATCCCGAGTTTCCCATTCACCTTGGGCTTGCCGGATAATCAGGTCAGAATCTCCCAATATCAATAAATCTTCAACGTCCTGATCGATGGCCATATGCATGCCCATGATGCAGGCTTTATATTCAGTTGTATTGTTCATGCAAAAGAAGCGCAGTCTAGCTGTAGCAGGATAATGCTGACCAGAGGGTGAGATCAAGATTGCCCCAATTCCTACACCTTTGGCGTTTACGGCCCCATCGAAGAACATCTTCCAAACATGAGCGTTTTCCGAGACTATTTCTATGGTGTTTATTTCTTCATCTGGAAAATAAGTATTCAATGGTTGGTATTCCTCATCAACCGGATTTTCGGCCAAATGATCTGCTAACGCCTGGGCTTTCATTGTCGTGCGGGTGACATAGACTATGTCAAATTCGGTAAGCAAGATTTGCCACTTGGCCAGTCTTCCAGTAGGCATTGGCTTCTGAAATATGTATTTCAAAGGATCCAACCTGCTTATGAGGTAAGTAGTGTGAGTTTGGAGATAATGTCTCAATTTTTGAGCAACCCACGTCAAAGCACAACACGTTCTTTCCAGTAAAGTGTGCTTGGCCTCGTAGCCGGTGAATTTCTTGCTCAAGTAATAGATCGCCTGCTCCTTCTTTCCGGTTATGTCATGTTGCCCGAGGACGCAACCGAAAGAATTTTCCAAGACTGTCAGATACAAGAACAAGGGTCTCTCTGGCTCTGGCGGGACCAAAACTGGGGGATTTGAAAGATATTCTTTGATCTTGTCAAAAGCTTCTTGACACTCAACCGTCCATTTGATCGCTGCATCCTTCCTCAATAGCTTGAATATGGGCTCACATGTGCTAGTCAGCTGGGCAATGAATCGACTGATATAGTTTAACCTGCCGAATAGACTCATCACGTCTTTCTTCGTTCTTGGAGGAGGTAGATCTCGGATAGATTTTATCTTTGTTGGATCTTACTCGATACCTCTCCTGCTTACTATGAAACCCAAAAGCTTGCCTGATGGGACTCCGAAGGCACATTTAGCCGGATTTAGCTTCAAGTCATACTTTCTCAGTCTCTCGAAGAATTTCCTCAAGTCTTGGACATGATCGTCCTGAGTCCTGGACTTGACTATCACGTCATCCACTTACACCTCTATCTCTTGATGCATCATGTAATGAAAAATGGCAGTCATGGCTCTCATGTAAGTTGCCCCAGTATTCTTCAGACCGAATGGCATAACCCGATAACAGTAAGTACCCCAAGGTGTAATGAAGGCGGTCTTCTCGGCGTCTTCTTCATCCATCAACACCTGATGATATCCAGCATAACAATCTACGAAAGACTGTATCTCATGTTTGGCGCAATTATCAACAAGGATGTGGATGTTAGGCAATGGGAAATTGTCTTTGGGACTCGCCCTATTCAAATCTCTATAATCCACACATACCCGAGTCTTCCCATCTTTTTTCGGCACTGGAACTACATTCGCCAACCACGTGGTGTACTGGACTACCCGAATTACTCATGTTTTCAACTGCTTGGTGATTTCTTCTTTAATCTTGTCACTGACATCAGTTTTGAACTTTCTCTGCTTTTGTTGAACTGGAGGACAATCAGGGTGAATTGACAATTTATGCACCATTAGATCAACACCTAATCCTGGCATGTCATCGTATGACCAAGCAAACACATCTTTAAATTCAAAAAAGAGTTGAATTATCGCGTCTCGCATTTTCTCGTCCATGTGAATGCTTATTTTGGTCTCTCGGATTTCTTCAGGAGTTCCCAAATTAATCGGTTCAGTGTCATTCAGATTCAGCTTAGGTTTATTCTCAAAGTGTTCCAATTCTCGATTTATTTCCCTAAAAGCCTCTTCTTCGTCATATTCCGGTTCTTGGTTCATTATTTCACAATTAAACAGCTCGTTGTGATCTGGGCGTGAAGTCCGCAAGCATGTCATATTATTTAAAGCCACATTATTATAATTGAAAGGAAAAAATAAAGGAAAAATAGCAAAAAGCAGAATAAAGGAAAAATGAGGAAATACTGATTTTTATTCCTTGGAATTTGGAAGATAACAACGTTTATAATTCAGGAATTCAAAACAAGAAACTAAAGGAAAAACATCCGAGTTACATCCTAGGATAACTCGTGATGCAGGAAAGGTGGCAGGACAAGTCTACCCGGACTCCTGCCTAGTTAGGAACGGCGTGGCCTCCCAATTCCGAAGCTTGGCATTTGGCCCCACATATAACATTTCAGCGGTGCTTGTGCCTTCTCCCGGTTGAACCATGTGAGCTTCGTAGAGCATTCCTCTCATTGCCCCATATATTTCCTCGATCTCTTCAGCCATGAAAACCTCGTCGTCTTCTTCTTCGATGTATTTTGTTCCGACGAAAGTCTCGTATAAATTTGGCAATGGTCGAGGCAACTTCCAACCCTCATTTTTCCTCTTCCTTGCCCACTCTTCATCTTTTGGAGTGGGTTGAAAACCTATCCCAAAAATTTTCTTAGTGGAAGGCAAGGTGATGGGTTCCGTTATTCCTTGCAGCGTTCGTCCAAGCCCCTTCCCTAGCCTGAATCCATGTCGGATCATTTCTTTAGCCACCATGATTGAGGCGTTGGACATGAAAGGTTGGGGGCAAGGTCTTCCTTCTTCATACTGCTCCGCTAGCACAACTTCGAAAGCCTGATAAACCGTGTGCTCGCTCTCTTCCCTTGCTTCAAGATATGGGATGGATGGGTCCCGATAAATAGACTGTTCGTCTTCTCCGTGGACCACAATTTCCTAATCTTCGTATTCAAACTTCACCATTTGGTGAAGAGTGGAAGGTACAGCCTCTGCCGCATGAATCCAAGGTCTGCCGAGGAGAAAATTGTAAGACGTATCCATATCAAGCACCTGGAAAAGTTATTTCAAACTCCACTGGTCCTATAGTCAACACCAAGTCTATTTCCCCGAGGGTGTCCCTCTTGACGCCATCAAAAGCCCTTACGCAGACATTATTGGGGCGGATTCTTCCAGTCCCAATTTCCATTCTCTGCAGCGTGGAGAGCGGACAAATGTCAACACCTGAACCTCCATCCAACATTACGTGCTTGACGTAGTAGTCTTCGCACTTAACTGTCAGATGTAAAGCTTTGTTGTGAGCCGCTCCCTCTGGAGGTATGTCGTTCTTGATGAAAGAAACCTGGTTAACTGCGAAGAACCTTTCCGTCATTGGTTCCAGTTGTTCGACTGAAGTCTCAGCCGGTATGTATGCTTCATTCAGGGTTTTGAGCAAGATCTTCTGGTGTTCGGTCGACCTCATCAGCAGAGATAGCATGGACACTTGCTCGGGGCACTTGCGTAACTGATCCACCACTTCGTAGTCGGGCATTTTCATCTTTTGGAAGAAAACTTCCGCTTCTTCAACGCTTACAGGCTCCTTGGGTGGGAAGCATTTCCGTGTGGCATTGTTTAACTCTTGAGTGTTTGAATATCTTCCAATGAAGGTATTCTTCGAAAGTTCCCCCGTGACTTCTCTGCCTTTGTACATAACCAATGTTCTTTGATAGTTCCACGGTACTGCGGACGGGTCTGTCATTGGCTTCTGTGGTACGCATCCGATAACCACTGGTTCATTCAGCCGAGGTGGTTGAATCGTCCCCCGGACCACATAGGCCCCTTTTTGTACGTACATTGATTTTTCCCTTTTGACTTCGAATCTCTACGGCTTCTCTGCTCGACCTCGTGGAACGTAAAGAACTTCATTCCTCACAGGCAGCATCGCTACTGTCTTTGTCTCGACCTTCTCTTCAAGCTCAACCTTGACAGCACTAGTCTTCTTTTCCCCTTTCTCTAGCTTCGGGGCGGTTTCAGGCTTTTTCCTTACATCGACGATGGTGATTATAGCTTTTAAGGCAGGATCAAACTCTTTGTCCTCATAAATCATTCCAATCAACGGCCCATTATTGTGAGCGGGCAATGGGTTGTTAGTCACATTTGGGACCTCCTCGTCCCTCAGTACTATCTTCCCCTGCTCTATTAAGTTCTCAACCACCCTTCTCAAAGTCCAACAATCATATGTATCGTGCCTTTCTGCTCCTGAATGATAAGCACACCTAACACCGGCTTTGTAAGCAGGTGATGCCGGAGTGCCTTGTCTGAGGGACTGGCTGCAGGAAACCCATCTGGACTAGCTTTGGGAACAAGGTAGAATACGGTTCACCAATGGGTGTGAAAGTCCGTCTTCTGTGTGGTTCTTGAGGGCGGAAGTTATTTTGAGGTGGCTGTGGATTATAGTGGTTCCGGTAAGGAGGCTGATTTCTAGGAGGTGGAGCTTGGCCTCGATTGGCTTGCTGTGGTGGATGGACATAGGGCTGGGTATTCATGACTATGTAGGGTTGAGGAGCATAAGTCACATTTTGGTGGGGGTAGTAATGTTGTGGGGTTCTTTCTGGAAAACGGGGCCTAGGATTACGATATTCCCTCGCTTCAGATGCTGCCATGGATGTTTCTTCCTTTTTCTTTCCTCTTGCCATTCCTCCGGACCTGCTTTGGACGGCTTGGGAGGTTGCCCTTATGGCTGCCTGACTTAAGATTCTACCCGTTTTCAAACCATTCTCTACCATCTCCCCGATCTTGATTGCTTCCGCGAAAGGCTTTCCCATGGCTGACATCATATTCTGGAAATAGTCTGATTCTTGAGCCTGGAGGAAAGTAGTGACCATTTCTATCTCGTCCATGGGAGGTTTTACCCTTGATGCTTGCTCGCGCCATTTAATAGCATATTCTCTGAAACTTTCCGAGGATTTCTTCTTCAAGTTTGACAGAGAATTTCTGTCCGGTGCGATGTCAATATTATACTGAAATTGTCTCACAAAATCTCTGGCGAGATTATCCCATATATGCCATCGAGATATGGCTTGGTCCATATACCACTCTGAGGCTATTCCTACCAGACTTTCCCCGAAGTATGCCATCAACAATTCTTCTTTGTCGCCGGCTCCCCTCAATTGGTTGCAATACTTCTTGAGATGAGCAATGGGGTCGCCGTGCCCGTCATACTTTTCAAACTTTGGTGTTTTGAAACCCACGGGTAGGTGCACGTGAGGGAACATGCATAGATCGGTATAGGAAACACTCTTTTGCCCGCTTAAACCTTGCATGTTTTTCAAACTCTGCTCGAGGCTCCTCATTCTTTTTGCCATCTCATCTTGTTCAGCAGCTTTGGGGTTTTGATCTTGCCCAGGTGCAAACTCGTATTGAGGTTGTTGAGGATGAGTGCTGGTGGTGAACCGAGTTGGTTCCAGTGAGAAGGATGGTGCTTGAAATGTGAATGAGGGTGAGTCAAAATTTGGCCTGTGTGTAGCGGGTTGTGCCATGATCGGACAGGGCGGTGCAGTGAATATGTTTGTAGCTACATCTGTTGTTGACATTCAGGGATGAGAATCAGAGGGTGATCCAGCAGAGTGGGATGAAATGGCCGGGTACCCGAATGGGGTAGTTGGATAGCTTATGGGGACGTTGGAAGTCCCACTTGTCCTGGAGAACAACTCAGGGAACCCAGGGATTACACTCGATGGCTCTTTTTCGTTATTCCAATCATCCAACATTTCCAACATACGGAGCCGCAGGATTCTGTTTTCCTCAGCAGTTGCTGACTCGGTAGTTGGGACGGCCGAGATCGAACTCTTCTCGGAGATAGGAATTGTCGGCAAAGGAATTTCCGAAGACATCTCTATACTTCCTTTTGATCTTGTGAAGTAAGTGTGAATACTCCCTCTCGACTTAACGACGGGCAACTGAACACTCCCTTTCGACATCGTGAAGTATGAATGTGAGGCCAGACCTCCACCAAACCAAACCACCTTTTCTAAAAACCTGGAGGACTCAGCAGCAAACAAACGGTTAGTCTGAAACAAATAACAGATAGGTAATCGCACGTTGGGGCGTGATGCACCTATACAATTAAGTGAATTTCTACATGTTTGCAACGAAGACATGCGTCATTTTGGCTTCTCTTTAGGCTTTCCTTTATTTATCATGTATATTTTTATTATTATTTTTTTTCTCTTTTTTTGATTAATTTTTTATTTCCTATTATTATTATTTTCATTATTTGCAGTTAACAATGTGACCGGATCCGATGAGGATTGCCTACGTATCACGAATCTGCGTGAATCAGATCATTACATAGTTTAAGACAGATGAGTGTAAAAGAAGCACACATTTTATTACTGAAACAATCTATTACAAACTAACATTTTTGAAAAAGGGAAAATAACAAGCCTTGAAATAAGTACAGACTCAAACGGACTAATACACCCTGATGCGAAAAGACAGACAGAAGTTGCTAAGATGGAAAATACAGACTCGACCTATAAATACATTAAGGTTTCGAGAATTGGCGCCCGCGGGGCATCGTTCGGCCTCGCCGCGGTCTTAGGTGTGAGGTCCCTTTCAAGTTGTTCCAGCTCATGCATGGTCTGCTTGACATAAATCATCACTGCCGAGAGAACGGTAATGCTGGTCATGTTTTCACATCGTAGACACCTTCTGATGATGGCATGGGCAATGGTCTTAATCTTACCCCTGGTTTGCCTATTTTCTTTGAGTAGGTGCTCTATTTGATCATTACGGGCTGTCATAACCCGAGAATCCTGGAGGCATTGATTTTGCCACTGCTGAATTTCTACTTCCATCTGGGCTAAGAGCTTATGGCAATGTCTATTTTCAACTCCAAAGGTTCGGGTTTGCTCAACTGCTCTGTCCACCTTTTCCTTCAGATTGGCAATGGTTCGCTCATGATCCCTTTCCAACTGCCGCAGGTGCCGGTTACGCTTTTCTGTCCTTCTTGCCCAGTGTGCTTCGAGTCCTGCTATGGTATTTTCAAGATTTTCTGACTCACTCCGGCACTCCCCAATTTCCATCCTTAAACCTTTTATCAATCGTTCATCCGACCGGCTCATTTACTGGTTATCAGCGTCTATCCTCATCTGTTTGATCTGGGCCCTGAGCATCTCATTTTTCTGAGTCAACCTGTTCTTTTCTCCCAGATCAGTAGCAACTTGCACGTTGTGCTCATATTTTAGACCTTCAACTTGTTGCTTCAATTTGCTAATTTCGGCACGATAGCCTCTTTCTTTTGCTAACCAATCCCACTGCTTTTGTGATGACTCGGTAAAATTCAGGATGTGGGGTCTTTTAGCCGGCCTTTCGTGTTCAAGTTCTCTTCTGTACCATGCAAGGTAACCTGGCGCCATTTCACTTTTGGCTCGATCCTGCACACAAGTATCCGCTTTCAAATATTGACATTCATTCCAGATCTGGCGGATTTTTGCTGCAGGAAATTGTCCGTCAGTGCTAATCTCAATTGTTTGAGCACTAAGATCTTCCTCGTGTGGCACTATCTGGCATCTCCCGAGTTGTCTCAAGACTCGGCAGGGCGCGTAAGGTTGAATGCTCTTAAGTCCCATCAGTAGAAAGTGAGTTCTAGCTGCTGGCATATACATGACCTCATCAACAGGCAACCATCCCAGTGTCCACTGTATTTGGCTGGCAGTGAGAGTCTGAAAGAATGAAGTCCATGCCATAACTCCTTTGGGCAGACTGACCTCCTTGGTTCTCGTGTAAAACTCTTCTATGCAAGTTTTCTTCGAGGAACCATGGCTCAAAAGCTCGGAACGATGGCAGAGATGTTCAGTCATCCATATTTGTAGCAGCAAGTTACACCCTTCGAAGAAATTCCCCTCGGCTTTGCAGGCTGTAAGAGCTCGAAAGATATCAGATACCACCATAGGCGCGAGAGTACTATCATTCTGAGTGAGCAAAGTACTGACGACCCCGGATATTTTCAGATCAATATTTCCGTCCTTCCTTGGGAATACCGGAAGGCCCAAAAATGTTATCATGAAAGCCACCCGTCTGTGCTCATCCCACTTCTGACGACTACCTTTGTTGCATAGCTTGTTAATCGGATTACTGAATCCTCCTACATGACCATACCTGTCGTATATGAAGCATGGATTACAAAAACCGGCGGCCAAATCTGGGTTATGGACCGTCCTGGGTATTTTTAGTGAGTCTAGAAATCGATGCACCGTGACAGCTCTTGGGGCAACCAGGTATTTTTGCCTTAATGGAAGTTCAGCATTCCCGATGTACCCAGCCATTTCCTCCAGAGTTGGGGTGAGTTCAAAGTCGGAGAAGTGGAAAACATTGTGCGCTGGGTCCCAGTAGATGACCAAGGCTCTTATGATATCTCCTCGAGGCTGAATTTCCAATAAACCCGTGAGACCTTTCAGATATTTCTTGACCTCATCTTGCCCTTCAGCACCTAGATCATTCCACCATAGCCGAACTTGACAGGGATTTTAGTCATTATCGAAAAGTGTTCATTTTGCATTGTGCTCATCCTGCACATTTATTAAGGTGACTTTAAGCAAAAATGATTTGACTCAAAAATATTTTGACTATATTTTTAAAAAGAAGATCCGATTTTCGAACACGGCCTTTCAGCACTTCGGGGATGAAGATTTTAAGGTTGTGAGGGTCAACCGATCAAAAACTCTAAAAGATGACCGAAAGTGGCCGTTTATGCAAAATCAGCCTTCCGCCGTCCCTTTCGGGAACATTTGGCTATTTTTGACAAAAACAATCACTTGATTTATTTATGACTTTTTTTTAGTAATGAACCAACATGGGGAACACGGCCTCACAGAGCCTCGGGGACGAGGATCCTAAGGCTGTTGGGCAATTTGGTTAGAAAAATAAAAATGACCAATAATGGCCGTTTGTGCAAAGTCAGTCGTCCGGTGTCCCTTTCGGGAACATTTGGTTATCCTTGGCAAAACGGCATTACCCGACTCATTCATGACGAAATTAAAATTCTAACATTTTGGCTATTTTGAAAAGGGGAGGTTGGACCCGATGAGGGTTGCCTACGTATCTCGCACCCTGTGAGAATCAAACCGGCGTAGTTCGGGCTAATCAGAAATAGGGAAAACAGACTAAATCCCCTTTTTTTGAATAAAATCTTTTAAAAGAAAATATTTTTGGATTTTTATATTTTATATATATATATATTTTTTTGGAAAAGAGATGAAGACTAAAGAAATATTTTTCTTTGAATTTAAGACTCTTTTTTTTTACTCTTTTTTGAAACTTCAAAAAATCTTTTAAGGAAGTATTTGGACTATTAGTATGCATTTATGAAAGAGATACTACAAAAGAAAAATATTATATATTTTTTGAATTTTTTTATTTATTTATTTTTATTTTTAAACAAATACCCTTTTTTGGATTTTTAATAAATCAAACTAAAAGACAAATTTTGTTTTCATTTTTTCTTTTTTTTAAGAAAATTCCGACGAGGTTTTGACACTACTTGGACATTGGTTTTATTTTTCCAAAAATAAGTAATTATCTCCCTACGCTGTTATTTTCTTTTCCCTTTTTTTTAAAGTTTTTTTTTAGAAACCGGTCAGTATGCAGAACTGAAGCAAATAAATGCGCAAAACAAACGGGATGCAGCAGGATGGTCTTTTCATTTCAGGTTACCTGTCCTAGACGGACTCAACCCCTATGTTGAGTCCCCTATGTCAAATGCAACATGATGCAAATAAGCGTTCCTACTAGGGATCCGGCATGAGGTTTTGTTATACTAGGTTTATAACCTGGGTATATGTTCTAGACTATGTACCCGAGCGGACAACTCGAGTCGAGGAGGGGGTTACGTACCGGGGACCCGCGAGATCGTCCGGCTTTGTAACTTGTCCGACCTCTTTTTTATTTCAGGTGTTGACACTAACAGAATAGGGAGTCTCGACCAGCGAGCTTCTTCTCGGAGGTAAGAAGAGAAGGGTTTCGGCACAGTTTATATACAGTTCAAATAATATCAAAGCGGTAAAAGACAATATTTAGCACGTTATGCCAAAACATGTAATAAAGATCAGATAATAAAGCCAAATATTACAATTATTCTAAGCTCGAATTCTTGAACCCTGAACCAAAGGTTCTGGGTTAACTCCCCAGCAGAGTCGCTAGAGCTGTCACACCTCCTTTTGCGCGCGCGCCCCCGAAGGGTAAAATGCGCGAGGGAGTTTTTCCAATTTAAGTGACAATATTCGAAATGGGATTATTTACTTAATTCAGAGTCGCCACTTGGGAAAGGTTTGGCTTTTGGTGTCCCAAGTCACCGGTTTACCTTGAATCCCAAATCGAAGAAATTTTCGACTTTCCAAATGAAGTCTGCGAACCAGAAATTCTAAGTAAGGAATTCTGTTGACCCGTGGGAAGGTGTTAGGCACCCCCGGATCCCGTGGTTCTAGCACGGTCGCTTAAATTGTTATAATGGCTAAATATCTGATTTTAATACATGTTATAACTTGTGTGCTTTTATTAAGTTTAAAAAAACCGCATTTTATTATTATTATTTTTATAGAATTGCAACGTCGTGAAAATGCATCTCGAACCACGTCACAATCAATGCACCCGTGGTTGTTAATACATTCCGACTCCGTTGAGATTTGAATTTGAGTCACATAAATGCGCACCATGAAATTCACTAAACAGTCTATCCCAAATTCTATGTATTTTTATTTTTTGACCAATTATTGAGGGCCCCGCGATTTGTATTTTTATTTGGTGAGGCTTGTCTCATTTTAAAAGGATAAACCTACAGCGACTACATTTTCTATTATGTTTGTCTCCAAAAATGAAAGAAAGAAAATACATGCTAATTAAATTACATGCTTGGCCAACTCCGGCCTCTTATTGATTATCGGATTAATTATTTATGAGGCGGGGAATTATTTCATGCCTTATTTCATGAACATGATTTTAATTTAATAAAGAAAATCGCTTACAATACTAATAAAATGCTAAACTCACGCTAAAAATTCTTCAAGTTTGAATATAAACTAACTTATTTAAACTAGATTAATGGAATTAACTACTAGAGGATGCTACTAATGGGATTCGACCCTTGTCCTATAAACTGCCTAATGGAATCCACTTTGACAGAGTTAACTCAAATGATTAAAAACTATATTGCGTTTGGCACGGTTAATAGCAGTCTACCCTATACGTACAAAATATAACTAAAAATGAAGTCTAGTTATCGATATGCTAACTACTCGTGCATTCCACAAATTACATGATTATATCATTCGTACAACCAAACAACTGTAAATCACAATACTTAAACAGACTAAGTTTCAATCAAGTACAAAAACTACCTACTGTATTATGCTATTGAGTTACAACCTAAAGAATTACACAAATTTACTAACATTTTATAAGACTATAGGTACAGCACCAAATGATTGAAAAATCTTCGCGTCTTTCATTTCATACTCATTGTTACTGTTACATCAGTGTGAGATTCAAATGCGTACCTGAATTGGAAAGTGAGAAGAAGAGGAAGGTTAGTAGAAGCAACAATAGTATAGCGACAACAGCAACAACTATAGTCACAACAGCAGTAGCACCCCAAGCAGAAATCTCAAGGACAGATTGGAATCAAAAGAAGAAACCAATGGTTTGAAGAGTGGTACTTGAGAATCAACAGACAAACAGGCTGCCAGGTAAATCCCAGCAACACAAGAAGATTGCAGGCAGAAAATAGTAAACCAGTAGTCCCTGATTTTGAACTTTTGAGCAGAAAACAAACTAAAGTTCTTTGTTGTGAAACCTAGCTTTAAAACACTAAGGTCCTGGAAAATTCTCTCTTTTTCTGGTTTTAAACTCTTGGTCTCCTCCAGTTCCTGATTCTTAACTCTCTTTCTTGCCTGAATGTTATCAAAACTCACTGCCTAAAACCCCCCTTCTATTTTTCTGATTGTTCTGCCTCTCTTTCAACTCCCTTTTTCTTCTTTCTCAGAACTCTTTTTTTCCTCTAGAACTCCTAATCTCCTGGTTTTGTATTCCCCTCACTCCCCTTAATGACAGGCTGCCCAGGCCCTAAAAACAACTCCTAGTGGTTGTCCTTTCCACTTAGCCCTGTCTAGTCATGGGTTTTTCTACTTTAAATCTGCTGAAATTCAAAAAGGCAGTGGATATCCTACTTTACAGCAGGTTCTACTACTATTCTCATGTGCATCTTCAGTCTTTTATTATTAAACTCATGCTGTTACTGATTTCCAGCTATTAAAGGTGCTTAACATATCATCAATACCACTATTGGACAATTAATTCCATTAGTTGAATTAATATTTTAGTACCTTACTGTCAGCCCACTTGCCCTTAAGCATTTCAGAACTTTTACAACCCCAAACTACCCCTTTTCAAACCCCTGGTTATTACTGTTTTATCCTAACTTCAACAAACTAAAATTTAAACTTATGGAAGTTCAAATTCAACAACTATCCTAACTGGGTTCCAGCTATTGTACTGCAGCTAACAAACCATTCACAGATAGTTTCAAACAATCAGCTAAACAACAATGGTTCGATCAATCATATGAAGCTTATCAAAATCAGGACATTTGAACATTCAGTCCTATAAAACTAATCGACGACGTTTATCTAATCGACTATACTAATTATAACGTAGAACAATCAGTCGATTAAACAAATAATGCGAACAGGGCCCCAAATGGCCTTAGACAACTTTGCACAAAACAGAAGAACAACATGAATGGAACACTTGACGACACTGATCAAATCGATTATGTATATCACCATACGTATATAACAATAAACAGAAAAAATAGTCGACCAAATAAAAGGGTCTTACGAAGACGGAGGGAATTGAAAGAACATATCAGAAATATCAACAAACTAAACTAAACATGTTAACAAACTCAAACAAACATTCGAACTAGAAGCAGAAAAGGAAAAGAGAACTTACTCTGGAAGCTCGACAACAAATGACCCAAGCTTTGACTGTTCTTGACCATTTGAGGTCGAACAGACTTTAATCGAGGTGTTCTCAAACGAGAACACTTCGATTAAGGTCTATTAGACCCCAACCCTCCGTTTAAACTGACCGGATTCCAAAAAAACTTGTGTTCTAGGGTTCGAACAGTCCGATTTGGGGTTTGAGGATTTGTGGGTAGATTCGGACCAAACCAAACTAGGTTTGGTCGTGAGTGTGGGCAGGGTCGTGACTGGTGTGAATCTGGGGTAGGTTGGTGTAGATCGGGGTTTTGCTCGAACCTTCAAACGAAGATTCGAGACGATGGGGAATGATTCGAGGCCAGCTGCTAACAGATTTGTGTTCAGGGTGGTTGGGTGCATTAGGGGTGTTATTTTGGTGGTCACCGGCGTCGTGGTTGCCGGTTTTACGGCGAGGGTGAAGGGTGGCGGCTAGGGTTTGGCAAGGGGTGTTAGGTTAGTCTCTTGAGAGAGACGACAGAAGGGGGGTTCGGATGGGGCGCGGGGTGTGATGAAGGGTTTATATATGGGACGTGGAAATTAACTTGAGCCGTTAGATCAAATGATCTCAACGGCTTGGATTAATTGGTAAGGGACAGGACGGGGTCGTTTGGTGTAGAAACGGGGTCGTTTGGTTTTAATGAGGGAATGGGTCGACCCGGGTAAGCAGGTCGGGTTATGGGTGTGATCGTGGACTATTGGATGAGTATGGATGAACGGCTCAGATCAAACGCCCTATTCGGCATCGTTTGGGGGCGTCCCTGGAAGGCCTTGTTTTGGACTGGGTCATTTGTATTGGTTTGGGCCTGATTTCAGTTGAATTTTTTGGCCCAAATCCAATATTTTCCTTCTTATAATTAAACAAAATTTTCTAAAAACCAAAATTAAACTACACAAATATTAATTAACACCTAATAACAGTTATCACACAAATTAAAATATTTAATAAAATCACTATGACAATAAAAAATAGAATAAAAATGCATATTTTGTGATTTTCGCTTTTTAAAACCAAATAATGGTTAATTAATTCCTAAATGTATCATGCATGCGACATGTATTTTTGTATTTTTTAACTATAGCAAGGCGAGCATTTACGGACAAAACAATTATCAAAATGTCACACAAATCATCAAAATTGTACCCGAAGGTAACTTGTTTTATTTATTTTTCCGATTTCTTTTGGAGTAGTTTCTGTAAAGCAAAAATTACGTGCTCACACTAGAAGCCATTGATCATTTTGGTTAGACAAAGTAAGTAAAGGAGAAACTATCCGGCTAAGCACTTTTTAGAAAATATTTAAGAAAATGATATCACTTTTTGTTTATGTAACAAACTAAGAGTAGTTGACTCTCTTTCAATAGAACTGATCGATTATATTGAACATTAAACTGGAATTACAAAACAAACACTAACTAGAGCAGGGAAGATTGCAACAAAACTAAGAAAAAAGGGGACGAGAAAGACTGATACAGAATTGGGGATGGGAAGATACCAGAAATTCCTTTGCACATAATTCACGATAGCCTAATGATAGTGTTACCATGTACTATTTAACAAATACAAATTTCCCTCAACCCGGATCCCAAAGCAACCTTTGTGAAGGCCTGGACCAATTGCTTCTTCTCTGCCCAATATCAATTTATGTGATATCTTTGTTGGTATCCATATTGGACTGGGCTAGATTATTGATAACAATTTATTCCTTATATAGAAGATTTTTTTATATAATTAGCATATTGCAAAGATTATGGGCAGTTAATTAGTCAACACACGACACTATTAAACCAATTGCTCTTTGAGAAATCTATCATTTACCAAGATACTAGTATATGTACCCGCGCAATGCGCGGATTAGCTCAAAGGAAAAAAGAGCAGAAAAAAATAATAGAAAAAGATGTATATTGCAGACAAAATTTAACACATTCAAAAGAATTAAACCAAAAACCAAATAGATGAATTCTTTTGAGTTATTTCTAAGAAAAATGTTGTCAGGCTTACGTTACATGTCATTTCTTTGTATTCATCAGTCAAATTACCACTTGAAATGATAGACCCTCCATGATTGCATTGAATTTTTTTCCCGATTTCTCTGTTTGTTGTTTGCATAGCAAAGGTGCATGATTAGGGTGGCTTCCACAAGTATCATCTGACTTGAAAGTGGCTGAAGTAATTCAAAAATTACCGTGGCCGTAGAGATTTGACCAATTTTGGTGATGTGGATGGTGTTGCAATTGCTTTCAGAGCCTCAACTGCTTTTATTTAACTGTCGCCTCATATGTTGAAAATAATCACTGGTTCAAATAAACTTTAACATTAAAATTGACAATAACTGCTTTAAAATTTCCATATAAAAAACTTTTCATAATTTTTATCTGGAGTACTTATTGTTTCTTTTGTACCTTTGACTTTGATGATATTTATCATGCACTTCATCAGCCATCACGGTTTTCTTGTGCCATGGAGCATGTTATGGCTTAATATTCCAGGCAATAGGTATATGTAATTTGAGAAAGAATCAGTAAAAAAAAGGAATTCCCAAATAGCAACGACTAGATAAAGCATGCCCATGGAATAGGCACTTGCATTAGTGCCACCAACCATATTGACATATGTGTGAGCAAGATTAGCTTTAGATAAGGATGTGATGAAACTTGAATTTAAATTTTATGAATGTATATTACCCGATTATATAAGGTTGCATCCGCCTTTGAGGCAAAGGGGCATAGTGGACCTGACGAATCTAGAATATGCAGATGAATAATTAAGGCAAGAGTAGTGACATATTTTTGAGTTGAGATAGACAAAAAATAGAATGTATTTGAACCTCCTTAAGAGGTAATAGTATATCGGCAACTTCCACGCAACCCCTATCAAAGCAGTAAAGAGAATAATTAGTAGAAATTTGCTGGTTTTATGAAATGTTCGATACACAAACCTATTAGTACTTAATTGACCAACCACTTGAATTGGCATCCAAACTCTTTCTCCATGACTCATAATGAGGCATGGTATTAACTAAAAGTATCTTCACATATTTATGATTAACCTTATACAGAATAATATTTTACTACTTGTGAACCTAATTGAGGTGCTTTGGTTATTTAAGAAAAAGGTACAAAACTCACCTTCATAATTGTTGTACTGAACTCAACCAATAAAATGGTACTTCATCAACAATTGCCAAATATGTTGATGAAAGTAATTAAAAACCCCTGATATGTGAACCAATGTGATACTACTAAAGTATAAAATATAGTTCAATCATAGTGAATACATAACAACTATAAAACATTCCACATGAAGAAAGATTGATATTACCGAAGAGAGAAGACAAATCTATAAAGGATTTGGACCTAAGTTTTGTATATATTGTATTTCTAGAATTCTCTTTCTAACGGCACAAGCGGATCGTGATTTTGATATGCATGCAGAGATATATAATTATTTTAGTCAGGGTGCACAAAACTGTGAAAAGTAAAATAATATAAATTCATAACGGAGTTAAAAGAATATGTTTATAAATATTCAAATAATTTGGACTTGATTATTGTATATATTGTAGTTATATAAGTCCTCTTTCAAATGGAATAAGCAGATTGGCTATTCAACATGTATGCAGATAGATGTGATTTTTTTAGTCATAACGCTCAAAGATGTGAAAAGTAGAATACCAGAAATTTATAATTGAATTCAAAAGTATATTTGCATTAATTTACAAAGAATCCGGACCTTAATTTTTATTATATATTGTAGTATTTTAAGTCATCTTTCTAATGGCATAAGCGGATCATGGTTTCGACATCCTTGCAAAGAGATAATTTTTTTAGTATGGTCGTGCAAAGCTGGAAAAAGCATAATGTCAGAAATTCAGATTGAGTTTAAAAGAATATCTGATTAAATATACAAATAATCTAGATCTGAATTTTTTTATATATTGTAATTCTAGAAATCCTTTTTTCCAACGGCACAAGTGGATCATGATTTCGATGCGACTGTAGAAAGATTTGATTTTTTTTAGTCAGAACGCGCAAAGCTGTGAAAAGTATAATAGCAGAATACCATAACCATATTCAAAAGTATATATGTATAAATTTACAAAAAAATTGGACCTTTTTTTGATATATATTGTGATTCCAGAAATTCTCTTTCCAACGGCACCGGCGGATCGTGGTTTCGATGTGTCTGCAAAGATATAATATTATTTTACTCAGACATGTTGTTTCCATTAAAGTTTATGATTCATGAGTTTATAGACTAAATTACTTTAAAAATGAATGACCAGGGAAAAGGAAATGCAAAGAAGAGAGGATAGGTGTGTACCTCTTCTATGTGACATTTGAAAATAGAAACATCAAAGCCAAATTAAGAAGTCTAAACATTATGAAAAATCCTTTTAATATAAGAACATATAGTCAAAATAGTTATCCTAAAGTTCATCATGGTGCTTGCATAGCAAACTTGCTTGGTCAGTGTGACTTCTACAAATATCACAACTGACTTAAAAGTGCCTAAAGCAATTCAAAAATGACTATTTCCGTAGAAATTTGATCAGTTGTGGTAGCGCGCCTAGTGTTGTGACTCCTATCCGAGCCTCAGCTACTTTCATTTGACTATCGCATCATATCCTTAAGCCAATAAGTGGTTCACATAAAACTTTAAAATGGCAATTGCCAACCACTGGTTCAAATTAACTTCAAATTTTTATGTAAAAGCTCAAACCTATTTCAACCTTTCATATACCATGACAGTTAATAATTTTTTACTCGATCAATGAATACTACATTCATGACTTGACAAAAATTAAAAACGCTTGAACCAAATTTGACGAACAGTGTACCTTAGATGTGAGAATGATACTGATATTCACATTATTCCAAAGAAGAGAGCGATTAGAAAATATTTGAGGCCCATGCAGCAGTTTACTTCCAACCGTGATAGAGAAAATTTCTGCATAAAATATTTGCCATTAAGAAATCTTGCTTATTGATTCAACTATAAATTATCAGTTTTCCTTTGTCAGACATATCATAAGACAATGACTAAAAAAATCTGAATGTAAAGAGTATATTAGTTGTTCCATGACAAAAATATTAGTTGTTCTCAGAATCAACAAAGCTATCGACATGCTTTTCCAATAACACACCAAGATAATGTCATATCTATGTAAGAATTGAAAGAGTAGTTGAATACCAAAAATATAATTCATGCAGGAAGTCCAGCTCCTAGGAAGGATATGTTCTGTAAGCTAATTTGTAGAATGTTATTTCTCTGAATAAAAGGTTCATAAGCTTTTATTTCTATATTTACATGCCTTCTGGTTATGGTTTCTCACGTTGAGACATTAATTTCAGAGTTCTATAAGGGTGAACACACCATTTTTAGGCTTGTAACCTACATCGGCATGAAACAGAGACTGTGGGGAACATATGTATCATCGTCGGCGGAACCTGGTAGCATCATGTTAGTCAATGGGAAAAATGTTTGAGCTTTTCTGATTTTTCAATTGATTGTTTCAGTCCCTATTGTGATAGGGCTAAATTTTAACAAATTGCATTTTAGCACATATCTGATATTCAGCTACCCAAAAGAAAAGAGTAAGCAAGTAAATATTTTGAAAGTACTAATCTTCACCATAGAAAATAAAAGAAAATATATTTTCTCTGGTGAAAAACCATACTATCAAATGTTGTATCTCAGTTTGATAAATATAGAATTATAGCCTTAAAAGGTTTGTATTTCAAACAACCAAAAAGATGGAGCTAACATTTATCTGTTTCTATATCCTTTTGGTTTAGAAGAGGAGGATCAATCGCCAAATCCAATAAGGAGCTTAGTCTAGAACTTCGTAGATGTGTCATGAGTTTACTATTAATGCATAGAATAGTAATCAACCGAGGCAGCTCCAGTTAAGGATTCATCATACTTATTCTCATCAAATCGGAATACATTGTAATCGTTGTACTTATAGCTTTCTTGAATAAATTCATGTGATATTTGTGGTAATTAGAGTAGTATTATGCAACATAGTCTAAACAATAACTAATCAACTGGTTTGTTAGAGAAGTAAAGAATTAAATTAACCTTTAAGTTGTCACAATATATAACCGCCAAATTGAATATTAGAAAAATCCTATTCTACTTCTAAGAAACTCATATTGGTGAATAAAGTTCCTAAAATGTATTCCTCTAAGTGTTTATCTCTAACGGTCAAATATGTTTTATGGAGGATAAATTATGACTGAGAAACAGTGATGGAAAAAAGTTCCTCTTACAAAACGAATTCTTTCCTTTCTAGGCATATATACATATATGTGTGTGTGTGTGTGTGTTCTGTTGTTTCACCTCCATTATTTCCTAGATTGTCGTTTTCATTTTGAGTAGTTGTCGAATTGTTGCATGCAAAATATCAAATGGGTGAAGAGAAATCAATAACCACATGGATTATGTGTAGAATTAAGGTCTAGTGAAAACACAATGAACTATTCTTTGACGATTTGTATCGAGAAAAAATAAACATCATTATTGACAAACTTAAACAGCGTCTAATTCTAGTGATAATTAGTATTAAGAGAACCATTGACAACTATTCGTGACTTGCATAAACTAAAAGTACTATAATATATTCTGAAAAATTACATAAGAAATCCACACATTTATTTTTTGGTTCTTTTACCTAATTGAAAGAAAAACTCCCAAGGGTCTCTTTGAGACATCCGATTTAAAAAAGAAGGAAAACTCCTAAGAACATGAAAGATTGATTATCAATAGCCATGAGACCAAGAAGAAAAGAAATAAAGCTTACTGAACAAAGATTTGCCAATTTCTTTAATCGAGATTTTTACATTGTAGGTGTGATGACCCACCATGTCATCATGCCACATAGGTGTCATTTGGCATATATTAATGCCATGTGGAAGCTTACATAAGAAGAAGGCTATCATTTGTGAGAAGATTCTAAAGAGGTATGAACATTTCCTTAGGAAGAACCTAGATCCTTATGGATTTGCTAGGAAAGTCCTTAGAATCTTCTAGGCTTGTAGAGAATTCTAGAAAAAGCCCTTATCTTGTAAATATCAAGGACTTGTGTAATAATTAATATTTACACACTAGCCCCTAGGAGACTAGTATATAAAGGGGGCCATTCATTTGTAATTCATCAAGCAAACAATTCAAGTCTCTCTAATACAAAGCTTCCTTTAACAATTCTCTTGTGTTCTTTCTACCATTCTCTTAGCGATTTTAAGTGTAGTAAGGCTGACTTGGCATAACAAGAATGTGAGCAAGCTGTGCAAGATCGTGAGCGAGTTGTTAAGTGTCACACGTGTACTTAGTTAAAAATTAAGGACGTGACAACGTGGTATCAGAACGAAGATTTCAACTAAGGGAATGACGAACGAAGGAGAAATTAACGCTGCCAACACCCAAGACAATGTCATCCAGGATGTTGCTAGCAAGAGCGGCCGTAGCACAAAGAGGAATTCCACCAACAAGAGCCAAGAGGTGCCACCTGAGGTTGTGTCAAACGAAGGGCTTACATCCCAAGAACCATCTGCTACTGAGGCGAGCGGGGATGAAGTGGAGGTCCTTCTAGAGGACGTCTCACTCGGTAAAGAATGGGTAATGAAGATGAACATGAGGATGAACGCCATGGAGATCTTTGGCCAATGCTTGGGGAAGGTGGAAGGCACCCTTAACGTTTTTTAGGGGCACACTCTTGAAGAGATTGAGAGTATCCGAAATGACTTGGAGGGACGTACACAGACTGAGATGGAACTAAGGCAAACCATCACTGCCTTAGAGTGCAGACTCATGGAGGCTTTGAGTACTATCGATACTATGAAGGCAAAAATAGAGTCACTCAAGGAGCATGTCAATGCTGGCGTGACCGAGGTATCCAGCAATGTTGTGGTGACGAGGGAGGCCAAGATCGAGGCTCCCAAACCCCCGGTGTTCAAAGGTGTTCGTGATGCACAAGAAGTAGAAAACTTCCTTTGACACTTGGAGAAATACTTCAGGCACGACAAAGTGAGGGACGACAAGGCCAAGATCAACACTGCGGTATTGTACCTCTCAGAGACTGTCATGCTATGGTGGAGAAGGAAGATGGCCGACGTGGATAAAGGTCTATGTACTATTAGCACATGGGATCAGTTCAAAGTGGAGTTCAAGAGACAGTTCTTTCCAAACAATGTCTTGTACGAGGCAAGGCGCAAGCTTAGGGAATTGAAGCAAACAGGGAGCATACGTAACTATGTCAAGGAGTTCACTACCCTTATGCTTCAAATCCCCAACCTGACCAATGATGACTTGTTGTTCCACTACATGGACGGGTTGAAAAATTAGGCTAAGCAGGAGTTGCAATGCCGACAAGTCACTGATATAGACCAAGCCATAGTGGAGGTTGAATCATTGATGGATTTCAGGCATGACAAGCACGACAAAGGAAATGTCAAGGAGTCAAAGGTTAACAATGCCAAAGGTGGGGGAGACCGTGGAAAAGTCAAGGAGATACAACAACAATACTTCAAGACTCAAGATTTAAAAAGTCGAGTGGTCGTCAGGGCTATGCCGAGAAGAAGGCGCAGGTCGAGAAGAAGGGATGCTATACATGTAGAGGGCCACATGGCTTCAGGAATTGTCCTGACCTCAAGAGCCTCAGTGGCATGGTACTTGAGCGGAAGGAGCAGCCACAAGGAGAGAGTCCGGGAACCAGACAGTTGGGTATGATCAGATTATGTGGTGCTGTCACAAAGCAAGCTATCCAACCTACCGAGAATGGCAATCAGTACGTGGATCTTACCATCAACAACAAGCCCGCTCATGCAATGGTGGATACTGGAGCAACTCATAATTTCGTGACTGAGGCTGCCGCAAAGAGACTAGAATTGAAGCTTGCTCCAACCAACTCTCGCATCAAGACCGTGAATGCCGAGATACAGAATGCTCGTGGGGTAGGTAATGGAGTTGGTGTCAAATTGGGAACTTGGAAAGGTATGACAAACTTTACCATAACCGCTATGGATATCTGTGACATCATATTGGGGCAAGAGTTTTTTAGACATTGTCATACTTTAATCGACCCCTACCTCCAACGTCTCTTGGTTATGGAGTGAGAAGGAGCTTGCATGGTACCTACAGTGACTATGCCACACGGACAGATCCAAGCACAACTCTCAGCTATGCAGGTTGTCAAGGGGATCAAGAAGGGAGAGCTGATGTTCGTGGAGACCATTGCAAGTCTAGAGGAATACAAAAATTTTCAAGAGACAGTGTCGCCTTGCATAGAGAAGTTGCTTAAGGAAAACAAAGATGTCATGCCCGAGGAGTTGCCTAAGCACTTGCCGCCCAGGCGAGAGGTGGATCACAAGAATGAGTTGGAGCCACGGGCTAAGCCACCCGCATTTACCCCATATTGTATGGCACCTCCCGAGCTAGAGGAGCTCAGGAAACAATTGAAGGAGCTGTTAGATGTTGGTCACATTCGCCCATCAAAGGAACCTTTTGGCGCACCAGTATTGTTCCAGAAGAAGAAGGATGGATCGTTGTTTTTGTGCATATACTACCGAGCACTTAATAAGGTCACCGTGAAGAATAAGTACCCGATCCCACTCATTGCTGACTGATAGACTTGGGAAAGCCAAGTACTTTACCAAGGTGGATCTTCGAAAGAGCTACTACCAGGTTCGCATTGCGGAAGGGGATGAGCCAAAGACAGCATGTGTGACGAGATATGGAGCCTTTGAGTGGTTGGTGATGCCCTTCATCTTAACCAATGCACCGGCCACATTTTGCACCCTTATGAACGAGATTTTTCATCCCTACCTTGATCAGTTCGTGGTAGTCTACCTAGATGACATAGTCATCTACATCAACACCTTGGAGGAACACATGGAGCACTTAAGGAAGGTTTTCCAAGTCTTACGGGAGAATGAGCTATACATCAAGAGAGAGAAGTGCGAGTTTGCACAGTCAAAGGTGCACTTCTTGGGCCATGTCATTAGCAATGGTGAGCTACGCATGGACGAGGCTAAGGTATGTGCTATCCAGGAGTAGGAGGCACCCATAAAGGTAACTGAGTTGAGATCCTTCCTTGGCCTTGTTAACTACTATCATCATTTTATCAGTGGATACTTAGCAAAGTCCGCACCATTGACTGAGTTGCTAAAGAAGAACAAGCCATGGGTTTGGACAAAGCATTGTCAAAAGGCGTTTGAAAGCCTTAAGGCAGCTGTAATAGAGGAGCCAGTCTTGGCATTACCTGACTTTGCCAAGACTTTTGAGGTGCACACAGATGCCTCAGACTTTGCCATTGGAGGTGTCCTGATGCAGGATAAGCATCCCATAGCATTTGAGAGCCACAAGTTAAATGAGACGGGGCGACGTTACACAGTACAAGAGAAGGAAATGACTGCCATTGTGCATTGCTTTCGTACATGGAGACATTATTTGCTCGGGTCGAGGTTCGTGGTCAATACTGATAATGTGGCTACTAGCTACTTTCAGATACAGAAGAAGCTCACACCAAAGTAGGCTAGGTGGCAGGATTTCTTGGCCGAGTTTGACTATGCGCTAGAGTATAAGCCGGGCAAAGGTAACATTGTAGCAGATGTCTTGAGTCGGAAAGCCGAGCTTGCTGCAATCACTTCAACGAGATGGGATATTCAAGAGGCTATAAAAGAAGGCATGCAACATGATCCAGCAGCCAAACAACTTATCAAGTTAGCCAACCAGGGCAAGACGAGACGTTTTTGGGTAGAAGACGGCATATTGCCTACCACAGGTCGGCGGGTCTACGTGCCTAAGTTTGGAGACATTAGACGGCGGATCATAAAGGAGAGTCATGATACAATGTGGGCTAGTCATCCAGGCCAACATCGCACCAGGGCCTTGGTTGAGTCAGTCTACTATTGGCCACGCATGCGAGATGATATAGAATGTTATGTGCAGACTTGTCTTGTATGTCAGCAGGACAAGGTTGAGCAACAATAGCCCGGAGGACTTTTGGAGCCACTACCAGTTGCAGAGCGCCCATGGGAGAGCGTGACTATGGACTTTATCACTTGCCAACCAAGGTCCGACAGTTATGTTACTATTATGGTGGTCGTGGATAGATTTTCCAAATATGCCACCTTCATGCCCGCCTCACCAGATTGCACAGCCAAGGAAGCCGCCAAGCTATTCTTTAAGAACGTCGTGAAGTATTGGGGCTTACCAAGGCATATAATCAGTGATCGAGACCCCCGCTTTCATGGAAACTTTTGGAGAGAGTTGTTTGACATACTTGGTACGGAGCTGCACTTTTCTACTAGTTTTCACCCACAGACGGATGGACAAACGGAACGAGTTAATGCCTTACTAGAATGCTACTTGAGGCATTATGTAAGCGCGCATCAGAAAGATTGGGCAAGGCTCATAGACATCGCCCAATTCTCTTATAACTTGCAGCAGAGTGAGTCCACGGGACGGACACCATTTGAGCTAGCCACAGGCCAACAACCACAAACTCCACATTCCTTACCAGCCGCGTTCGAGGGGAAGAGTTTGGGGGCTTATCATATGACCAAAGGATGGGAGGAGCAACTCGACACTGCTAAGTCCTACTTGAATAAGGCATTTAAGAAGATGAAGAAGTTTGCGGACCATAAGCGGCATCCCACATACTATAGAATTGGGGACATGGTCATGGTGAAGTTTAACCCAAGACAGTTCAAGGCATTACGGGGCATGCATCAGAATCCGATTCGCAAGTACGAGGGGCCATTTAAGATCGTCGCCAAGGTAGGCAAGATCTCATACAAGCTTGACATGTCATCGTATCTTAAGATCTACCATGTCTTCCATGTCAACATGCTTAAGCCATATCATGAAGATAAGGATGATCCGAGTAGGGACCAATCAAGTCGGGCGCCAATGACTATCACCTCCTCACATGATCGGGAGATTGAGGCTATCATAGATTACTAGGCCAGGCGAAAACAAGGGCAAAAAGTCACCGCTATGTTCCTTGTCCATTGGAAAGGGCAATCACCGGAGGAGGCCACGTGGGAACGATATGAAGACTTGTGGCAATTCAAAGATAAGATCCGAGAGTTTATGCAGCAGCATTGCGCCGCGGTCGTCGCAATATTGGGTAGGGGAGAGTGTGATGACCCGCCATGTCATCATGTCACATAGGCGCCATTTGGCATATATTAATGTCATGTGGAAACTTACATAAGAAGAAGGCTAGCATTTGTGAGAAGATTCTAGAGAGGTATGGACATTTCCTTAGGAAGAACCTAGATCCTTATGGATTTGCTAGGAAAGTCCTTGGAATCTTCTAGGCTTGTAGAGAATTCTAGAAAAAACCCTTATCTTGTAAATATCAAGGACTTGTGTAATAATTAATATTTACACACTAGCCCCTAGGAGACTAGTATATAAAGGGGGTCATCCATTTGTAATTCATCAAGCAAACAATTCAAGTCTCTCTAATACAAAACTTCCTTTAACAATTCTCTTGTATTTTTTCTACCATTCTCTTAGTGATCTTAAGTGTAGTAAGGCTGACTTGGCATAGCAAGAACGTGAGCAAGTTGTGCAAGATCGTGAGCGAGTTGTCAAGTGTCACACGTGTACTTAGTTAAAAACTAAGGACGTGACAGTAGGGCTCTTATAAAATAGTATTTATATTACTGTTACCATATTTGGATTATTCCAATAATAGCACATTTTATTACAAATGAAGCACACATAAATAAAATACTAGTATTTAATATATTTATTTTTTAACTCTTCCTAAAAACAAGCCATTATGTTTAAATTCTTGGTATCTTATTTCTCTCTCATAATAAATAACCACTGAGAAAAAATTTCCTCTCTCCTTGAGAGAAGTTTCATGTCTTCCCTTATTTCAGTAAAAGTTCTTCCCATCACTTATAAATTTAATTTTCTTTTATTTTTTCGAAAATGATGCTCAAATACTATTGTTGCTTTCTCACAAATTTCGGCAAATCACTCTTCTAACAAATTATCAACGCAAGAGTTAAACCAAATGTTGTTTTCTCCTCATACTTTTTATTCTTAAATGATACTATATAATTTGGTGTAATTTACAGAGTATCATCACCTGCCACATAACTAAGTGTTCAAGTATAAAATTCCTTTCTGATGTGGCAGATTTTCCCAAATATTTGATACAGCATATATGTTCTAAAATAAGACATATTAAATATATACGTTATATATACTTCATACCTATAATATACCAAAAATATTATATAACAACATCTGAATTAAAAATATACCATATTTATACGATGTTTTAAATACCTACAATTGAGTATATTTTATAATGAAATTATACCTCAAAAATATATTTATACCAAGGGGATTTTTGGTATTTTTTTCCTATATTTTATTTTTTCAGCAAAATATACATTTAATATATTATATTGTAAAAGTTTTATATAATATTAATATTCCTTCAATAAAATAAATCATTATTAACTAAAATTATACTGTGGATATAATGTAAATATTTCATCAAAATATTTCACCTTTACTCTTCAGATTCCATTAATATATATTTGTATAAAATAATATAACGTAAATTATACTATGAATATTATGTACATATTTTATTAATTTATTTCACCTTAAAAGAAAATTAAAAGAAAGACAAAAGGCCGTAAAATAGGAGAGTTAGTGTGTTAGTGACTTGACTCATAGAATCTTGAATGAATATGTATAATTTCTATTAGAGTGACGAGGGCAAGGAAAATAAGAGAGTTTAAATAGAAATTTAAATCCCCATAAATAAGCAAAAACAAATGGAATGGATTTGGAGGATTTGCTTACGGATTAATAATAACTTAATTCCTACACATAAGCAAAAAACTTTACGTTTCTCGTAAGGAATGACATTAATTAGGTAACATTTTTGTTAATTACTTAGGTGACATTTTCTTAAATACTTACTACTGCCACGATTCTGTCAAATTTTCTTAAATGTTGTCTACTTATGTTTTTTTACCCATTTTAATCAAGTAAGCAAGCTAGCTGAATTGCGGCGCCTCAATGATCTTCTCCAGCGGCCTTAATCCTACATGTTGGAATACCTCATAGGGATTGATGTTCATGTCACCTGATCTGACATGTCCCTTCTTTTGCACGTAAAATTCAATATATCTGGAAAAAAAAAAAACTTATCGTAGAGAAATTTTCAATGAAAAATATTTTGGTTGTACCAAATGCACTGGCCATATTTTTGTGTCACGATCCGGATTTTCCACCCTTGGGAGTCGTGATGGCGCCTACTCGTAGAAGCTAGGCAAGCCATGAACTTAGAAATCATTAACTCCTTTATTTTAAAACTTCTTACCAATTATATTAACCGAGAAATAAACAGTTAAATAACAGCAGATATGAACTTTAAGCGGAAGTCTTAAATAAATATAAAACCAGAATGTTTCGAAAGTCAATACATGCCTCTGCCTAGAACCTGGTGTCACAACATCCACGGACTACTAAGAGTACTAAATACAACCGTTTGAAAGAAATATAACAATGTTTGTCTCGAATACTTAAGATAACAGAATATATAATAAGATAGAGGAGACGCCAGGCCTGTGGACGCCTGCAAGGCTACCTCGGTGTCTCGGTGGACTGAAGGCTGGCTCCCGAGCTACTGCTTCTGATCAAGTACCGCTCCGGTATCTGCACAGAGTGCAGAGTGTAGTATCAGCACAACCGACCCCATGTGCTGGTAAGTGTCTGGCCTAACCCCGGCGAGGTAGTGATGAGGCTAGGACCAGACTCCAGATAAACCTGTGCAGTTATATAATATACAACAAAAATATAAACAGGTAACAACAGTTTTAAAGGGAGGGAAAACATGCTTCGGGGAAACATATCAATTCTATCAGAAACTTAATAAAGTATGGAGAAACACTCGATGTCTACAATCAATACAATAACAATACTGTTGCGGCGCACAACCCGATCCCTTATCATTTAACATTGTTGCAGCGTACAACACGATCCCTTATCATTTAACATTGTTGCGGCGTGCAACACGATCTACATATATACCTGTTGCGGCGTGCAACCCGATCCCTTATCATTTAACATTGTTGCGGTGTGCAACACGATCCACATATATAGCTATTGCGGCGTGCAACCCGATTCAACATAATATCTATTGCGACGTGCAACCCGATCCATATATATGGTTGTTGCGACGTGCAACCCGATCCAATATAATATCTGATAATGTTGCGGCGTGTAACCCATTCCAAATATATACTCCACAATAATCATAATTAACCGTCCCAGCAAGGGATCAACAATAGACTACACAATCCTCGTAAGAGAACTCCACAGTACAAGTATATACGTCCCCGCAAGGGAGAAATAGCCATAACCAAACTTGTTCCAACACCTAACTATCTCAACTATATCTCAACTAGTTTCAACATCTAACTGCCTCAATTATAACTAAACTTGTTACAACACCTAACACGAAGAATCATCAACCTAAACGTCCGTAATATCAATTAAGAACACAATGCAAGAGAAGCTCATAGCCCGGCAAGGGTAATCATAACGATCTCTTCTCTTTCTCACTTTTACTTCACAATTCACCTCACAACTCGAGCCAATGCTCTAGAGTTTCGATTATCACTTATACTTTCACAATTCGTTATACAATTGGAGCTAATGCTCCTCAATGTTCAAAGGTCACAATTCTTTTCACAACTTTACACTACAAATAGAAATCTTCACCAAGGCATGAATAATACAATGAGATCATGAAAATCACAAGATAAGACTCAGGGTCATGCTTGACACCAATGCATAGATGCTCGTCACCATGCCTATGTGTCGTACTCGATAAGAAATAAATAGCAAATAGGACACAACTCCTAATCCCTCAAGCTAAGGTTAGACCAAACACTTACCTCGATGCCTCGAACACAACTCTAGCTCCAATTATAGCTTTACCCCTTGATTTCACCGCCAATTTGCTTGTATCTAGTCACAAATTACTTAATTACATCAATAAACGCTAAATGAATCAACCCTAATGCATGAAAATGAGTTTTTCCAAAGTTTTACCCAAAAGTCAAAAATCGCCCCGGTCGCACCTCCTTTTTACCGCGCCCGCGGGGCGCGTGGGGAGTTTTCTCCAATTGAAGGACAGTCGAAACGGGATTTATTTAATTATTTCAGAGTCGCCACCTGGGAATTTTAAGGCGTCCCAAGTCACCGGTTTTAATCCGTGAATCGAGGAGAATATGACTCTGTTTATTATTCTGCGAACCAGAAATCCTGAGTAAGGAATTTTGTTAATCCGGAAGAAGGTGTTAGGCATTTCCGAATTCTGTGGTTCTAGCACGGTCGCTCAACTGTTTTTATTATTGGCTTAGTTATCTTGATTTTTTACTAAATACGTTTTTATTGCATGATTTTTACTACCACTTTTACTTATTGTTTACAATTATATAAACGAATTACGCGTACGTATATTCGTATTATATACCTTTCATAATTACGGGGATCATGTCACGCATACGTGTACACAATATAATTGATCATATCCTTTATTACAAATTCATATGTTCGTGATTTAAAATAGAATTAAGAACGTCACCACCCTTATATTTAAACAGTGAACTGCACATCCCGGGTTATATGAAATTATTTTAACATTTTTGGAGGAATCCTTTTTATTAAATATTCGCTCGAAATTGCGCGTACGCATAATCCGAATTTGTTTTAAAAAATATAGTCAGGGTACGCGAACGCATCGCAAATTTTTTTTGTAATAATGTTATGGATTTTCCACAAAATTATTTATTATATCTACACATTTATATGAAATTCTTGAGAAATTCATATTTAAGGGATGCCTTTAAATTCTTTTAAAAGAATTCACAATTTATTAAATGTTGTCCGTCGATTATAATTTCCGAGTATAAATTATATTCATCCCAACTATTCAAATTCAAAGAAAAGAATAAAATTTTGATTTTTAGCAAATACAACATATATATATGCCAAAGAATAAATTGTATATGAAACTAACAAAAATGATTTATGAAGGGAAGACGTATTTTTGAACAATTTTTCATTATTTATTTAGTGCAAATTCTATTTCTAATTACCATTGATATAAAGTGTTGCAATTTGTGCATGTACATCTCAACTTATTCTCATATACTTGTTTTTAATCTAATAGGCGAAATTATTTTAATTAATTATGCTTATGATTGAGTTGGGATAGATATATATATAATCAAACCAATTTGATTCTCAATCTATATGAATTATTGCTAAACATTAACTTTCACATTGTATAAGTTCCTAGGCCCTTTATTATTAAGTGTGAGAACAAGTCTACCTGTCGACTTAATAAAATGATATTGCATACAATATTACTCACCATATTTGACATCGTGAACATAGCGGATTGTACTAACGTGTCTTTCAACTGTTGATTAGAAACACAACCAATGTTGTGCCAAAAGATAGCAAATTGCAACCAACATCATCTAGATTTAAACAACAACTAACTAACTAACAAAATAAACTAATAGCATATTTTTCCTTGATATTTCCATATTATGCTATACCTAGCTAACAACACCAAAAAAAATTTAAATAATGGCCAACATTCATGCCCTATTCCCTACCTTGACAATTCAATCATATACTTTAATGAAATTATAGAATAGATAATATTATTACAACACTTATATGAATTTCAAAAGAGAATGATCAACTGAATATTAACATGTCAAGCATACTACTATTTTAAACGACATGAAACAAAACTGAAATTTATAATAACAAACTTAGATAAATGGAAAAATAGAATTGCAATTCAAGCTTCATCGATTTGTCATGCTGAATCTCTTTCCAACATAGAATTTAAAAGATAAGCACCTGGAAATGAAGGTAGAAGAAGTAAATTTCAGCAGTTGCAGCAGTAACAAAATACTGGTAGAATATCAGTACTTCCACAGATTTGAGCAATAATACAGAACCCGAGAAACCCAGATTCACAAGAGCAAAGCTTCTTAAAGAATTTCAGATTTTAAAACTAAATAGTATCAATACACAGATCCGGACAGATTCCAAAAAGAAAAACAAGGTTTCGGATTTTTCTTTTCTTTTCTATTCTCTGTTTCAGCTTCACTGTGTGTGTGTTCCTTTTTTGTTTCTTTTTCTTTTCAAATTTCTGTTTCTGATTCTATTTCTATCTCTTTCTTTCTGTTTTTCTCAAATGTATCTCTCTGAAAACTGATCTTTCTCCTCCTCTAAAATCTGTTTTATTCTCTTAAAATCAGATCTTTTCTCTTAATTTCCTTCTGATTTTTCCTTTCTTCAGTTTTAAAATCTGTCCTCCATATCAGATTTTTTTTTCTTTCTCTCTTTCCTTTCTGTCTGAAAGCTCTCCTCAAGTCAGTCCCAATCCCTCTCTTTTATACAGGTCTGCCCCATCTTTTTAAGTGTTGCCTGGACCCTTTTCTCTTTTTGAAAAATTAGAAAGTTCCATTAAAAACTGCTTTTAATACTTTAAGTGATCTTATCCTGATTTTAAGCAGCCCCATTACCCTTTGTTCCCCATCATTATCTTAAACTATAGCCACTAACATTTCACTTTCAGCTCACTATTATTATCAGATTACCTTCACTGTTTTACCCCAGAAATGTCCCTGACCTACTGTTTTCTACTGTTATTACTGCCTTAAATTCAGAATCTAACAATACAGATTTTACAATCTGTTTAAGCAGCTATAACCAATCCTAGGATTAACACAGATAAAAGAAAAACATTGGATACCATGTCAGAATTGTTTTTACAGAGTTTAATAGGGTAATTAACAATCAAAAATTAAAACCAAACAGAATGTTGAAAATGATTCAGTTTATACAGACAGACTAATCAATGAAACTTAATCAGATGATTGTAGTTGACATTGATCAGCAAATAATGAAAGCAAGCAAATCAAATAACTTTAGGATTATTGCCAGACTCAAGGATTTTACAGAAACTGATTAATTGACACCACTCATTAATCGACCGACTAATTACCATAATTGACAAACAATCAATCTTCAAGTATATGAACAGGCTGTGTCAATCAATATTAGTGGCAATAAGAATTCACAAAACAACTAATCGACGAATTTAATCGAGTCGATTACACATATTATAAACACTCATAATCAACAGAAACAATGATATAATTTTGATCAACTAATCGAGTACGAGGTAGAATCACAGAATTAACTAAACAGATATGAAAAATTAAACAAGCTACTGAAACAGGCAATGATTTATACATAGGATACAAAAGAAATCAGAAGAATACCTTTGAATCTTCAAATCTATACGGACAAAAGCTTAACTTTGAATTCGGATCTTTTTGAGGTTGAACAGACTTTATTCGAGGTATTCTCAATTGAGAATACCTCGATTAAATTCTCTTAGACCTCAAACCTTCAATTAACTCGGACAAATCCCACGAGTTGGTATTTCAGTGTTTCACTTTTCTCAGATTTAGGGTTCGACCAAATTTGGGTAGATTCGAAGGAAACTAAGGATGACTCAAGGGTGAGGGAGGCTTAGGGGTCATTTGGCGTTAGTTTGGTACTGATTAGAATGGCGCCGCCACTAGGGCATTTCATGGCGGCGCTAGGGTTCTTGATTTTGATTCGATATTTGAGGGGTTCCAGGTTGATTCGAAGGAAACTCATAAGGCTCTAGTGGTGAGAGAGGTCCGGAGGTTGAAAGGTGTGAGTTTGGTGGCTATTAGATGAACTAGGTTTTTGACTGCATCTTTGATCGGAGATTCGAAGACGTTGGCTGATATTTGGAGGATAAGGTTCAGGGATCTAGGATCGGGAAGTTGAGGTGAGTTCGGGGTGTGAAAATGGGGAGGTATGGTCACCGTTCGCCGCCGTGAGGGCGGTGGCTTGAGTTCTGATCTTTGGAGACTCGGGGAAGAAGAAAGGAGAGGGGGGTCTTGCCTGGGGTGTGGGGTGGGATTTTTGAGTTTATATACTAGGGTAATCAGTGGATCTTGGCCGTTAAATCAAATGCAATTTACGGCTGGGATTGCTTATTGAAATGAAACGACATCGTTTCATTTCCTTTAAGACCGGATCGGTCTATGACGGGAAACGGGTCGGGTGGAAAGTAATGCTTTTGGACCGTTGATCAATTTGAAATCAACGGCCTTCATCAAAGTTTCCCAAAACGGCGTCGTTTGGGGTATTTTTGAGACTGACCGGGGCTGGGGTCGTTTGGTTTGGGGGGGGGGGGGGGGTAACTTGGTTTGGGCCTGGATTTTAATCCAGGTCCGATATTTTTTATGTTTTCAACCTATTTTTCATTTCCTAAATTTTATTCTTAATTAATAAAATCCTAATCAAAATTATAAAAACAAAATTATCATTACAATAATACTAATTACCTTTTAATAACCATTAACACGTAGATAAAATATTAATCACACAATGACACAATTAATATGACGAAAAATAAAAATAAAAATGCATATTTTTGTGATTTTATTTTGAATCAATTATTAAATGCATAATTAAATCCTAGATATGCATGAAACATATATTTTTATTTTTATTTTCATTTTATTATGACAACGTAAATATTTACGGACATAACACAAATATTTAACACCACGCAAATTCAAAAATTGCACACTAAAAGAAATTTATTTTATTTTTGATTTATTTTGGAGTAATTTTCGTGAGGCAAAAAATCACGTGCTCACAGCTGCCCCTCTTTGCGTGGAAACTCGAAGAGTTTTCATGCAAAGATAAAGTGAGCGGATACGAGCGATTTTTTACCCGTTCAAATACTCCGTGGGAAGCATTTTTGAAAGATTTGACCGAACCTCTGCTTCAAAGGTTTCCTACATATCCTTGGCTATAAAAGAATCAGGTCAATGTAGTTCGGGAAGTTTTGGGTAGCTGGGACTACCGTGGGACTGTGATGTTACTGCTGCTTCGTGTTGTTTTTACTGCTTGCTGACCTCCTTATTACACCTTACTTCAAAGTTAATACAAAAAGCTAAACTAGACTATGGTACATGAATTATAAAATCTTATCTAGATCATGCCCTTGCGTTTCTTGTTGTCGTGATATCTTGGTGACTCTTGGGCATTTGGCTTATTCCGTATTCCTTTTCATTGTGTCCCATATTTTCTTCATCTGTTTGGGACTCTTGTCGTTTCCTGCTGGGGACTTTGTTGGATCACTCTGCTTTATTGATTCTAAGTGTGCTCATTTCTCATATGAGCGGGCTTTTGACTTCAATACTTCGATTGTATTCCCTTGTTCTCCAGGTGGGTGCCTGACTTCTGTCTGCTTTAATTGTATTCCCTTGTTCTCCAGGTGGGCGCCTGACTGCTTCTTTTCTTTGTCCTCATTCTCCAGGTGGACGCCTGACTTCTTCAATTCTTTGTCCTCATTCTCCAGGTGGACGCCTGATTTCTTCAATTCTTTGTCCTCATTCTCCAGGTGGACGCCTGATTTCTTCAATTCTCATCCTCATTCTCCAGGTGGACGCCTGATTTCTTCAATTCTCATCCTCATTCTCCAGGTGGACGCCTGATTTCTTCAATTCTCATCCTCATTCTCCAGGTGGACGCCTGATTTCTTTAATTCTCATCCTCATTCTCCAGGTGGACGCCTGACTTCTTCAATTCTCCATCCTCATTCTCCAGGTGGACGCCTGACTTCTTTAATTCTCATCCTCATTCTCCAGGTGGACGCCTGATTTCTTTAATTCTCATCCTCATTCTCCAGGTGGACGCCTGATTTCTTCAATTCTTCATCCTCATTCTCCAGGTGGACGCCTGACTTCTTTAATTCTTTATCCTCGTTCTCCAGGTGGATGCCTGATTTCTTCAATTCTCATCCTCATTCTGCAGGTGGACGCCTGATTTCTTCAATTCTCATCCTCATTCTCCAGGTGGACGCCTGATTTCTTCAATTCTTCATCCTCATTATCCAGGTGGACGACTGACTTCTTTAATTCTTCATCCTCGTTCTCCAGGTGGACGCCTGATTTCTTCTTCTCTCATCCTCATTCTCCAGGTGGACGCCTGATTTCTTCAATTCTCATCCTCATTCTCCAGGTGGACGCCTGATTTCTTCAATTCTCATCCTCATTCTCCAGGTGGACGCCTGATTTCTTTAATTCTCATCCTCATTCTCCAGGTGGACGCCTGACTTCTTCAATTCTTCATCCTCATTCTCCAGGTGGACGCCTGACTTCTTTAATTCTCATCCTCATTCTCCAGGTGGACGCCTGATTTCTTCAATTCTTCATCCTCATTCTCCAGGTGGATGCCTGACTTCTTTAATTCTCATCCTCATTCTCCAGGTGGACGCCTGATTTCTTTAATTCTCATCCTCATTCTCCAGGTGGACGCCTGATTTCTTCAATTCTTCATCCTCATTCTCCAGGTGGACGCCTGACTTCTTTAATTCTTCATCCTCGTTCTCCAGGTGGACGCCTGATTTCTTCAATTCTCATCCTCATTCTCCAGGTGGACGCCTGATTTCTTCAATTCTCATCCTCATTCTCCAGGTGGACGCCTGACTTCTTCAATTCTTCATCCTCATTCTCCAGGTGGACGCCTGATTTCTTCAATTCTCATCCTCATTCTCCAGGTGGACGCCTGATTTCTTTAATTCTCATCCTCATTCTTCAGGTGGACGCCTGATTTCTTCTTCTCTCATCCTCATTCTCCAGGTGTACGCCTGACTTCTTTAATTCTCATCCTCATTCTTCAGGTGGACGTCTGATATCTTCAATTCTTATCCTCATTCTCCAGGTGGACGCCTGATTTCTTTAATTCTCATCCTCATTCTCCAGGTGGACGCCTGATTTCTTCAATTCTCATCCTCATTCTCCAGGTGGACGCCTGACTTCTTCAATTCTCATCCTCATTCTCTAGGTGGACGCCTGACTTCTTTAATTCTCATCCTCATTCTCCAGGTGGACGCCTAATTTCTTCAATTCTTCATCCTCATTCTCCAGGTGGATGCATGACTTCTTTAATTCTCATCCTCATTCTCCAGGTGGACGCCTGATTTCTTTAATTCTCATTCTCATTCTCCAGGTGGACCCCTGATTTTTTCAATTCTTCATTCTCATTCTCCAGGTGGACGCCTGACTTCTTTAATTCTTCATCCTCGTTCTCCAGGTGGACGCCTGATTTCTTCAATTCTCATCCTCATTCTCCAGGTGGACGCCTGATTTCTTCAATTCTCATCCTCATTCTCCAGGTGGACGCCTGACTTCTTCAATTCTTCATCCTCATTCTCCAGGTGGACGCCTGATTTCTTCAATTCTCATCCTCATTCTCTAGGTGGACGCCTGATTTCTTTAATTCTCATCCTCATTCTTCAGGTGGACGCCTGATTTCTTCTTCTCTCATCCTCATTCTCCAGGTGGACGCCTGACTTCTTTAATTCTCATCCTCATTCTTCAGGTGGACGCCTGATTTCTTCAATTCTTTGTCCTCTACCAAGTGTTTCCTGAAACAGATGTTGTTTTTGCCCCTGTTTTAAATCAAAGAAAACTTCGTTAGTTTAAAGCAGGGTGGTTAACTGGGGTATTCTTGCCGATGGTGGGGCTTCTTCTTCGTCTTGTTTTATTGCCTTGGAATGGTTGAAAAAGACTGTTTTGTCTTTGTAATTGATCCTTGACTATAGGATTCCCCTCTGTATGTTTTCCTTCAAACCCTTTTAACTGTAATCATATGTCCCTCCTGACATTGCTGATCCACTTTTGATTTCACTTTTCTTCCTCCCATATCTTATTATTTTTATCTCCCGCCTTTCATGGTCATATTTTGCATCATGTAATCTTGAATCTTGGTAGTATACCTTGACATTCCTTTTTATTTGTTTGGAATAAAACTTATCTCAAAGCTTTAGAAAAGTAAGATTATTAGTGACGAAACACGCTGATTTCGACAATTATAGAATGAAAAGAAAAATCCAAGTTTGGATGACTGTTGGAGAAAGAACAAAAACTTATCTGATTGGAGTTACTGGCGCCAATGATCAGGGTATGCATTTCGGATTAATCAACCCAGTCTTTTAATCAATCTCCTTTCAATTGTCTCATTTTTGTTTTCCCCAAAATTTCCGTAATCTAACTTCATTTTTCATTTTACAGACCTGTTGGACTTTGCAATATCTCAAAGAGTTTTCACCGATAAACCTTCCTCATTTGTTCATTTCTTACTTCTTTTTCGCCTTATGGTGCCTACGGAGGTTTTCACCAATAAGACTCTCTCATTTTACTTTCTCTCGACTTCCGTCGCCTTATGGTGCCCGTGTGGGTTTTCACCTATAAGACTCTCTCATTTTTACCTTCTTTTCTTGTTTGTACCAGAGCGTTATGAACCATCTTCATTTGTTTGACTCAGCATTTTTCTAAGATTGGTCGAAAGGTCTTTTTGGTATGTGGTGGGAAATGGAAAAAGGTATTAAAAGCTAAATAGCTTTGGTATGGGTTTAAAATTACAACTCTTGGAATATTTTTCTTATTTCCAATACAATTCTTTGCCCCAGTTTCTTGATTGGGGTCTCTTGATGTTTCTTTTTGTGCACATTATGTATATTGTGCACCCTATGACCGAGCCGTGAGGCGCCTACGTATCCTTCTTTGAGGAATCAGGTCAAACGTAGTTCACTCAATAATAGTGATTTTCTTTTCTTTTCTTTTCTTTTTTTTTATTATTTTTTTTATTGTTATTTCATATTTGATTTTCATCGATTCCAAGAGAGGGTAGGAACGAAACAAATATGGCTCAAAGGGGAAGCAAAGGGTATAGTTTTTGGATAGCAGAATAAATTGCCTTTGTCATTCCAATCTTCGAAATAATGCTAAATACAAACATTCAAAAGTTATGCATAATATCTTTTTACCGCGTCAGAATTGATCGCCATATCTATGCATTTGCCTTCAATATCTGTTAAGCATAGTGCACCATTCGATAATACTCTGGTCACAATGAATGGTCCTTGCCAATTCGGGGCAAATTTGCCTTTTGCCTCAACCTGATGTGGAAGAATACGTTTCAGCACATGTTGACCCACTTCGAACTTCCGTGGACGCACTTTTTGTTGTATGCTCTTGCTATTCTTATTTGATATAATTGACCATGACATACTGCGGCCAATCGTTTTTCATCAATCAAGTTTAACTGTTCCAGACGGGTTTTGACCCACTCATCATCATCAATCTTTGCTTCGGCGATGATCCGAAGGGAAGGAATCTCAACTTCTGCAGGAATTACTGCTTCAGTGCCATATACCAACAAATAAGGAGTTGCTCCTACTGAAGTGCGAACAGTAGTGCGGTATCCCAATAATGCAAATGGTAATTTTTCATGCCATTGTCTCGAACCTTCTACCATTTTCCGAAGTATCTTCTTTATGTTTTTGTTGGCTGCCTCGACTGCTCCATTCGCCTTGGGCCGATATGGGGTAGAGTTGCGATGTGTAATCTTAAACTGTTGACATACTTCCTTCATTAAGTTGCTGTTAAGATTAGCACCGTTATCTGTGATGATCACCTTTGGGATTCCGAATCGACATATGATATTTGAGTGGACAAAATCGACCACAGCTTTCTTGGTCACTGATTTGAATGTCTTGGCCTCAACCCATTTGGTAAAATAATCAATGGCTACCAAAATGAACCTGTGCCCATTGGATGCTGCCGGCTCAATTGGTCCAATCACATCCATGCCCCAGGCAACGAAGGGCCATGGTGCCGACATTGTGTGCAACTCGGATGGTGGAGAATGAATCAAATCTCCGTGTATCTGGCATTGATGACACTTGCGCATAAAACTGATACAATCTCGCTCCATGGTAAGCCAATAGTAACCAGCTCGGAGGATTTTCTTTGCTAATACATATCCGCTCATGTGGGGTCCGCAAACTCCCGAATGTACTTCAGACATGACAGTTGTAGCTTGTTTGGAATCTATACATCTTAATAATCCAAGATATGGTGTTCTTTTATACAAAACTCCTCCGCTTAAGAAGAATCCATTTGCCAATCGCCTAATGGTCCTCTTTTGATCTCCTGTGGCTTGTGTGGGATATATCCCCATCCTGATATACTCCTTGATGTCGTGGAACCATGGTTCACCATCAAATTCTTCTTCAACCATATTGCAATAAGCGTGCTGATCGTGGACTTGAATATGTATCAGATCTACATAAGCTTTGTCCGGATGATGCAACATTGATGCCAGGGTAGCCAATGCATCGGCAACCTCATTATGGATTCTTGGAATATGTTGGAACTCCACTGATTGAAACCGCTGACAAAGATCATGTAGACATTGTCAGTATGGTATGAGCTTCAAGTCTCGGGTTTCCCATTCTCCTTGAATTTGATGTACCAAAAGATCTGAATCTCACATGACTAAGATTTCTCGGATACCCATGTCTGCGGCTAGCCTTAACCCCCAAAATGCAAGCTTCATATTCAGCCATATTATTGGTGCAATAAAATCGCAATTGAGCCGTAACAGGATAGTGATGCCCTGTTTCAGAAATGATTACAGCTCCTATCCCGACTCCTTTCATGTTAGCGGCTCCATCAAAGAAAAGTTTCCAGCCAGATTTTTCAATTCGCTCCACCTCGTCGATATGCATTATTTCTTCATCAGGAAAATAGGTTTTCAATGGCTCGTATTCCTCATCGATCGGGTTTTCGGCTAAATGATCGGCCAGTGCTTGGGATTTCATTGCAGTCCGAGTCACATAGATGATGTCAAACTCTGTGAGCAAAATTTGCCATATTGCAAGTCTTCCCGTTGGCATAGGCTTTTGAAAAATATATTTCAATGGATCCAAACGCGAAATGAGGTAAGTAGTGTAGGACGACAAATAGTGTTTCAACTTCTGAGCCACCCATGTTAGGGCGCAACATGTCTTTTCCAGATGAGTATACTTGACCTCATAAGCTGTGAACTTCTTGCTAAGGTAGTAGATGGCCTGTTCTTTTCTGCCAGTGAGGTCATGTTGCCCCAATACACAACCAAATGAATTTTCCAAGACCGTCAAGTAAAGAATCAAAGGTCTTCCTGGCTCTCAACACGGGTGGGTTCGACAAGTACCCTTTTATCTTATCGAATGCTTCTTGACACTCATCGGTCTATTTGACCGCAGCATCCTTTTTCAACAATTTGAAAATTGGCTCACAGGTTGTTGTGAGCTGAGCAATAAACCTGTTGATGTAATTTAACCTTCCCAACAAACTCATTACTTCAGTTTTGTTCCTTGGAGGTGGCAATTCTTGGATGGCTTTGACTTTTGATGGGTCTAGCTCGATGCCTCGTCGACTGACTATGAATCCCAGCAATTTTTCAGATGGAACTCCAAATGCGCATTTGGCAGGGTTAAGCTTGAGGTTGTACCTGCGAAGTCTTAAGAAGAACTTCCTCAAATCCCCAACGTGGTTGGCCTGATGCTTTGATTTTATGATCACATCGTCCACGTATACCTCAATCTCCTTGTGTATCATATCATGAAACACTGTGGTCATTGCTCTCATATAGGTTGCTCCGGCGTTCTTTAAACCAAATGGCATTACCCGGTAGCAATAAGTTCCCCATGGTGTGATGAATGTCGTCTTTTCTGCGTCTTCTTCATCCATTAGAATTTGATGATACCCGGCATAACAGTCCACAAAAGATCCTATATCATGCTTGGCACAATTGTCGATCAAAATATGGATATTAGGTAGTGGGAAATTATCCTTCGGACTTGCTTTGTTGAGATTGCGGTAGTCGACGCATACTCTAATTTTGCCATCTTTCTTTGGCACAGGAACGATATTAGCTAACCAAACAGGATATTGAGTGACTCGAATGACCTTTGCTTCCAACTGTTTGGTGATTTCTTCTTTAATTCTCACACTCATATCAGGCTTGAATTTTCTCAGTCTCTGCTTGAAAGGAGGCACCGTTGGATCGGTGGGCAATTTGTGAACCACTAAATCGGTGCTCAGGCCCGGCATGTCGTCATATGACCATGCAAAAACATCTTTGAATTCTATGAGTGCTTTAATTAACTTTTCTCGGATCTTTGGTTCGAGATGGACACTTATTTTAGTTTCCCGGATATTACTCGTGTCCCCTATATTGATGTCCTCGGTATCACTCAAGTTAGGTTTGATTTTTTCCTCAAAGTGAATTAACTCTTTACTAATCTCTTCAAAAACCTCATCTTCATCATATTCTGATTCATAATCACAATATATTTCTTGAATTATTACTTCGGAACCAGATTGATTTTTAAGACTGGGCTGAGGATTCCTCATGCATGCCATATCACTAGTGCCAGCGTAAAAAGAACTGTACAGGAAAGAAGAAAAAGAAAAGAAAACCATCAGGAATGATAATAAAAAAGAAACTGCTTTTTATTGGATGATGAAAGATAACAAGGTTTTGCACACTTCAAACAAACTGTAAGATAAGCTTTGGGATTACAACCCTGAAGTAACCCAAACAAACTGAAAGAAAATCAAAATAAACTACCAAGACTCCTTTCGAATTGGGAGAGGGGTGGCTTTCCAATTATTAAGCTTTGTTTCTGGCCCAACGAATTGAACTTCTGCACTGCTACACCCTTCTTCACTTTCCAACATATTCACATCATTAAACAATTTCTCGAATCTTTCAATTAATTCCTCCTCAGGATTGACCCGGGATTTAGGAATTGTTGTTATCGGGCGATTTTTAGCACCGGTCTTGACAAAAGACTTTGATAGAGGTGGGACTGGTTTTGGAAGATCCCATGCCTTATGTTTCAGCTTTCTGGCCTTTTTCACATTGGTGATAGTAGGTATAAATCCCAAACCAAATGTTCCCCAGTTCTCGGGGAGAGATACTGGTTGTATAATTCCTTGCAAAGATGAGCCCAGACCTTTGCTGGGTATAAAACCATTTTTTAACATTTCATATGCTACCATGACTGACGCAGAGGTTATTTTTGGATTCGGAAGGTACTTCCCTTCTGGAATTTTCTCTACCGACACTGTATCGGACACTTGGTATACCCATGGTCCCTGGTCATTTTCTATTCCCTCGACCGGTACAATGGCACTGCTGCGAGCATTTAAACTTTCTTCCCCATGCACAACTATTTCTTGATGATCCCATTCAAACTTGACAGCCTGATGTAGTGTTGACGGGACTGCTTTAGCAGCATGGATCCATGGTCGACCCAACAACAAGTTGTAAGAAACAGTTATGTCCAACACTTGAAATTCCATTGTGAATTCAACTGGCCCTATTGTTAGTTCCAACACTATGTCGCCACATGAATCTCTGCTTCCACCGTCAAACCCCCGTACGCAAATACTATTTTTCTGGATCCTCTCTTCTTTAATTTTTAATTTGCTTAAAGTGGAGAGAGCGCAGATGTTTGCACTTGACCCATTGTCAACCAATACCCGGGTTACTATGGAGTTTTCACATTTCACGGTGAGGTAAAGAGCTCTGTTGTGCTCGGTACCTTCCACATGCAATTCATCATCAGCAAATGTAATTCTGTTTGTCTCAAAGATTCTGTTGGCTATTCTTCCCAAATGATTTACAGAGATTTTTTCAGGAACATGAGCCTCATTCAGGATTTTCATCAAAGCCAGACGGTGCTCCTCTGAATGGATTAGTAATGACAACAATGAAATTTGAGCGGGCGTCTTCTTCAATTGATCCACAACAGAATAATCATGGAGTTTCGTTTTTCTTAAAAACTCTTCCGCCTCTTCTTCCGTCACAGCTCTCTTTATTGGTGTTGGATTATTTTTAGTTTTTCTTAACTCTTCGGGTGTAAAACATCTTCCCGAACGAGTCAAGCCTTGCACCTCACACACTTCTTCCTTGACTTCTTTTCCCTTGTACATTACAGTCACCCGTTCATAGTTCCATGGGATGGCTTTGTTGTTGATGACTGGCAGCTGGGTTACAGGTGTGATAATAACCCGATCTGTATGGGCTCCTTCCACGAATACAATGGGTTTGTTAGCAACCCCTGGTACTATCACTTTCGGCTTTTCTTGATTTGTGGCAACTTTGCTCGATGATCCCTCCTCGACCATCATAGATGGTTCATCACCATTTCTGTTCTGCTTAGGTATCGGCTTCTCCTCTGTTAACTGCTTATCTGACTTGGCTTCATGAGACTTGATCATCATGACAGTTTGTGACGGCTTCTTTGTCTCCCCATCAGCTTGTATGATTTCTATCATATTGGCCTCTTGATGGGCTGGCATTGGATTTCTATTGATATCGGGAGCTTCGGGGGTTTGAACCTCGATTTTATTAGTATCAATCAGCTCTTGTATTGCATTTTTCAGATGCCAGCATTTCTTTGTATCATGACCTGGTGTACCGTAGCAATACTCACAGCTAATGGTGTAATCCAGATTCTTTGGAGGAGGATTGGGTAGCTTGGATTGTATTGGTCTTAGCATGTCCAGCTGTCTCAGCCTGTGGAACAGACTGGTGTATGATTCTCCCAATGGAGTGTATGTTTTCTTTTTCTGTTCCCTTTCTCCCCTAAATGTTGGCCTAGGCCTGAAACCTGGTCCGGGATAGGCTCGTGGGTAAGTACTTGGTATGGCAGGAGCACGCCAATTGGTGTGAACGGGTGGCTGATTGTATGCTTGAGCATGGTTAATGGAAAAATGAGGCTCCGCAGGGTGATAGTAGTGTTGGGATGAATCGTGGTGGTAAGTTGATTGGCGAGGTCGTTGTTGATTATAGTAAGGTGGTGAACCTCTGGGTCCTGACCAAATTCCTGAATCAACTACCGCTGCTTCCTCCCTCTTCTTTCTTCCGATTCCTCCTACCCCGCTTTGAATAGCTTGAGTAGTCGCCTTAATCGCTGAATAGCTCATGATTTTATTTGTATTGAGGCCTTCTTCCACCATACCTACCATCTTTACCACTTTGTTGAATGATTTCCCCACTGCTAAAACCAAATGGGCATAGTAAGTCGGTTCCAAGGCTTGGAGGAAGTAGTCTACCATTTCACTCTCCTTCATAGGAGGATCCACTCTTGCTGCATGTTCTCTCCATCGGAAGCCATACTCTCTGAAACTTTCATTGTGTTTCTTCTCAAATTTTGTCAAAGATAGTCGATCTGGAATGATTTCCAGATTTTATTGGAAATGGTATGCGAATGCCTGTGCCAGGTCATCCCAGGTGTACCATCTCCCATGGTCCTGGCGTGTATACCACTCCAAAGCTGATCCGTTTAAACTTTGACTGAAGTAAGCCATCAATAATTCATCCTTTCCCCCAGCTCCTCGCATCTTGCTACAGAAACCCCTTAAGTGGGCTACTGGGTCGCCGTGCCCGTTGTATAGGTCAAATTTGGGCATCTTGAAGCCAACTGGTAATTGCACATTGGGGAATAAGCACAAATCTTTGTATGCTACACTGACTTGCCCGCCTAATCCTCGCATGTCTCTGAACGATTGTTCTAGACTCTTGACCTTCCTGAACATCTCTTCTTGTTCAGCATTTTTGGCTGGCTTGTCAATTTTGGTTGGGAGATCAAAACGAGGAGCAGTTGAATGGATTTCGGAGGCTTTGAAGGTGGGCTCCGGGGGGTAATATTGGTTGTCCTGGGCCTGAAATGTAGGCTCACTAGGAGATTTGTGGAATGTAGCTGGGGAAGGCGCTACGAAAACAGGAGTGATAGGTGGAGGAAAATATGGAACTGGTTTCGGAGGTGGAGACTGTAGTGTCTGAGAGGTGGTGCCTCGGTAGTGCTGGTAAATGGGGAAATTTGGGGATAATTCAGTGGTAATATTATCCTGAGTTTGGGTCATTGATGGAGCAGGGTTAGTTGGGTAAGACGGGGGTAACTGTCCTGTAGACCAGGCTTGGTACATCTCAGCCATTTGCTGCTTGAGTTTAAACATCTCTTCTTTCATTTTCCCGACATCCATTTCCTCTAGCTCCATACCTGTGTCAACATCTGGGATAGACATACTTTCGGGTATTGGTCCTTTTGATCTCGTGTGATAATGATAATATGCCAGTATACTCTTTAGAGAAACTAACTGCTTGAATTCTGGAAATGAACAAACTTGTTAGTTTTGAGAGTTTAACACATATATAATTACACGTTGAGATGCAATGCTCCTAGACAAATAATCCCTTTCTATTATGCACTTGCTTGGCTGCTTGTGTCGTCCCAGCTTTCTTGAAATTTTTATTGTTGTTCGCTTTTAATTTTATTTATTATATATATCTTTTATTGTGGTGGTCGAATCTTATAGAGATTGCCTACGTATCATGCCCCCGCATGAATCAGACCTTGCGTAGTTCGGACATAAGGCAAACACTTTTATTCATTATATAAAGATGAAATTACATTACATTTGAAAATTTTGTAAGAAAATGGCTTGAAACACACACATTTAAATAAAAGATACAATTCTTAACATCTCATAACGTGCCCCACTTTCCACTTGTGTTAATAGATTATTTGCTCAATGTGGGGCTTGACCTGGATGACCTCCCAGCGTACGATACATCCTTTCCAACTCCATTGCTAAATGACGGGAAAAAATGGGTGCATGCTCTGTAAATCTTTCATAATCCATTCCTTGGCAGTTTACGTAACTTTGAGAGGTGTAGACTGCCAGGTCGTGGATTTGAGCCCTGAAATCTTGGAGACGTTGGTCTTGGTCCTACAATTGCTGCTGGCGAGTGGTGGCTATATCTCTGACACAGTTTTCACGATCTAGAGCTGACTCTAATAGAGCTCGGAGTCTGGCCTGCTCTAATCTTGCATGCGCTCTTTCCCTGTCGATGTCTGCTTGTTGATGTTCTCTGTTGCATTTTCTTGCCTCTTCTAGTTGTGCACGAAGCTGATCTTTTGATCGTATCCAATGGTCTTTTTCCTTCTTAAATTGTGCCCTGTCTTCTTCGGATTGCCTTACTTGGCGTTCCTTATTAGATCTGGACTCTTCATTTAATTGTTGGATCCTTTCTTTTGCTTTGCTCAACGCCCTTTCGTTTTCAGCAAGAATGGAATCATAATCTTGCATTCTTTCAAAAAGATTGGCGATGGTTTTTTGATCCTTCCAGCTCCTCTTTGGTATCTCAGAAACTCTTTTCATTTTTTGGAATCGAGCATGAAGATTTTCATTTTCACAGGCTAGACTCTTCTTCTCGCCTTCGGCTTCTTGTGCTTGCAAATCTTTCTCCAAACTGAGGCTTCTCAGATTTTCTTTTAGGGCATGGATAGTTTCTTTGTACCCTTTTTCCTTTTCTCCCCAGATCAACCGCTCTTGGATTTTATCATTGAAGTTTTGAACATGGGGTCTTTTTGTTGGCCTTCTTAGCTCAGGCTCTGGTACATCATCCACGCGAGACCGTTTTTCAAACCACCTTGCATATCCAGGATTTATCTCACCCTTTGTAGTGTCTGGGACTTGCGTATCACTTTTCAAGTATCGACATCCATTCCACATCTGTTGAAGTAGAGCCTCGGGAATAGTGGCATCTGGGTGTAATTCGATTACTTGCATACTCAAATCTTCATCATCAGGAACTACTTGATATCTCCCTAGTTGTCTTAGGACTCTTAGTGGCGCATACGGCTGGATGCTTCTCAATTCCAATAGTAGCAGATAACTATTTGAGGTTGACATGTGTATCACTTCCCTCATCGGGAGCCATCCCAAAGTCCATTCAATTTGATTTGTCGTTAAAGCCTTTAGATGAGATACCCATGCTTCTATCCCTTCTGGAGCCTGATAATTTTTTATTCTTTCCTCATAACTCTCGATGCAATTATCATTGTTTGACCCATACTGTATGATCTTGGGCTGTTGTTGGAGATGTTCAATCACCCACATTTGCAACAAAATTTTGCATCCTTCGAAGACTTTTGCTCCTGATTTACATAAAGTCAAAGCCCGATAAATGTCTGAGAGAATGATGGGGACAAGGGTGTGATTTTCTTTGGTGGTGAGGATTTGCACAACTTTCGCGGTGCGAATATCAATTGTTCGCTCTTTGTTTGGGAAGATCATGATTCCTAGAAAAGCCACCATGAAGGCAAAGCGACGGTGAATCTGCCAAGTGTCTTTGTTTTGCTTGTTAGTAAGGCCTTTCTCATGAATTTCGAACCCATCTGACTTTCCGAACCTTGAATACAAAAAGTTGAAGGAACAACATCCATTGATGACATTGCTTTTCCTGATTTGACTGCTGATATTCAGAAGACCGAAGAATCGATGTACCGAAGGAGCCTTTGTGAATATCAGGCTTTGATTTCTTAGACTTCCGCCAAAACCAGCATATCCAGCTATCTCCTCTAATGTAGGAGTAAGCTCGAAGTCAGAGAAACGAAAGACATTGTGAACAGGGTCCCAAAAAGTTACTAACGCCGCGATCAGATCATCACGGGGTTTAACTTTCATAATATCTGTGAGATTTCCCAAATGCTTGACGACCCATTTTTGACCAGCTTCGCCTAAATCATACCACCACATTTGAAGCTGAAATAGAAACTCTTCTGTATTCGTGGATGGGGGTTTTGCGTGGTGCTCATTTTGTATCTGAAATTTAATTTAATAAAGTCAAGACTCATTTTGAAAATATACACTAAAAAAATCATTTTCAAAAATTTTTTATTTATTAAATACCTTTATTTCAAGATTTAAAACTATTTTTTTTTTGAAATTTTTAAAACAACCCATTTTATTCCTCTCTTTTCACCATGATTTTATTTAAGCTGGTCAACAAGCATGTTCGAGACAAATGAATGCACAAGTAGCAAGTAGGATGCATCAGGATGGTCTTTTTATTTCGGGTTCACCTGTCCTAGACAGACCCAACCCCTGTGTTGAGTCTCCAAGGCCAAATGTACATGATGCAAATATACGTTCCTACTAGGGATCCGGTACATGGCTGAGTTATTCTAAGTGAAAAACCTGAGGTTGATTGTTTTAAACCTGGCTTACCCAAACGGACAGTTTGAGCCGAAGCGGGGGCAACGTACCGGGAGCACGAAAGTCTACCCGGCCTAGTTACTTGTCCCAACTTCGTCTTATTTGGTATGACTTTAACAGAAAGGTGGGTCACGCGCACGGGTGCACCATAAATTTAGAAGACTCAGAAAGAAGGGAGTTTCGTAGCAGTTGTATATATTCACAATTCAAATAATATTAAAGCGGTAAAAAAACATTTAGCATGTTAATCATATAAACAATTGAAAATCATATAGTAAATAAAGCCAATTATCGCAGTTATTTTAAGCTCGAATTCTTTAAACCCTGAACCAGTGGTTCTGGCTTACAGTACACTTTGGTCCCCAGCAGAGTCGCCAGAGCTGTCGCACCTCCTTTTTACCGCGCCCGCGGGGCGCGTGGGGAGTTTTATCCAATTGAAGGACAGTCGAAACGGGATTTATTTAATTATTTCAGAGTCGCCACCTGGGAATTTTAAGGCGTCCCAAGTCACCGGTTTTAATCCGTGAATCGAGGAGAATATGACTCTGTTTATTATTCTGCGAACCAGAAATCCTGAGTAAGGAATTTTGTTAATCCGGAAGAAGGTGTTAGGCATTTCCGAATTCTGTGGTTCTAGCACGGTCGCTCAACTGTTTTTATTATTGGCTTAGTTATCTTGATTTTTTACTAAATACGTTTTTATTGCATGATTTTACTACCACTTTTACTTATTGTTTACAATTATATAAACGAATTACGCGTACGTATATTCGTATTATATACCTTTCATAATTACGGGGATCATGTCACGCATACGTGTACACAATATAATTGATCATATCCTTTATTACAAATTCATATGTTCGTGATTTAAAATAGAATTAAGAACGTCACCACCCTTATATTTAAACAGTGAACTGCACATCCCGGGTTATATGAAATTATTTTAACATTTTTGGAGGAATCCTTTTTATTAAATATTCGCTCGAAATTGCGCGTACGCATAATCCGAATTTGTTTTAAAAAATATAGTCAGGGTACGCGAACGCATCGCAAATTTTTTTTGTAATAATGTTATGGATTTTCCACAAAATTGTTTATTATATCTACACATTTATATGAAATTCTCGAGAAATTCATATTTAAGGGATGCCTTTAAATTCTTTTAAAAGAATTCACAATTTATTAAATGTTGCCCGTCGATTATAATTTCCGAGTATAAATTATATTCATCCCAACTATTCAAATTCAAAGAAAAGAATAAAAATTTGATTTTTAGCAAATACAACATATATATATGCCAAAGAATAAATTGTATATGAAACTAACAAAAATGATTTATGAAGGGAAGACGTATTTTTGAACAATTTTTCATTATTTATTTAGTGCAAATTCTATTTCTAATTACCATTGATATAAAGTATTGCAATTTGTGCATGTACATCTCAACTTGTTCTCATATACTTGTTTTTAATCTAATAGGCGAAATTATTTTAATTAATTATGCTTATGATTGAGTTGGGATAGATATATATATAATCAAACCAATTTGATTCTCAATCTATATGAATTATTGCTAAACATTAACTTTCACATTGTATAAGTTCCTAGGCCCTTTATTATTAAGTGTGAGAACAAGTCTACCTGTCGACTTAATAAAATGATATTGCATACAATATTACTCACCATATTTGACATCGTGAACATAGCGGATTGTACTAACGTGTCTTTCAACTGTTGATTATAAACACAACCAATGTTGTGCCAAAAGATAGCAAATTGCAACCAACATCATCTAGCTTTAAACAACAACTAACTAACTAACAAAATAAACTAATAGCGTATTTTTCCTTGATATTTCCATATTATGCTATACCTAGCTAACAACACCAAAAAAATTTAAATAATGGCCAACATTCATGCCCTATTCCCTACCTTGACAATTCAATCATATACTTTAATGAAATTCTAGAATAGATAATATTATTACAACACTTATATGAATTTCAAAAGAGAATGATCAACTGAATATTAACATGTCAAGCATACTACTATATTAAACGACATGAAACAAAACTGAAATTTATAATAACAAACTTAGATAAATGGAAAAATAGAATTGCAATTCAAGCTTCATCGATTTGTCATGCTGAATCTCTTTCCAACATAGAATTTAAAAGATAAGTACCTGGAAATGAAGGTAGAAGAAGTAAATTTCAGCAGTTGCAGCAGTAACAAAATACTGGTAGAATATCAGTACTTCCACAGATTTGAGCAATAATACAGAACCCGAGAAACCCAGATTCACAAGAGCAAAGCTTCTTAAAGAATTTCAGATTTTAAAACCAAATAGTATCAATACACAGATCCGGACAGATTCCAAAAAGAAAAACAAGGTTTCGGATTTTTCTTTTCTTTTCTATTCTCTGTTTCAGCTTCACTGTGTGTGTGTTCCTTTTTTGTTTCTTTTTCTTTTCAAATTTCTGTTTCTGATTCTATTTCTATCTCTTTCTTTCTTTCTGTTTTTCTCAAATGTATCTCTCTGAAAACTGATCTTTCTCCTCCTCTAAAATCTGTTTTATTCTCTTAAAATCAGATCTTTTCTCTTAATTTCCTTCTGATTTTTCCGTTCTTCAGTTTTAAAATCTGTCCTCCAGATCAGATTTTTTTTTCTTTCTCTCTTTCCTTTTTGTATGAAAGCTCTCCTCAAGTCAGTCCCAATCCCCCTCTTTTATACAGGTCTGCCCCATCTTTTTAAGTGTTGCCTGGACCCTTTTCTCTTTTTGAAAAATCAGAAAGTTCCATTAAAAACTGCTTTTAATACTTTAAGTGATCTTATCCTGATTTTAAGCAGTCCCATTACCCTTTGTTCCCCATCATTATCTTAAACTATATCCACTAACATTCCACTTTCAGCTCACTATTATTATCAGATTACCTTCACTGTTTTACCCCAGAAATGTCCCTGACCTACTGTTTTCTACTGTTATTACTGCCTTAAATTCAGAATCTAACAATACAGATTTTACAATCTGTTTAAGCAGCTATAACCAATCCTAGGATTAACACAGATAAAAGAAAAACATTGGATACCATGTCAGAATTGTTTTTACAGAGTTTAAGAGGGTAATTAACAATCAAAAATTAAAACCAAACAGAATGTTGAAAATGATTCAGTTTATACAGACAGACTAATCAATGAAACTTAATCAGATGATTGTAGTTGACATTGATCAGCAAATACTGAAAGCAAGCAAATCAAATAACTTTAGGATTATTGCCAGACTCAAGGATTTTACAGAAACTGATTAATTGACACCACTCATTAATCGACCGACTAATTACCATAATTGACAAACAATCAATCTTCAAGTATATGAACAGGCTGTGTCAATCAATATTAGTGGCAATAAGAATTCACAAAACAACTAATCGGCGAATTTAATCGAGTCGATTACACATATTATAAACACTCATAATCAACAGAAACAATGATATAATTTTGATCAACTAATCGAGTACGAGGTGGAATCACAGAATTAACTAAACAGATATGAAAAATTAAACAAGCTACTGAAACAGGCAATAATTTATACATAGGATACAAAAGAAATCAGAAGAATACCTTTGAATCTTCAAATCTATACGGACAAAAGCTTAACTTTGAATTCGGATCTTTTTGAGGTTGAACAGACTTTATTCGAGGTATTCTCAATTGAGAATACCTCGATTAAATTCTCTTAGACCTCAAACCTTCAATTAACTCGGACAAATCCCACGAGTTGGTATTTCAGTGTTTCAGTTTTCTCAGATTTAGGGTTCGACCAAATTTGGGTAGATTCGAAGGAAACTAAGGATGACTCAAGGGTGAGGGAGGCTTAGGGGTCATTTGGCGTTAGTTTGGTACTGATTAGAATGGCGCCGCCACCAGGGCATTTCATGGCGGCGCTAGGGTTCTTGATTTTGATTCGATATTTGAGGGGTTCCGGGTTGATTCGAAGGAAACTCATAAGGCTCTAGTGGTGAGAGAGGTCTGGAGGTTGAAAGGTGTGAGTTTGGTGGCTATTAGATGAACTAGGTTTTGGACTGCATCTTTGATCGGAGATTCGAATACGTTGGCTGATATTTGGAGGATAAGGTTCAGGGATCTAGGATCGGGAAGTTGAGGTGAGTTCGGGGTGTGAAAATGGGGAGGTATGGTCACCGTTCGCCGCCGTGAGGGCGGTGGCTTGAGTTCCGATCTTTGGAGACTCGGGGAAGAAGAAAGGAGAGGGGGGGTCTTGCCTGGGGTGTGGGGTGGGATTTTTGAGTTTATATACTAGGGTAATCAGTGGATCTTGGCCGTTAGATCAAATGCAATTTACGGCTGGGATTGCTTATTGAAATGAAACGACATCGTTTCATTTCCTTTAAGACCGGATCGGTCTATGACGGGAAACGGGTCGGGTGGAAAGTAATGCTTTCGGACCGTTGATCAATTTGAAATCAACGGCCTTCATCAAAGTTTCCCAAAACGGCGTCGTTTGGGGTATCTTTGAGACGGACCGGATCTGGGGTCGTTTGGTTTGGGCTGTGGGGGGGTAACTTGGTTTGGGCCTGGAATTTAATCCAGGTCCGACATTTTTTATGTTTTCAACCTATTTTTCATTTCCTAAATTTTATTCTTAATTAATAAAATCCTAATCAAAATTATAAAAACAAAATTATCATTACAATAATACTAATTACCTTTTAATAACCATTAACACGTAGATAAAACATTAATCACACAAAGACACAATTAATATGATGAAAAATAAAAATAAAAATGCATATTTTTGTGATTTTATTTTAAATCAATTATTAAATGCATAATTAAATCCTAGATATGCATGAAACATATATTTTTATTTTTATTTTCATTTTATTATGACAACGTAAATATTTACGGACATAACACAAATATTTAACACCACGCAAATTCAAAAATTGCACACTAAAAGAAATTTATTTTATTTTTGATTTATTTTGGAGTAATTTTCGTGAGGCAAAAAATCACGTGCTCACAGCCCCCGGGCCCACATGGTCAAAACCCAAGGTTCGAACCAAAACCCGATTACCCATTCCCCCACGAACCCAAATATATGATTTGTTTTGAAATCGGACCTCAAATCGAGGTCCAAATCCCCAATTTTTTGAAAAACCTAGGTCCTATCCAAAACACCCAATTTCCCCCATTAAAATCATTGATTTGAAGTTGAAATCATATTAAAAGATGTTAGTGATTGAAGAAAACTAGTTAAAAATGACTTACAATTGATTTGGAGAAGAAATGTTGTTTGAAAAATCGCCTCTTGTGTTTTGGGGATTTTGAAAAATGAAAAATGACTGAAAATCCCATCTATTTATACCCCTCTCAGACCCCCTGGCTGACCGCACAAAATGAACCGCGGTCGCACAGGCCTTCCTGAAGTGCTGCGGTCCAGTACCCTGTGCGTACCGCACGAAATGGACCGCGGCCGCAAAGGTCTCCACCGCGCTCCGCACGCAACCGACCGCGGACCGCACTGCAACGCTCTGTGCGGACCGCACAAGCCGACCGCGGCCGCACAGCCTTCACCGCGCACCGCACAAGGTCGACCACGGACCGCACTAGTGGGGTTCAGAGACCTGCAATTGTTTTCTGGTTTTAAGCCTAAAACATCCCGAAGCCTACCTGAAACTCACCAGAGCCTTCGGAACTCCAAACCAAGCACACTACTAACTCAACAACATCATATGAACTTATATCTGTGCGATCAAATCACGGGTCCGGGTCCGTTTACCCAAAATGTTGACTGAAGTCAAATCTGCTCATTCTATAATCAAAACTTATCGTTTTTCACAGATTATCATATTTAAGCATTCCGGCTACGTGCCCGGACTACACACACAAATCGAGGTGACTCTCTCCAACACTAAAACAACTGTTCGTCCTCGAATGGACAAAAGAAGGAAGTACCTGAGTCGGGGAAAAGATGGAGTAACGGCTCCGCATATCGGACTCGAACTCCCAGGTCGATGCCTCAGGAGGCTGACCTCTCCACTGAACACGAACAAAAGGAAAACTATTCGACCTCAACTGACGAACCTGCCGGTCTAGAATAGCTACCGGCTCCTCCTTATAATACAAGTCCTTGTCCAACTGGATAGTGCTGAAATCTAACACGTGGGATGGATCGCCGTGATATTTTCGAAGCATGGACACATGAAACACTGGATGCACGGTTGATAAGCTCGGCGGCAATGCAAGTCTATAAGCCACCTCTCCCACTCGATCAAGAATCTTAAACGGACCGATGAACCTAGGGCTAAGCTTGATCTTCTTCCCAAATCTCATCACGCCCTTTATAGGCGACACTCGGAGCAATACCCGCTCTCCAACCATAAAAGCCACATCTTGAACCTTACGGTCTGCATAACTCTTTTGTCTGGACTGAGCTGTACGAAGCCTATCCTGAATAATCCTGACCTTGTCCAAAGCCTCCTGAACCAGATCCGTACCCAACAATCGAGCCTCGAACCGCTCAAACCATCCAACCGAAGATCGGCACCGCCTACTATATAAAGCCTCATAAGGAGCCATCTAGATACTCGACTAGTAACTGTTGTTGTAGGCGAACTCTGCCAAAGGCAAGAACTGATCCCACGAACCCCCAAAGTCAATGACACAAGCTCGAAGCATATCCTCCAAAATCTGAATAGTCCGCTCGGGCTGCCTGTCTGTCTGAGGATGAAATGTTGTACTCAACTAAACCTGGGTGCCCAACTCTCGCTGAACTGCTCGCCAGAAACATGAGGTAAATTGCGTACCTCAGTCCAAAATGATAGATATAGGCACACCATGAAGACTAACAATCTCCCGGATATAGATCTCAGCTAACCTCTCGGATGAATAGGAGACTACCACAGGAATGAAATGTGCTGACTTGGTCAGCCTATCAACAATGAACCATACTGAGTCGAACTTCTTCCGAGTCTACGGGAGTCCAGTAACAAAGTCCATAGTGATCCGCTCCCACTTCCACTCGGGATGCTTAATCCTCTAAAATAAACCACCAGGCATCTGATGCTCACACTTAACCTGCTGACAAATTAAACAACGAGCCACATATGCTACGATATCCTTCTTTATTCTCCTATACCAATAATGCTGCCGCAAATATTGATACATCTTTGCGGCGCCCGGGTGAGTAGAGTACCGGGAGTTATGGGCCTCCTTTAAAATCAACTCTCTGAGTCCATCCACATTAGGCATACAAACTCGACCCTGCAATATCAAAACTCCATCATCATCTAGGGTAACTTGCTTGGCACCTCTGTGTTGCACCGTGTCTCTAAGGACGCACAAATGGGGATCCTCATACTGCCAATAACGGATACGCTCCAAAAAGAAGAACGAGCGACTGTGCAAGCTAATACCCAACTAGGCTCAGAAATATCCAACCTCACGAACCAATTGGCCAAGGCCTGAACATCCAAAGCAAGCGGCCTCTCACCAACTGGAATATAAGCAAGGCTGCCCATACTGGCTGACTTCCTACTCAAGGCATCGGCCACCACATTGGCCTTTCCCGGGTGATATAAGATAGTAATATCATAATCCTCCAACAACTCCAACCACCTCCTATGCCTCAAATTCAACTCCTTTTGCTTGAACAAATACTGAAGACTCTTGTGCTCCGTGAACACCTCACATGTCGCGCCATACAGATAATGCCTCCAAATCTTCAATGCGTGAACTATGGCTGCCAACTCTAAATCATGAACTGGATAGTTCTTCTCATGAATCTTCAACTGCCGTGAAGCATAGGCAATGACCTTGCCATCCTACATCAACACTGCACCGAGCCAATACGAGAAGCATCACAATAAACTATATAAGGCCCCGAACCTATGGGCAAAACCAACACCGGTGTCGTAGTTAGAGCTGTCTTGAGCTTCTGAAAGCTCGTCTCACACTCGTCCGACCATTTGAACTGGGCACCCTTCTGGGTCAACCTAGTCATCGGGGCTGCAATAGATGAAAACCCCTCCACGAACCGACGATAGTAGCATGCCAATCCCAAGAAACTCCGAATCTCTATAGCTAATGCTAGTCTAGGCCAGTTCTTGACTGCCTCAATCTTTTTCGGATCAACCTGAATACCCTCTGCTGACACAACATGACCCAGGAATGAAACTGAACTCAACCAGAACTCACACTTCGAAAATTTAGCATACAGCTGACTATCCCTCAAAGTCTGAAGAACCACTCTGAGATACTGCTCGTGCTCCTCCCGACTGCGGGAGTATATCAAAATATCATCAATGAAGACTATCACGAATGAATCTAAATAAGGTCTGAACACCCGATTCATCAAATCCATAAAAGCTGATAGGGTATTTGTCAACCTGAATGACATAACCAAGAACTCATAATACCCGTACCGAGTGCGGAAAGCTGTCTTAGGGACATCAGACACCCTAATCCTCAATTGATGGTAGCCAGGTCTCAAGTCAATCTTCGAAAATACACTGGCACCCTGAAGCTGATCAAACAAATCATCAATCATCGGCAATGCATACTTATTCTTGATTGTAACCTTGTTCAACTGCCGGTAATTGATACACATTCTCATCGATCCGTCCTTCTTCTTAACAAACAACACCGGCACACCCCAAGGCGAAACACTCGGCCTAATGAAACCCTTCTCAAGCAAGTCTTGCAACCGCCCCTTCAACTCTTTTAACTCAGGCGGGGCCATACGATACGGCGGGATAGAAATGGGCTGAGTGCCCGAAGCCAATCAATGCAGAAGTCAATATCCCTGTCGGGTGGCATGCCCGGCAGGTTTGAAGGGAAAACCTTAGGAAACTCACGATCAACGGGAACAGAATCAATAGAAGGAACCTCAGCACTCGAATCACGAACATATGCCAAATAGGCCAAACACCCCTTCTCGACCATGCGCCAAGCCTTCACATAAGAGATAATCCTACGGGTAGAATGATCAGGAGTCACTCTCCACTCTAACTGAGGCATACCCGGTAAGGCTAAGGTCACAGTCTTGGCATGACAGTCCAAGATAGCATGGTAAGGTGATAACCAGTCCATTCCCAATATAACATCAAAATCGACCATGTCTAGAAGCACAAATCCACACGAGTCTCAAGACCCCTAATCACCACAATACAATAATGATGGACTCGATCTACCACAATAGAATCACACACCGGTGTAGACACATAAATAGGAACACTCAATGAATCACTAGGCATAACCAGATACGATGCAAAATAAGATGACACATACGAGTAGGTAGATCCTGGATCAAATAACACTTAAGCATCTCTATCACAAACCAGAATAGTACCTGTGATAACCGCATCTGAAGCCTCAGCCTCGGGCCTGGCTGGAAGAGCATAACATCGGGGCTGGGCTCCATCTCTGGGATGGCCTGCAGCTGGCTGGCCTCCACCTCTAGCGGCCTGAGCTCTACCTCTAAATCCTCTACCTCCACCTCTAGCACCTCTACCCCCACCTCTAGCTGGCTGGGTGGCCTGTGGAACACTTGGTGCCTAGACCATAGCACGGGAACCCTGCTGCTGCGACTGAGTACCCACCAACCTCGGACAAGTCCTTTTGATATGACCATACTCACCACACTCAAAACATCCACCTGAGTGTTGTGGCTGAGGAAACTGAGACTGACCCTGGTGACCCGAATGACCACCCCAAAAACTCTGGAGCGGCAGTGCACTAATAGGAGCTAGTGGTGCACTGTAGGACTACTAATCGGAATACCGCATCTGCGGACCATGGCTACCTAAAGCGTCGTGAGAGACCTGAAGAACTGACTGAAAGGGTCTAAGATGATGGCCTCTACCATATGAATCCTTGCCTCCAGACGAGGCACCACTGAATCTACCTGAATGACGGAGCCTCTTATCCGACCTATGACCACCTCCCTGCGACAGGACCATCTCCACTCTACGGGCCACATTGGCCACCTCCTGAAAAGTGATCTCACCCCCAGACTCCCTAGCCATCTGAAGGCGAATCGGCTGAATAAGACCATCAATAAACCTTCTCACCCTCTCTCTCTCTCTCTCTATGTAGGAAGTATGACAAGAGCATGGCGAGCTAAGTCGATGAACCTGGTCTCATACTAGGTAACTGTCATGGAACCTTACTGGTGGCGCTCAAACTGCCTCTGATAAGCCTCTCACTGAGTAATGGGGAGAAACTTCTCCAGAAATAGCTGTGTGAACTGCTCCCAAGTCAAGGCTGGCGATCCGGCTGGTCTAGCTAAGCAATAGTCCCTCCACCAAGTCTTGGCGGATCCAGACAAGCAAAATGTAGCAAAATCAACCCCATTGGTCTTAACAATACCCATGTTCCTGAAAACCTCGTGGCAGCTGTCTAGATAATCCTGGGGATCCTCAGTAGATGCACCGCTGAAAGTGGAAGTGAAGATCTTGGTGAACCTATCCAGCTTCCACAAAGCATCGGTAGATATAGCCGCTCCATGACCAGTCTGAGCTACCACACCCGGCTGAACTGCTCCAACTGCATGAACTGCTGGAGTCTGAATCTGAAGAGCTACCTGCTCCGGAGTGCAAGTAGCAGGAGTCTGAGCCCCTCCTCCAGCCTGAGAGACGGCTGGAGCTACAAGAAGCAAGCCCGCTCGGGTGACACTCTCCATGAGGCCCACTAATCGGACGAGAGCATCCTGAAGGACTGGGGTAGCAATAAACCCCTTAGGGACCTGATCTGGGCCCACTGGAGCTGCTGGAGCCGGAACCTATCATCAAAGTCAACCTGAGGCTCCGCTACTGGGGCTACTGCTCGGGGCTGAGCTCTACCCCTACCTCAGCCTCTGGCACGGCCTCGGCCTCGCCATCTGCCTCTCGTGGGAGCTACTACTGGGGGCTCGGGCTGCTGAGCGGTGGATGAAGAAGTGCATGTTCTCGCCATCTGCGAAAGAATAGAGCAGAAGTTCAATTAGCATTGAGAAACAAAATCACACGACGAGAAAGAACAAATGTGAGATTTTCCTAACTCTGTAGCCTCTGGGGATAAATACAGACGTCTCTGTACCGATACCTTAGAATCTACTGAGCTTGTCCGTGAATTGTGAGACCTACGTAACCTAGAGCTCTGATACCAACTTGTCACGACCCGGATTTCCTACCCTCGGGAATCGTGATGGTGCCTACTCGTAGAAGCTAGGCAAGCCATGAACTTAGAAATCATTAACTCCTTTATTTTAAAACTTCTTACCAATTATATTAACCAGGAAATAAACAGTTAAATAACAACGAAATATGAACTTTAAGGGGAAGTCTTAAATAAATATAAAACCAGAATGTTTCGAAAGTCAATACATGCCTCTACCCAAAACCTGGTGTCACAAAATCCAAGGACTACTAAGAGTACTAAATACAACCATTTGAAAGAAATATAACACTTTTTGTCTCGAATACTTGAGATAACAGAATATATAATAAGATAGAGGAGACGCCAGCCTGCGAACGCCTGCAAGTCTCCCTCGGTGTCTCGGTGGACTGAAGGCTGGCTCCCGAGCTACTGTTGCTGATCAAGTGCCGCTCTGGTATCTGCACAGAGTGCAGAGTGTAGTATCAGCACAACCGACCCCATGTGCTGGTAAGTGTCTGGCCTAACCCCGGCGAGGTAGTAACGAGGCTAGGACCAGACTCCAGATAAACTTGTGCAGTTATAAAATATACAGCAGAAATATAAACAGGTAACAACAGTTTTAAAGGGAGGGGGAAACATGCTTCGGGGAAACATATCAATTCTATCAGAAACTTAATAAAGTATGCAGAAACACTCGATGTCTACAATCAATACAATAATAATACTGTTGCGGTGCGCAACCCGATCCCTTATCATTTAACATTGTTGCGGCGTGCAACCCGATCCCTTATCATTTAACATTGTTGCAGCGTGCAACCCGATCCCTTATCATTTAACATTGTTGCGGCGTGCAATCTGATCCATATATATACTGTTGCAGCGTGCAACCCAATCCAATATAATATCTATTGCGATGTGAAACCCGATCCACATATATAGTTGTTGCGGCGTGCAACCCGATCCAACATAATATCTGTTGCGGCGTGCAACCCGATCCACATATATAGCTGTTGCGGCGTACAACCTGATCCAACATAATATCCGTTGTGGCGTGCAACCCGATCCACATATATAGCTGTTGCGCGTGCAATCCAATCCAATATAATAACTAATAATGTTGCGGTGCGCAACCCGTTCCAAATATACAGTCCACAATAATCATAACTAACCGTCCCAGCAAGGGATCAACAATAGACTACACTATCCCGGCAAGGAAACTCCACAGTACAAGTATATACGTCCCGGCAAGGGAGAAACAGCCATAACCAAACTTGTTGCAACACCTAACTATCTCAATTAGTTTCAACATCTAACTACCTCAACTATAACTAAACTTGTTGCAACACCTAACACGAAGAATCATCAACCTAAACGTCCGTAATATCAATTAAGAACACAATGCAAGAGAATCTCAACTCAACAATAGCCCGGCAAGGGGTATCATAATGATCTCTTCTCTTTCTCACTTTTACTTCACAATTCACCTCACAACTCGAGTCAATGCTCTAGAGTTTCGATTATCACTTATACTTTCACAATTCGTTATACAATTGGAGTCAACGCTCCTCAATGTTCATAGGTCACAATTCTTTCCACAACTTTACACTACAAATAGAAATCTTCACCAAGGCATGAATACAACGAGATCATGAAAATCACAAGATAAGACTCAAGGTCATGCTTGACACTAACGCATAGATACTCGTCACCATGCCTATGCGTCGTACTCGACAAGAAACAAATAGTAAATAGGACACAACTCCTAATCCCTCAAGCTAAGGTTAGACCAGACACTTACCTCGATGCCTCGAATACAACTCAAACTCCAATTATAACTTTACCCCTTGATTCCACCGCCAATTCACTCGTATCTAGTCACAAATTACTTAATTACATCAATAAATGCTAAATGAATCAACTCCAATGCATGAAAATGAGTTTTTCCAAAATCTTACCCAAAAGTCAAAAATCGCCCCTGGGCCCACATGGTCAAACCCGAGGTTCGAACCAAACCCCGATTACCCATTCCCCCACGAACCCAAATATATGATTTGTTTTGAAATCGAACCTCAAATCGAGGTCCAAATCCCCAATTTTTTGAAAAACCTAGGTCCTACCCAAAACACTCAATTTCTCCCATTAAAATCATTGATTTGAAACTGAAATCATGTTAAAAGATGTTAATAATTGAAGAAAAATAGTTAAAAATAACTTGCAATTGATTTAGAGAAGAAATGTTGTTTGAAAAATCGCCCCTTATGTTTTTGGGGTTTTAAAAAATGAAAAATGACTGAAAATCCTGTCTACTTATACCCCTCTCAGACCCCTTGTGCGGACTGCACAAAATGGACCACGGCCGAACAGGCCTTCCTGAAGTGTTGTGGTCCAGTACCGTGTGTGAACCGCACGAAATGGACCGCGGCCGCACAGGTCTCCACCGCGCTCTGCACGCAACCGACCGTGGACCGCACTGCAGTGCCCTGTGCGGACCGCACAAAGCCGACCGCGGCCGCACAGCCTTCACCGCACAAGGTCGACCGCGGACCGCACTGGTGGGGTTCAGAGACCTGCAAAATTTTCTGGTTTTAAGCCTAAAACATCCCGAAGCCTACCCGAAACTCACCCGAGCCCTCGGAACTCCAAACCAAGCACACGTACTAACTCAACAACATCATACGAACTTATCTGTACGATCAAATCACCAAAATAACCTCAATAACAATGAATCAAACCTCAAAATCAAGAACTTTTTCTCAAACTCCATCAAGTATCAAATTTAGCAATTTAGGTCCGAATCATGTCAAACGGCGTCCGTTTTCAACCAAACTTTACAGAAATGACTTAAACCATAAATAAGACCTGTACCGGGCATCGGAACCAAAATACGGGCCTGATACTATCATGTTCTAATCAAATTTCTTTAAACACTTTCAGAAAATAATTTTCTTTGAAAATTCATTTCTCGGGCTCGGAACCTCGGAATTCGATTCCGGGTATACGCCCAAGTTCCATATTTTACTACGGACCCTCCGGGACCGTCAAATCACGGGTCCGGGTTCGTTTACCCAAAACGTTGACCGAAGTCAAATTAGCTCGTTCTATAATCAAAACTTATCGTTTTTCACAGATTATCATATTTAGACTTTCCGGCTACGCGTCCGGACTGCGCACGTAAATTGAAGTGATTCTAAATGAGGTTTTCAAGGCCTCAGAACACGGAATTTCATTTTAAAACAAGTGATGACCCAACATTTCGAAATTATTATATCCTTAATTAAATCACGGTAAGTAATCATATTTTGCAGAAACCGTATGTTTACTTGAATTTTTGATAGTAGGAAGATTTGAATTAATTAGGAACCGACTCGGAGAAATAGAAGTTGCCATCAGTTTGGAGAAATAGAAGTTGGCCGTCAGTTTCGTGAGTTTCAGTCGTGCCTATGTTTCGTGAGTTTCAATTGAGGGACTGTTATCTTTGCATAGGAAATTTAGGAAAAGTGAGTCTTAATTGTGTAATTTTTAATTCTTAAATAATAATCTAAATTAATTTTCTTTTAAAGTTAAAGAGTAAACAATTTATGTTTAATATCATTTAATTTATTAAAATTAAAGAAATATGAAATTTAAATTAAAAAAAAAACTCTTTTCTTTTAAAAAAAATTAGGGTCTTCATGTTCAAAAGTAGATGATCAAATAATTTTGAATCAATTAGTTTTTTTAAAATGTATGTTTTAAAATCAGTTAAATAAAATAATCTTAAATTTGAATTAAATAAAGCTCTTTTAAAAAGAAATTACAGTCTTCATGGTTGAAAGCTAAGGAGTAAAAAAAAGTATATATTAAAATTTTCAATTTTTAACTTTTAATTTTTAAAAAATATCTTAAATTAGATTTATTTTGTAAAGTTAAAGTACAGCTGTTAAACGGGTGGGCCGGGCCGGGCCGGGTCCGTTTTTTTTACCCGTCCGGGTTTCGGGCCGGTTCCGGGTTGGTACAGTAACGGGTTTAGCGGGCTGGGTTAATCCAGGTAAAAATTGAACCATAAGGGTTACGGGTTGAGGGGGTCGGGCCGGGCCGGGTTTAGTGTATTTTTTATATATTTTTTTGGAATTTTGTATAACTATTGTAAGTTATATTAATACTTTGTATTAATTAAAAGAATACAAGTAAGATGGGGAAAAATTGCACTTGTTTCAACTTTCAAACTTACAAAATGAAATGTTTACATTTTTTTCAACAAGTAAACTAGTAAAGTAGTAATTTCAAATGTTTTGCATCGCCTTAGCAAGTTCATCATAATCAATATGAACCGATTGACCTTCTTCTGGCGTGTTAAATTCGGATGGGTTTCCATGTGTTAATATATCTCCAAGTTCCTCGTCTTCTGGGCTATCAACATCTTCCTTTCCTTGATTTCTTCGTTCCGATCTAATCCAATCTCTGAAACATACTAAAACTTCCAAAACATTGCTTCTCAATGAGTGGCGGGTGTCTCCAAGTTGTTGTCTTGCTTGGCTAAATGCACTCTCCGATGCAACAGTAGAAATTGGCACATTCAGCACGTCCCGAACCATAGCGAAAAGAACAGGAAATTGCTTTCCATTTTCATGTCACCATCCCAACGGTGAAAATTCCTTTGTGCGAGGTTCATTTTGCTTCTGCAAGTAGAATTGAAGTTCATCAATATTCCTGCTACTGGTTTGAGTGTTAGAAAATGTAGAAAAAAATATTAAAACTATCAAGGCCTTCTTCATCATCCACAGTAGCAGAAGTGCTACATTGCATAGCGGGATTAACATTGCCAGAAGCACGAGCAGCATTATCACATTCATTTGCATAATAATTATATAGTTGTTGTAAGTATTCATTTAGCTTGTTCATAGAAACATATAAATTTGGGGTTTAGTTTCTCCAATCTCCATATAAGTATATAAAGCATTCATTAATTGGTGACAATCAGACATTTTAATAAATTGAGCACTTGATTACGCAATTCCGGTGTTACCACGAACAAACATCAAGCAAGTATATCAATTTTGAACTTCAAACTTCAAAATTTCCGAATGACAACTTCCGATAAATTAAATTCAAGAAAAGAGAGTCAAATAAAAATTATAAAATTAGAAGATGAAATCTTGCAAATTGAAGGGAATAGAGAAATTGAGAATTTGAGAATTGAGATTGAGATAAGAATTTTGAGTGAAAAAATGAAGAAGAGGGGGGGGGGGGGGTATTTATAGATTTTTAAAAGGGTTAATTTTGTAAAGTATTAAAAACAAAAAATTAAAAAAAATGGCCATTTATGCAACAAATCCGTTGGCCAACGGATATGTGATGAAAAATCTGATTTTCTAACGGATAGTGGGCCCCAAGCTGTAGGAAAGTACAAAAAAAAATTAAAATAAAATTCTGATAGTTAACCGGGCCGGGCCGGGTTAACCGGTTTGGGCACTGTTCATGCCAACCGGGTTATCCGGGCCCGGTTAACCGCTTGCCCAAACGAATCCCTCCGTCCCCGGCCTAACCCCCTACCCAGCCCACCCGGCCCCCTATGCACCGGGCCGGTTCGGTTCCGGTTTAAACCGGTCTGGGCCGGTCCGGTTCCAGTCCAACCCGGCCCGTTAGCCACCTTTAAGTTAAAGGTTAAAAAATCTATGTTTTCAAATCAGTTAATTTTTAAAAATAAAGAAATATTTTTTGAAGAGAAATAAAGAAATTTGAAATTGTGAAGGAATTCTTTTTTTAAATAATTTTATAGCTCCTATTTTTTGGAGGATTGTCCTAAAGTGTCATGTGACATATTCTCATGATGACACTTTGCGCAATGAGAATGCTTTTTCTTCTCCTTTGAATTAAACATAAAACTGCACTTCGGTCTAAAAAGATTTTCAACCAGCAGAAAACTCCTCGCTGGTCACCACTTCGGAAATATCTCTTACAACTTTAATTTTTTTATTTATTTACCAATTCAAATATACCTGATATATTTTAAGGTATATTATTATTTTGACGAGATTATACAATATCGTTATACATGATTTATAATGTGTTGAAACCACATGCATAAAATACATCTTTACACACACACACACCTATATATATATATATATATATATATATATATATATATATATATTTTATATTTTTCAAAACATTCAGTTTATACTACATAAATAACATATATATACTTAAGGTATTTTATTATACCATGCATAAATAGTTTTATAATGTATATATATCACATATATAACTTACATGTCTTCTTTTTTAAAATATACCGGATGATATATAATTCCAATATGTAATTGTCAAATACAAAATATGTCGATATATAGGGGATATCACATATATTCCTACTATATATAAGGCACAGTTTGACGTGCTGGGGGGCGTCAGGGGTATTTCGGAGAGAACTGCATCTATTTTGGCCTCAGTTTGAGCTCCCTCCAGTTAAAGATTGAGGTGTATCCAGTTGCAATATGGGTTAGGAAGGTATCTTGGTAACTACACTAATGTAAAATAATTTTATTGGCTCAAACAAGGAGTTACTGTAGCTCCTTTGGAATTTGATAATCTGTTTGACGATTTTACCTTCTTGCTTCCATCATGATCATGTTTTCTTTCAAGGCAAACTCATTCCACGCGGGACCCACTCTTTGCTGTTTGGAGTTTATCTCCTTCTGGTCATGCTGCTTAGTGGGGGTATTTTAGAGAATGAAGTTTGTTGAGTGCGGAACTATACTATTGTTAATTTTTACTAAATAGACTAAAATAAGTGTAAAAAAAAAAGTTACCAAAGTATATATAACGCCACTAATAGTGGTGCTATACAATAACGTTAACTGAACCATTACTGTATAGCGTCACTATTAGTGGCGTTATACTGAGAAACTTACATAGCGCCATTAATAGTGGCGCTATATGTCTTATATCTGAAGACATAGCGCCATTAATATTGGCGCTATACCCCTTAATACAAATCCCCCATCTTCTTCTTCTTCGTTCCATCTCCGTCTTCCACCTCTTTTCACTTCTAGTCCCCCACACACACACACACACCACCGATCTGCCCCAATTTTTAAAAAAAAAAAAAATTTGGGTCCCCCGTCACATAAAAGTTTAATATTTGAGGTCCCACTGTCGAGTAGAGCTTCGTGTTTTAGTGGATTCATTCTTCCGGAGTCAAAATTTCGATCTATCTACATTTCAAAAATTCTAAATCGAGGTATTTCGATTTATTTTAAGTTGAAACTTTTACAACAATGCATATTACTTGATTTGTATGTGTTCTATTTCGGTTTGTGTTTATTTTTTCCGAAACTAGCATGTTAAATTTTATCCGGATTTAATTTTAGTGTTGTATAAAAATATGTAAATTAGTCTAAAAATGTGTTTGTTAATATCCTCATGTATATTTATGTGTTTTTATGCCGTTTAGTTTAGATTATTTTTTAGCGTAGTAAAATGTATACTTTATTAGCGTAGTAAAACGTAGACCTTTTTAGCGTAGTAAAACGTAGACCCCTTTAGCGTAGTAAAATGTAGAGCCTTGTAGCATAGTATTGTGTAGTAATTGTTTAATTATATTATATTCTAGCACGAAACCCATATATATCTAATTATGGTGCCACTGGGCCACAGAAAATCTAGCACGAAACCCATAATTATAAATATATATATATATATATATATTACAATTTAGTTATTAAATAAATATGAATAAAAATTATTTAAAAAACATAAAATTATTAATGATAGTTGGTACCACTGAGTTTTAGAAAATCTAGCACGAAACCCATAATTATAAAAATTATATATATATATATATATATATATATATATATATATATATATATATATATATATATATATATATATATATATATATATATATAATTGTTACAATTAAGTTATTAAAAAATATGAATTTAAATTATTAAAAAAACATAAGATTATTAATGATAGTTTTGTACCACTGGGCACGAAACCCATAAGTTTATATATAATTTTATACAATTAAGTTGTTAAAAAATATGAATTTAAATTATAAAAAACACACATAAATTTTAATGATAGTTATTAAAAATTATGAATTTTCAGTTGACGACATGGATGCACCTATACATCCCGGCCCTCGGACGTCGGAGCTACTACCCCTACAACCCCAGCATAGATCCGAGCATATATGGGGGGAAGAGTTGCTTACGCAGACTTTTCGGGGGAGGAGAGTGGATTTATTGTGGGATTTTTTGACTCCTCCCCGCGTTCTACATCCCCGTGTGGTCCATCACTTGGAAGAAATGGGATTATATAGGATCATTAGCATTGGGCGGATACAGCTCGACTATGCTTTGATCACGGCGTTGATTGAGCGGTGGCGACCGGAGACGCACACTTTCCATCTGCCCATCGGCGAAGCCACCATCACACTCCAGGACGTCGAGATTTTATATGGCCTGTCCACCGATGGCTTGCCAGTTTTACTGCCTGGGAACATGAGATTTTTTAACCGGGCTGCATATATGGAGTTGCTGCACAGGCTCACGGGCTTCAGGTCCGAGGACCCAGATGTAGCAATTGGGAGTAGTCGTATGCAGTTGGTCCCCATTAGAGACCACTTGGTGCAGATCCACGATACTATCACCGACGACTCAGCGGAGGTGGATGTGGAGCAATATACGAGGCTGTTGTTGCTCCTTCTATTTGGGGGGTCTTGTTCCCGAACACTTCGGGGAACCTAGTGAGCCTTCGTTTTCTGCATCATATTGCGGACTTTGATGATACAGTCAGCTACAGCTAGGGTGGTGTTGTCCTATCTTTTTTGTACAGGCAGATGTGCCGGGCATCCATGGGCACACAGAGAGACGTTTGTGGCTTTCTGCCACTTCTACAGGTGACAACTTATTCAAATAATTTGTCGTTTAGTTCCAATTCTACCTAGTTAGAGTTAATCTTTACGTCAACTTTCTGTTTTAGGTTTGGGTGTGGGAGCGATTTCTGCAACTTCGGCCACCTCTACCACAGCTACCGGATAATGTACATATTCCTGATCTCCCTCTAGCTTGTAGGTGGGTATTGCGTCGTAGACTTGCACGAGAGTATCATGGCCATCATAATCTCCCGTTCTGTAGGGATGTGTTGGATTTTCTGGAGGATGCACAGGTGAATATCTAACTAAACTTACCAATTTATTTTTAACTAGGTGTTGCGCAAACTAACGGTTTGTGTTATTATTTGATAGTTCATCTGGACGCCGTACAACGAAGAGCTGATAGGTACCCTGCCAGCGTATTGCACGCACGGTCGCCATATTTGGAGGGCTTCCGTCCCTCTCACGTGCCTCGATATTGTTGAGCATCATGCCTCAGAGCGAGTATTTCGTCAGTTTGGATTTCCGCAGTCTATACCGACTCAGCCTGCATGGGACCCTTTACATTATGAGAGGGATGATAGGATGAGAGTGGACGACACATTTATTGAGTGGCTGACAGCGCAGTTGGGTATTTGGGACAGCCGAGGGGACTTGACCCCAGCTCCGCAACACTTTCCTATCGAAGTTTATATGGCATGGTACCGCACTGTTTCCCGTCTTTTTATCGGGAACCCAGTTCATCAGGTAGATGGTCGATACGTCTCATACGCCGGGAGACATGATGCTCTGGTATGTTTTCTGTAATTATCAATTACTTTAATAGTAATTTCTAGTCAAATACGTAGTTTATATTAAAAACTTTTGTGCAGGCGATTGGATTGCATACCGTATATCGTATGGGGAAGCAGATGCAGAGTTATGTCCACGACCCTGTGATCATGCAGGACTATAGTCGTCGCATAATGGATGTGGCTGCCCAGACACTGCAGCGAGGCCGATCGGATCAGCGTTTGGCACACCAGCCAGATTATGTTGACCCAGCCACATACCAGCGAGGTCGTGGTATGCCACGGGGTGGTGGCCGACGAGCTGCTGCTGCTCCACGACGACCTGCTGGTGTTGGACGACGCGGTCGTGGGCGGAGAGGAGGTCCCCAGCAAGGGGGCTTTGAGGCTCCTGCTGATGATGTTGCTGCTGATATGGGAGGTGGCATGCATGAGACCGACATGCCGTCTTACAGCCTTATGACACTCCAGGGACGTCGCAGGTGACCCCATCGGGTCAATTCTTAATGATGGGCTCGGATTTTCAAGGAGTGGAGTTGGGTAGATATTTCCCTGGCCCGTCTACCACTGATGAGTCTCGACCGATCCGAGATTTTGATAGTGGGCACCGACTGAGTTATGGCAGCTCATCACATGCGCAGGTATGAGTTTATTAGTATTAATTTTATTACTGTTTTTACTATAACTTATTTATTTTGTTTTAACTTTATTAATTTACTTTTTTAGGCTTCATGCGATGCTGCGACAGATGACTACATTCAGGATCCAGACACGTTTATGGTAAGACAATATATATTTTTGTGAATTGTTATGTAGTTTTCTATACTAAGCTTGATATTATTATGTAGCCTTCTACTGGACCTGACAGCACCACCGATACATGTCATCCTGTGCCGCATCCAGCCATAAGGAGACGACTTAATGATGATGATCCTGATAGCGTATCCGGGCGGCAGGGGATGCGCCTCAGGCCAACGGCTACTTTGAGACACACCGGATGCGGGACACATTGATTCGGTCTTCCATATTTTTGTTTTTTTGGTGTAAATAATATTTTTTTGTACATTAACAACAATATTTAGTCGAATATGACAGTTGCTTTTTTTAGTTCAAATTTCGTTTTATAGTTTTTGGTATAGTAACACAACAACTTAAACTTAACTTCCACTTAAATTAAAATAAAATTAAGTACAACAAACAAGGAAAACATTAGTACAATACAAACACAAACATAACAGGCCAACATAATAAAAAGACATGACATATGAAAATGACACTAAACACATACACGTAAATGTTCAGATACTCAGTTGTCATTTATTCTTCGCTCCAACCACTTAAATCGTTCTTCCATTTGTTCTTTTTCTTCTTCTAACTCTTTCACTCTCGCATTCACCTCCGCAAGTTCCCGTTTATATTTTTTATTGCGTTCCTTGTGTGCTTCACAATTCCATTCAGCTCTCCATTTTTTATCTTCCACCTCCTTTAGTTTCTCCCTCATATCTGTAATAATTCTATCTGCCTCCTTTTGTATTCTATGCTGGTATAACAACATATTATGAAATTCATGTAATCTATCCCTGTAGCTTTCCTGATAACATGGTTCCTCAGCCCATTCATCAAATTCACAAGTAGGTTCGTCGGGTTGCTTGTACAACTTGTTCATACAACACCAATAGCGGCGTCCAACGTTAGCACCTTCCCACCCACAATCCATCATGCATGGTTTTCCACAAGAGGAAATTGGTGGACGACCATGTTGAGCCATTTGTGAACTATTTGCTTATAATAAAAACCTTACTTACTTTTAATGAAATATTTCTTGGGGGAAATTTTTAGCACACTAAATAAATACAATGACCCCGTTATTTATAGGCTAAACAATACACATATAACGCCATATCTAATGGCGCTATATTAGATAGCGTCATATCTAATGGCGCTATATTAAATAGCGCCATATCTAATGGCGCTATATTACATAGCGCCATATGTAATGGCGCCATATCATGATGTTGACGAGACGACTTTATGTCAGCCGGTCACACATATCTAATGGCGCCATATCATGATATTTTCAGCTTTTTCAGTTCGACAAGACAAGACACACATAGCGCCATATATATAATTTGTGTATTAAATATCGTGATAGCGACAAGACAACACACATAATAAATATACCGATAATTAAGTATAAATTATTATTTAAATAGGTAAAAAGGGAAAGTACAAATCATAATTAACAAACAAAAAAATATTTTTTCATAAATACTTAAATCGTATAAATAACAACTAATTATTACAACATGAACTCATGGGTAGTTAGGTACAATAGAAGAACACCCGCCCTGAGCTTGATTATTGTTTCCACCCAAAGGACATTTTCTACGGTCGTGGCCTGTTTGCGAGCATATACCACATTTGCGTGCATATACGATATCACTAACATCCATTTGGTTCCGTATACGCGTTCTCTTCTGCACCTGTCTTTTACGCAAATAGGACTTGTTACACACCATTTTAAATGGTTCTGGGGGCCAGTAATGCTCAGAACCCACTGGTTGCAGCTGACCACTATATGTGTTTACGTATTTGGAAACACTATATTGTTGATCAATATAGTTGGTCTCCGCATAACCAACACGTTGAAAACACTTGATGGCATGTGAACAAGGCATGTGGTATATTGACCATTTCCCACATGAGCATAACCTTGTGGATTCATTTACAATATGTACATTATTACCCCGATTATTATGGATAGCGGTGCGAACTTCAAAAATACCTCATTCGTTATCATATTGCAAAAAGGAATGCCAATGTGCTCGCCGTCTGTATTTCTCTAATCTCTTCATAGGCACTGGCATAAATTCAACACCCCTTTCCATCAATTCCGTTGCAGCTGCAGACCATTGTACAAACCTCTCCGCCATCTGCTTAAACGACATACGCACCATGGCTGTGACGGGCAATCCTCTTGCCGACTTTAATAACCCGTTGAAGGATTCTGACACGTTTGTAGTAAGAATTCCCCAGCGTCTGCCACCATCTGCATGCAACGTCCACTTTTCAGGATCATGTCGCATTAACCAACGATATGCTGCATCGTCTTCTTGCCTGATAGAATCCATATGCCTCCGGAATTTATATTGTTGGTAGTCTGTTGTTGCCATCCACATCAAATCATGTAGATCTTTTTTGGGATGTGCCTTCTTGAAATTGGCCTTAAAGTGCCTTACACAGTAACGGTGGTATGCATAAGGTTCTTGCCAGGCAGGAAGGTTCTCCACAGAACTTAATATACCCCCGTGCCGATCAGATATTAGACAAATACCTGAACGATGTTTGACAACGTGCTCTTTCAAGTGGTTCAAAAACATTGTCCACGTCTCTATGCTTTCATTTGCACAAATAGCAAAGGCTAGAGGAAATATCTATCCATTTGCATCCACAGCCACGGCTATCAATAGCTTGATATCGTACTTTCCATAGACATGAGTTCCGTCTATGGATATTACGGGCCGGCAATACGGAAAATCATCAATTGCTGGCTTAAACGCCCATAACACGCAATTGAATATATATTCTGGTTTACTCGGACTCCGCTCAAGCTTCCATTCAATAACTGTTCCGGGGTTAAAGTGCTGCAGTGCAGCCATGTAGCCAGGCAGATCTGCAAAAGACTTATCCCAGTTACCATAGACTATTTCAAACGCTCTTTTGCGCCCAAGATATGCCTTTCTTTTAGTAATTGTGTGGCCATATTCCTGGTAGACTGATGTAATGCACTCTTTGATTTTATACCTGATGGACGCTTCGATGTGCGGAATAAGTACAAGAGATATCAAGTCAATATCCAAGTTGAAGTGATTCCCGTTGAAAGTGTCCATTTCGCATGTGTGGGTGGGAATGTATTTACCCACTTTTCACATACCTGTTTTCTTCTTCGACGCACGCAACATCCAATTACATGGCCAAAACCACCTGCGGCAAATAGCCTTGTATACCGTCGTACTTGACTCCGATACTTGCATTTCACGACACTGTTTAACATTGTGCATTTTACAAGCCCTGCTTACGCGTGCTTTATCAGGAAAAAGCATCCCCTTTGCAAACACCGTTGGTCTAGACTCATCCCACATTGCTGTCCGGATTTCATCAAAATCCCGTGTGAGTGCTTCCACATCCGGCACGGCTGGCAAGTTATCAATATAAGGAATCTCCCTTGAATGAAACGGCACTTCAGACTCGTTCACTTTTCGTCTATGAGGGGCTCTCTTCAAATCCGGTTCTTCCTCCTCGTCCTCTTCATCACCATCCTCACGAGCAAATGGTGTCTCATCTCCCGATTCATCGGCATTGTTATCGTAATCGCTGTTCTCTTCCTCACTCTGTTCATCTGCCAGATCCTGATATAATACGTCGTTTTCGGGCAATTGAGTGAGTACGGGTAGTTCAACTTGCTCGTTTTCACTGCACATTTCAACAAAAATGTAAGTTGCTAAATTAATAAATGCTTTATATATGGTTGTAGTTTTTCACTTACAAGTTGTAATGTGATGACATTCCATGATGGACGTTTTCAGTTAGGTGATGACTACCGGATGGGTCACTTGTAAAATTCATATCCGGCCGGTACCCCCTATTAAATAAATGAGCGTTAAAATTTATTCAATACGCAAAAATATACATATTAACACAAATGAAAATTGTAGTTTACCTCTCTTCTCGCTGCTCATTCGCCGACGGTGATAAATTTAAATCAAGAAAAATTCTTTCATATGGAACATGTCCAGCAAAAACTGATCCAGAATAACCACCCGATGACTGGGGGTTATCTCTACTACGCACAACCTCATTTTTTGGAACGTCTTCGACCTTCACGTACATCTCCAACATTGTGATTACAAGAAATTCCCGGCATTCATCGGGAGTCCTCAAGAAATCACTCAAAGTGTCATCATCGTCGATGTTAAACTCTGAGTAAAAAGCAACCCCTTGCGGCGTAACGGAATACGGATATCTTCCGGTTACTTTAAGTATCACTGAACGTTTTCTCACACTCATTTTTTTGCATAACAACGATATCAATGTTTCGTACTCAATTGAAAGTGGCAATTTAACATTACACTTAGCAGGTAAACTGTAGCCCACAGAGTTATTCTCCATCACAACCTCACCCCCCCCCCCCCAATATAATGATACTCTTATTCTACGTTCTTCAGACATAATGAAAAAATGCTGGAGAATTTAACAACAATAGAAAGCAAGAAGAGTTAAAAAATAAATTTTGAATGATGTTGGAGCGATTATAAGATGTTTATATAGAAAATGGCTAGCCGGGATTTTTTTTTTTGTATATAGCGCCACAAAAAGTGACGTTATACACATTTAAATTATTGAACCCGGACATTATTGGTGGGGTCAGGATAAAAGACATATAGCGCCACTATTAATGGCGCTATGTAAGTTTCTCAGTATAACGCCACTAATAGTGGCGCTATACAGTAACGGTACAGTTAACGTTACTATATAGCGCCACTATTAGTGGCGTTATATATACTTTGGTAACTTTTTTTTTACACTTATTTTAGTAACTTTAGTAAAAATTAACAATAGTATGGTTCCGCACTCAAGTTTGTTCATACCATGTGACGATCCTTCAACATATTTAAGTGTGCAAACCTTTTTGTCCTGGGCCCACTATTATACTGGAGTAACTTTTTTACGTTTTTTCTATAATAGTACTACTATTTTTTTTTTCTTTTTTATTAGTATTACTATTTGATTTACTCCAATTTATACATTTTAATTGACAGTAAAAGGACAAGTTTAACTACCTATTTTCAGGCCAAAAAAAGAAGAAAAAACTATGTGTGGAGCAAGGTTTGGGATCTTAGGGTATTTTATTGGAAGGATTAGTTTTTATTGTGATGATGATTGAGTTTTTCTCCTATTTTTATTTCTATTTGTTTTGTACTAACATTTTTATTATTTTATTTTATTGTAAATGAACTCTACTGCATACACCATAAATTTTTTAAATTGCCAATTTTCACTAATAATTGAGGTCAAACAAATTTATTATAAAACATGTACTCTTAATTGTTATATTGAAGTGGATGATCATTGATAAGGATGCACGAGATTTATAAGTGTGATGACCCAAAAGGTCATCACTTGTTTTAAAACGAAATTTTCGTGTTTTAAGGCCTTGAAAATCTCATTTAGAGTCACCTTGATTTGCGTGCGCAGTTTGGACGCGTTAAATATGAAATTTTGTGAAAAATGATAAGTTTTGATTGTAAAATGAATAAATTTGACTTCGGTCAACATTTTGGGTAAACGGACTCGAATCCGTAATTTGGTAGTCCCGGAGGGTACGTAGGAAAATATGGGACTTGGGCGTATGCCCCGAATCGAATTCTGAGGTCTCGAGCCCGAGAAATGAATTTTTAAAGGAAATTGTTTTCTGAAAATTTTAAGGAAATTTGAAATGAAGTTTGATTAGAAAGAGATGGTATCGGGCCTGTATTTTGGTTCTGGCGCCCGGTACAAGTCTTATATATGGTTTAAGTCATTTTTGTAAAGTTTGGTTGAAAACGGACGTCGTTTGACGTGATTTGGACCTAAATTTCTAAATTTGATACTTGATGAAGTTTGAGAAAAAGTTCTTGATTTTGAGGTTTGATTCATTGTTATTGAGGTTATTTTGGCGATTTGATCGCATGGATAAGTTCGTAGGATGTTGTTGAGTTAGTACGTGTGTTTGGTTAGGAGCCCCGAGGGCTCGAGTGTATTTCGGATGTGTTTCGGCAAGTTTTGAACTTAGGAAAAAAATAGCAGGTCTCTGAACCCCACCAGTGCAGTCCGCGGTCGACCTTGTGCGGTGAAGGCTGTGCGGCCGCGGTCGGATTTGTGCAGTCCACACAGGGCGCTGCAGTGCGGTCCACGGTTGGTTGCATGCGGAGCGCGGTGGAGACCTGTGCGGCCGCGGTCCATTTCGTGCGGTCCGCATAGGGTACTGGACCGCAGCACTTCAGGAAGGCCTGTGCGGTCGCGGTCCATTTTGTGCGGTCCGCACAGGGGTTCTGAGAAGGGTATAAATAGACGGGATTTTCAGTCATTTTTCATTTTTCGAAACCCCAAAAACATAAGAGGCGATTTTTCAAACAACATTTCTTCTCCAAATCAATTGTAAGCCATTTTTAACTAGTTTTCTTCAATCATTAATATCTTTTAACATGATTTCAACTTCAAATCAATTATTTTCATGGGAGAAATTGGGTGTTTTGGGCAGAACATAGGTTTTCACAAAAATGGGGATTTGGACCTCAATTTGAGGTCCGATTTCAAAACAAATTACATATTTGAGTTCGTGGAGGAATGGGTAATCGGGTTTTGGTCTGAATTTTGGGTTAGGACCAAGCGGGTCCAGGGTCGATTTTTGACTTTTTGGGAAAATCTTTATAAAACCTATTTTCATGCATTAGAATTGATTCATTTAGCATTTATTGATATCGTTAAGCAAATTGTGGCTAGATACAAGTGAGTTGGTGGTGGAAACAAGAGGTAAAGCGGTAATTGAGGCTTGAATTGTGTTCGTTGCATCGAGGTAAGTGTGTGGTCTAACCTTAGCTTGAGGGATTAGGAGTTGTGTCCTATTTGCTATTTGCTTCTTGTCGAGTACGACGTATAGGCATGGTGACGAGTATCTGTACGTTGGTATCAAGCATGACCGTGGGTCTTATATTGTGATTTTCATGATTACGTTGTATTATTCATGCCTTGGTGAAGATTTCTAATTGTTGTGTAAAGTTTGTGGAAGGAATTATGACCTATGAACATTGACGAGCGTTGGCTCAGGTTGTATAGCGAAATTGTGAAAGTATAAGTGACAATTGAACTTTTAGAGCTTGGGCTCGAGTTGTGAAATGAGTTGTGAAAGTATAAGTGATAATCGAACCTCTAAAGAATTGGCTCGAGTTATGAAGTGAATTGTGAAGTAAAATTGAGAAAGAGAAGAGGTCATTATGTTGTCACCCTTGCCGGGCTATTGTTGATTTATTTGTTGTTCCCTTTCCAGGATTTAATTGTTTAATTGTTGTTCTCTTGCCGGAATTTAATTGGTGACTTGTTGTTCCCTTGTCGGGATTCTTATTGCAAAATTTCCTTTATTTCCTTACCCTATTGTTTGTGATTATTGTTTGGGTGAGGAAGAGAGTTAAAGCACGAAGGGTGATGCCGTGCATTATTTGTTATTGTGAGGAAAGAGTGTAAAGCACGAAGGGTGATGTCGTGCCGCACGATGTACCATTCCGTGCCGATTTTATTGATTATATGGTGAGGAAAGAGAGTAAAAGCACGAAGGGTGATGCCGTGCACATTTTTATTATATAATTCCTTTGGTGAGGACGGGAGTAAAAGCACGAAGGGTGATGCCGTGCATTTGTTGATTTCTGATTCTTTGTTGATATCCGAGTTATGTTGTTTCTTTCATTACTTGTTGTTATTTGATATTCTTCGAGGTTATATATTCCCTTACCCTATTTTCCTTTTGATTGTTGTTTGGGTGAGGAAGAGCGTAAAGCACGAAGGGTGATGCCGTGTATTGTTTTGGTGAGAACGAGAGTAAAAGCACGAAGGGTGATGTCGTGCAAATTGTTGATTTCTGCTTCCTTATTGATATTCTAGTTATGTTGTTTCTTTCCTTACTTGATGCCTTTCTATTCGGAACTATTATCTTCCCCACAACATGTTTCCCCCTCCCACATTGACTGGTTATTTCTGTATCTCTTTTCCGCTATATATATATATGAACTGCACAGGTTTATTTGGAGTCTGGTCCTAGCCTCGTCACTACTTCGCCGAGGTTAGGCTAGACACTTACCAGCATATGGGGTCGGTTGTGCTGATACTACACTCTGCACTGTGTGCAGATCCAGGAGCAGCTTTCGGACAGTAGTTGGAGGGCTTCCTTCAGTCCACTCGGAGACCCAAGGTAGACCTGCAGGCGTCCGCAGGCCCTGACATCTCCCTCTATCTCTATTTCCTGTTCCATTTCCTCTTGTTCAGAAACAGTTTATTGTATTTTCTTCAGACCTTATATGTAGTAACTCTTAGACAGTCTATGACACCGTGACACCAAGTTTTGGGTATTGAAGGTTTTAAAGGTTGTAACATACGTAGCCTTAAGATATATAATTGTTGACTTCCGCTTATTTAGTTAAAATTCCGCTTTTATCATATTATCGGCTTGTGTTTGTTAAAAGAGGCAAAAATGAAAGTGTAGCAAGTAGTTAAGGTTTGGCTTGCCTAGCTCCCATTAGTAGACGCTATCACGACTCACGAGGGTGAGAAATCCGGGTCGTGACAATAAGAGTTAATCAAACGTCAAACTCTAGCCACTTAAGTGAGAAGTCAATACATACAAGGTACAATTGAGATCATCAAAAAGTAAATTAGTCCGCAAACATTTTTCAAAACATGTTAATTAGCTAACACATATACAACTTCTGAACTCATAAGAATACTATTGACCTACTATTTTGAGGAAGAAATTTAAAAGTAATAAAATTATAAAGAAAAGTCATTCGAATTATGTTTATTTTTTAAAATTTTAAGAAAACTTTCTAAATATCCAAACGTGCTTCTTATAATAATTCAACATTTTTGCTGGAAAACACTGTTTTCCAAACGAAATCAATGAAATAAATTTGAACAGGAGAGAGGATTCAGGATTTGATCTTTATCTGTTCGAATTCAAATTCTACTATAGTCCATTTAATTTACAAGTACGAGATTTAATAGCTGTATGTTGCGACCAAACACACGCGCAAGTATACACGGTCGTCAAGTAATAAAGTGACTAAAAGTCGGATGTCGATCCCACGAGGACTTGTGATTAACTATTAACTAAATTAACCTATCCTAATTATCTATACAAGAATTAAACCTAGAAGTATTTGATTCTAAACTAATTAAAATAAAAAGAAAATAACTAATGAACTCTGAGCCAAAGGATAGCAGATTTTTATGATATCAATGTAATGAAAAAAATCTATGGTTATGGGCTATATAACAATCCTATTGTATTCTTCTATTGAATTGACTAACTAATTTATCTAGTTTATTGGTTGACAGGGTTAATATTGCTCATAAGAATCTGTCGAGTTCTTACTCGCCTATTCAAGCTAACCTAACACCTATATGTCTATGGAGTTAGAATCAACAAGAACGCATTTATAATTCCTGTAAATCAACCAAGCAAGGCAATTAGGTATATGTCTATCCTAACCACGAATCCGTTCCCCGATGCCCGAGTTCAAGAACTTGCCCTACTCAATCCTATATGCAATATAGAATTCCCACTTTCGAGTTCAATTCAAGATTCGTAGATAGTATTCAATTGGTGATCAAGCAATCAAATAATTAAGTGCATGATTGAATAAATAAACCAATATCATAAACTAAGAAATCAAACTCAATATCCGAATAACGATAGTCATGAAAGTACCACAACCCTAGAACGTAAAGTTTAGCTCCACATAGACATAGTAGCAAAACAACAACTCATACAATGAAACATAAAAATTACTAAGTTTGGAGGAAGAAAGATGAAACCCGATGAATTCCGGCCTCCACGGCGGCTCTATGCTCGTGTTTTCCTCTCAAAAACGTCCTCCTTGCCTCTTGCCTCTCTATTTCTTGCACTAAGCTATGAAAACCTTGATACTTTAACCTTGGGCGAGCTTGACTTTATATAGGTTAAGTGGGTTTCCCTCCAGATTTCCAATTTTACCCCTAAATAACATTTTTCCGGACCGGACACGCGCGAGCTCGCGCATTACTTCGCGCGTTTCTTCGCACACCTGGATCTTGATTTCGTCCATTTTTTCGTCTCGTCTTTGCGCTTACTCGACTCCGAGGGGTTATTCTTGCTCATAAATCATTCCAATATCCTCTTAAAAGCATCATATAGGCTCCTCATCCTGCAATGTATACATATCACAATTAGAGCCTATTTTTCATCAATTAACCATAATATTTCATTGGAATATAACCAAGCGAAAGCATAAACAATAGCTAAATCATCTAGATTTCGCCTATTATCAACACCCCACACTTAATTCATTACTAGTCCTCGAGCAATCAACTATACTCTCTAGAGAATCCTTCACTTAACCATTTCCCTTAACGCATTACACCTAGAACAATGTACATGTATTACGCCTAGCAGTGAACAATCCTAGCAAAGTCGACTCTCAAGTGCCATGCAATATTCACACTTCCTCAAAGTACTCTACATAGAAGTCAAGACTTGCTTTTCCTTCACGAATCATATACCCTCACAATTACATCAACAAAAACTGAGTTCAATCCACCACATTCAATTCATATCCTCACATATATCAAGGAAATCACTCACTCTCACAAAAGAGGTCACATGCATGCAATTGGTACCATAAGCTTGCCCTTAATGTAAATCTCTACTAATGTAGGCTAGCTCGATCCAAAATCAATTAGGACTTTTCATGGTTGTAATGTGGGCTAAGGGACGGGTAGGATGTATTTAGGAATAGTGACTCAACCCCTAAGCACTTTAACACATCACATGAGCAATTTTTAGCGCAAATTCTTCAACCCACTTCTTAGTCACACACAGTATCATCCCACAAATACTCCCTTCTTCTTTAAGCACTCTATTAATTCATTCCCACTAGCTGGAACAAGACACAATGTAATCATCTCTTTTTTTTTCAGTTTATTCTTCTTGTCACTCAATTTCTGCTAGTGGTGTATTCGTTTACAACATAAGTGCACCTTTCATCCTTTTATTGGTTCCACTCAAAAGCCACCCCACACTTATTTCCTTCTTACTTCTTTTAGCGCTCCTCTCACAGTTGAAGTGCTTTAAGAGGTAAAAGGATCAAAACAATGTCAATTAAGAACAAAAGGGTATAGGCTTGTAATGCGGGTGCCAAACAAAAGTCTAAAAGCTCAAAGGGGTTAACTAGGGACAAATTTTATTTGTGATAAGCAATTAAGCTCAAAAAGGTCAAAGAAAGCCTAACATCATTTTTCAAACCGAGCATCACCTAAAATTTTGCTTCAACTCACATACCGGGCAAGTTCTAGACACAAGTACAATACATAGACTATACAAAACTCACCACACATGGAATAAGACTCATTCCAGATCAGCTCATCAAGACACTCCATTACGAGCATTCAATTCAGTAACAAACATACAATTTAAGGCACTTTCAGTGAGATTCAACAATTAGGACTAAGCGTTACACTCTAGGGTCTATTGTGTTCAGGTGTGGCAACGCTATGGGTTCTCTTTCAATTTTATAGTTCGTAGCCCATTACCCTAATCTACAAATCAAAAAGAAAACAAAAAAATAAAAACTACATATGCCCGGTTCAAGCTAAACCCTTGGAAAAGAACCGCGGCTTAAAGAAAAACCAAGGGGGAATTGCTACACTACCTAAGAAAAAAAATAAAAAAAAATCTTTTTGTTGTTTTCTCTAGACTCACTTCCCGCAAGAAAATCGTCTAAAAGATCCGTCATCAGGAAGAGCCTACAATTTTTTCAGTTTTTTTTTTTGAATTTTTCTTGTTTTCCACATAAAAAAAAATTAATCTACTAAAATACTACACAACTACGAAGAAAAAAAATAAGAAGCTAAACTACTAAAAAGCTAAGTATCCAAAGGAATTCTCCCACCCCACACTTAAAAGAGTGCAATGTCCCCAATGCACAAATAAAGCAAAAATAACAAGGGTGGACAAGAAACTCCCTGAAAGGCCAAAGGCCGAAGCACTAGCAGCTCACGGGGTTCTCAGACTTCTCCCAAGGATGGTTCTTTGTGTGGGTACCTCACACTAGTTCCAACCAGCTGGCTCGTATTTGCACACTTTTAGTGGTTTTTCTTCTATGCTCATAATCCTACAAAAAATGCTACAAAGATAGAAAACTAAAATAAACAAAAATAAATAAAAATAAAAGAAAGCAGTAACGCTGGGTTGCCTCCCAACAAGCGCCTAATTTAACATCGCGGAACGACGTAAACCACTTTTTGCCTCCACCTCGAACTTATAAATTGAGCCCCTAATTTGGATTCAAGCTTTTTGCTATGCTCTAGGGGTGGTGAGACAAATTTAACAGGGCCAAGCAACCAATATCGTGTTCTACACTTTTTGGCTTTCAAATGAGGTATGTAATTATGTCTCTCTGGCATGATAAATTCCAGGATATAAGCACCCAGGTCCTCGTACATTGGCTCCCCCAAAGGCTCAGATGACTCGATTTCCATGTCATTATCCAAACACAATGTTGAAAAATGTATGGAATGAGGAGCAGTACGCCCCAACTCTAGAATTGTATCACTAGTTACATCCTCATATGTACACACACTAGAGTCTTCAAATATAACATTATCTACTTCCTCACATGACTCTAGAGTGCTTTCCTCAACATGGACATCATTAATAAAAGTACACGCTCGAGTGATTGACTCTCCAATTTTAGCTCCTTGAATTGGCGTATAAGCTCCTTTTCAGTTTCACACAACTCAGAACTATTTTGTTGGGCATTAGACGCATCAACCTTTTCAATCAATTGAGCTCCCAAGTCATGAATAGCAGTGCCAAATTTTTCGATCTCTTGTCCTATTTTAGCTCTTCCTTCTATTAGGTCTTGTATCCCATCTGTAATTTTCTCACGTTGAGCCTCATATATCTCCAATCTTTCAGCTTGTTCCACCAGCCAAGTTTGACTCAAAATCTCCTCTTTTTCAAAATTTTCCTCTTGCTGGTACTCACTATCTTCATTCAATTCTTCTATATTGGCCTTCATTCTTGTGATTGTTGCCCTCATTCTTTTCATATCTTTTTTGAGTTCATCCTGTTGCTCTGCTACTTGCTTTAAAATATCCCTAATATATGCATCAGGTTCCATATCTTGTACTTCATTGCCCCTATCAAACTCACAAATATTATTAGAATGATCATAATAAGGGCTCAGAGAAGGATGAAAAGAATTAGGACAACCATCCCAGTGGCCATCTTGACCACCACACATATTAAAAATATTTCACTCAAAGGATTGAGATTGTGCGCACAACTCATTTCCGGGAACATTCTGACAATTTTTCCACCAGTGCGGTCCTCCACAATATGGACAAGGATCATCAAAATAAGAATAACCATCATTCGAATAACTTTCATTCCAAGATTCCATGTTAAAATAAATAAAAAATATTAACTAAACTAAAACAAAAAAAAATGAATAAATAAAAAAAGTTCAATGTCTAATCTAGAATAATAGTTAATTTCTAAGTCCCCGACAACGGCGCCAAAAACTTGTTTCGACCAAACACACACGCAAGTATACACGGTCGTCAAGTAATAAAGTGACTAAAAGTCGGATGTCGATCCCACGAGGACTTGTGATTAAATATTAACTAAATTAGACTATCCTAATTATCTATACAAGAATTAAACCTAGAAGTATTTGATTCTAAACTAATTAAAATAAAAAGAAAATAACTAATGAACTCTGAGCCAAATGATAGTAGATTTTTATGAAATCAATGTAATGAAAACAATCTAGGGTTATGGGCTATCTAACAATCCTATTGTATTCTTCTATTGAATTGACTAACTAATTTATCTAGTTTATTGGTTGACAGAGTTAATATTGCTCATAAGAATCTATCGAGTTCTTACTCGCCTATTCAAGCTAACCTAACGCCTATATGTCTATGGAGTTAGAATCAACAAGAACGCATTTATAATTCCTGTAAATCAACCAAGCAAGGCAATTAGGTATATGTCTATCCTAACCGCGAATCCATTCCCCGAGGCCCAGGTTCTAGAACTTGCTCTATTCAATCCTATATGCAATCTAGAATTCCTACTTTCGAGTTCAATTCAAGATTTGTAGATAGTATTCAATTGGTGATCAAGCAATCAAATAATTAAGTGCATGATTGAATAAATAAACCAATATTATAAACTAAGAAATCAAACTCAATATCCGAATAACAATAGTCATGAAAGAACTACAACCCTAGAACGTGAAGTTTAGCTCCACATAGACATGGTAGCAAAACAATAACTCATACAAAGAAACATAAAAATTACTAAGTTTGGAGGAAGAAAGATGAAATCCGATGAATTCCGGCCTCCATGGCGGCTCTATGCTCGTGTTTTCCTCTCAAAAACGTCCTCCTTGCCTCTTGCCTCTCTATTTCTTGCACTAAGCTATGAAAACCTTGATATTTTAACCTTGGGCGAGCTTGACTTTATATTGGTTAAGTGGGTTTCCCTCCAGATTTCTAATTTTACCCCTAAATAACGTTTTTCCGGACCGGACACGCGCGATCTCGCGCATAACTTCGCGCGTTTCTTCGCGCATGATTCTGCCTCGGCCTTTCTTACGCGCGAACTATTGCGCGACTTCGCGCACCTGGAGCTTGATTTAGTCCATTTTTTCGTCTCGCCCTTGCGCGCACTCGACTCCGAGGGGTTGTTCTTGCTCATAAATCATTCCAATATCCTCTTGAAAGTATCATATAGGCTCCTCATCCTGCAATGTATACATATAACAATTAGAGCCTATTTTTCATCAATTAACCATAATATGCCATTGGAATATAATCAAGCGGAAACATAAACAATAGCTAAATCACCTAGATTTCGCCTATTATCACTGCACTTGAATAATAATATTTTTAACACATACACAAGATTTGGGCCATACCTAATAGATTTGAATAAATTACAATGCACACTATGATGCCCTGGATTGATCACGTGAATAATAATTAAAATATCAAAAGGTAATGACATTATCCTATAAATAATCTTCTCACAAAAGCAATATAAAAAAAGAATATGCATTACAATAAACAACAAAAAGTGCAGTGTAATCCAACAAAGTACAACTATCATAAATAATAATTATGCCCGTATGAAAAACATAAAACCGTCCTGAAAAAATAATTCATAGTTAAAAATACCATTCAAAAATAAGAATGAGTAGTAAGTCTTGCATACTTTAAAGTTTGATGGCCTCCCAATACTCAGATAAAGAAAAACTCATTCTCCCACCGCCAAAACCACCAGACATCACCCATGATAATGCCATGGTTAATGGCGTGGAAGACAAAGCGTCCTTTAAGGATATGCTGCTAGCCTCAAACCCAATGAACTTTACAAATTCCCTAACTCTATCTAAGGACCCAATGGAAGAAATCCTACCAGAAAAGGAAGATCAGGAGCATTTAATCGAGTTCAATACACGGGGCATTAAAGAAATAACACTAACCGAAGAAGAGAAGCAAAGAATTTATGAACCTTGGAGGTTCTCACTAATAGTCAAGCTATTTGGCAAAAGAATTCTACATCATTACCTAAAAAAGAAGATTCAAGAACTGTGGCGACCAACGGAAAATTTCCCACTAATTGATCTAGGGTACGACTACTACATCATAAAGTTTACAAAGAGAGAGAATATGGAGAAGGCTTTCACTCATGGTCCATGGTTTATAAACGGACCACTACTTGTCAATTACTAAATGGAAACCAGACTTTGTCGCAAATAAAGAAAAGATGATAGTTTCGGCAGTTTGGATCCGTCTTCCACAATTGCCAACTGAGTTTTATGATGGAAAGCTCCTCAAGAAAATTGGGAATGCTATAGTTAGATTATTAAAAATTGATGTTTGCACCTCCACCACGGCCAGAGGCCGCTATGCTAGGCTTTGTGTTGAGCTCCCACTGGAAACCCCCGTCCAACCCTATATCTATATTGGACAACACAAGCAATATATACATTATGAAGGGGAGTAAGTTTTTATGCAAGAACTGTGGGCATCTGGGCCACATCCAATCCCGGCGTAACTTCATCCTCAAGGAAAAAATAGACAACAAAATGCAAGTCATGGATCAAGCCCAACCAGACAAGGAACAACCAGTCAAGCAATGGGAGGAAGAAAAAGAGGGGTGGAAGACAGTCTCTTTTAACAAAAAAAAGAGACCAGAACCAAAAAGCAACAAAGATCAGCTTCCTAAGTCAGTGAAAAATGATAACAACACAGGTATCCCCGTAAAACTTTTCAATGCAACAATCGGTAAGTACTTAGACACAAAAGTCTTACATTACAAGTCCATAAATATGGTTAAAACTCAAGAGTCTCTCCTTGTTAAAAGCTCTAAAACTCCAGCAATGGAGAATACCACCATCAAAACTCAAAACAACTTTACTCTTTTGGAAAATGGATTTGGTGAAACCACTGTTTTTGACAAAAATAAAAATAACAATAATAAAAATACTAATCTCATTAATAAAGTTTTTTTAAACACTAATAATCTATTGGAAGCTTCTTTGGACAGCATGGATATATCAAATTCACACGTGGCAGTGGTGAACACTAAAGTTCCTAATGCCATGCAGGAAAACTACACAAAAAAATATAATTAGTACTACTAATACCAATGCTAGGGACCCTATGACCGTTAATTCTACCCAATCAAAGGACCAATATACCACTAATAACTCTATAACCCCGGTAGCTACTAATATAATGACTGTAATGGCTTGTGGTAATGAAGAGTTCGAGCATGCCATCCAAATGTCAACCCCTTCCACCCATTATGGACAAATGGCATTAGAACCCAAGAACCCAATCCATGCAAAATCTGAAAAGGATATTGCACAATATAATACGCCACTCCACACACTAGACATGCAAATTGATCTACCAATCATTAGGCCATCTCCAAACACTCCTACTGAAAATCAAAAAACCACGCCCAAAAATACTTCTATAAGAAACCTCGATCCTTCTCTGGAAAATGCCAAGAATACCATCTACCTTGAGAAGAAGGCACAGGCTAATCCAAATCCTAAGGCATCACAAAGCCCAGAATATGGAAAACCAACAACCTGTCCCACCCCAAGCGGTAGACCCACAAATAATCCTAGTTCAACCACCTCAAAACCAGGATTACCAACCACTCTCGTGGATGGAAGGATCAATTGGATATGCAGTGTCATTCAATGTCCAAATAAATGGACAAGAAGCCATTGTCATTCTCCACAACACTCATTATCTTGCTCAAATGATATCCGAAGGAATGAGACTCGCGATGAACAACTACTTGAACCAGGTATGGTTAAACAACATACTAAACTCGTTGGCACCAACAATGAACCCCCACCTGTTGCATGCAACGATGCATCAATGGAATATGCCCCCACACTTCAACCTCATGCAACCACAGAACCCTCACTTAGACATGCCCTTCTTCCCCCAGAAACCCTCACACACTTGAATCCAATCTTTATGCCTTGGGAGAACCCTCCCCAGCCACAAGTCCACCAAGAACTATCAGTAGAACAACAACCTCCTGTACTCCAACCACAGAATGTGTAGGAGGCAGAAGGAGAAGAGGATCCAGAGGAGGAAATGAGAGACCCTTGGTTCCCAAGAATGGAACAAATCTTGGAATTCTCAAGCATAAACGAGGTAAAAGTATTTCTATTCATGGAGATGCAAGAGAAGAGGCATGTACTCAGCTGTCCACTAGCACTGTACAAGTGCTCAATGGACATCAGTCCTCCTCAAGACCCAACAGTGGGCAATCGAGCCATGATTCTGGTCCCAGCAATGGGGAGGAACCCTGTGTTCCAACAAGGAGCAAGGGAGAATGGGGAACCAGCAAACCTACAACTGAACCTAGCCATGAATCGTCCAACTAACTTCATAATATGGAACATTAGGGGTGGGAATAACGATGAGTTTAGAAGAAACTTCAGAGAGATGGTTGATACCCATAGGCCTTGCATGGTAACTCTATTGGAAACTAGGATGGCTAACCATGCACAAATGCTAGGTGAATTTGGTTTCAAAGAAATGATTGAGGTTCCATTAGAAGGTCAAGCAAGAGGAATGGTTGTAATGTATAACCACAACATCGTCACTGTCCAGAATTTTGTGCGAAGGAATCAGGAAATTCATGCTACTATAAAGGTACTTCCTAATCGTCACTCCTGGATTTTCTCCTCTATATATGCTAGCACTGATAAGAATAAAAGAAATAATATGTGGAAAAATCTAGAAAGCATTTCTAATTCCTACAAAGGACCTTGGATGGTAGGAGGAGACCTAAATGATATAACGGGAGCGAATGAAAAATTTGGGGGTAGACCGGTTAACAACAATAAGAGTAATTTCCTTTGGTCAAAAATTAATAACTGTAACCTAATTGATATTGGCTATAAGGGTTGTAAATATACTTGGTCAAATTATAGGAAGCTAAATAGAGGTTTAATAATGGAAAGACTTGATAAAGTCTTAGCAAACGAGTAATGGCTTGATTTGTTCCCTAATTGCTCGATTATTCACCTTCCTAAAACATACTCTGACCATAATCCCTTATTGGTAGAATTAATCCCTAGGAAAAATATCTTAGATTATAAACAACCTTTTAGATTGGAAACTCTTTTGTGTAGGCACCCAGATTTCCAAAATATAGTAAAAAGACATTGGGAAGGCAATGATTATTGCAAGATTAGTGAAAGCTTTGTGACTAACATTAAAGCCTGGAAGAAAAATACGTTTGGGGAACTTAAAGCCAAAAAAAAAAAGAAAATCCTTTTTAGACTCCAAGGAATCCAAAATTTAGTAAACTACACTAATAGTTTGTTTTTACAACAATTAGAGATCAACCTGAAAAAGGACTATAATAATATCCTTAGGATGAAGGATGATTACTGGAAACTGAGGGCTAGAGTATTATGGCTAAATGAAGGGGACTCTAATACAAAAAAAATTCATATAACATCCTCCAATAGAAAAAGAATTAACAAAATAACCTTCTTTAAGGACGAAGCAGGAAACTGGCTTAATGACCATAGCAGAATTATAGCCCATGTTAGCAATTATTTTATGAATGCTTTTACTTCCTCACATACTAGCACCAATTGGGTTGATATTAAAAAATCACCCCCTAGTCATTATGATTATAACCTAGGTGCTCTTGATAACCCGTTAATGGATATTGAAATAAAGAGGGCTATTTTCTCATTTAAACCTTTCAAGGCCCCGGGACCTGACGGCTTACACCCGTTTTTTTTTCAAAAATATTGGCATAACATTGGTCAATTAATGATAAATTTTTGTCACAAAATTTTTGATACCCAATGTGTCCCATCTGACATCAACAAAACCTATCTCTGCCTCATACCTAAGTTTCAAAATGTTAATAATGTCAAAAAATTTAGGCCTATTAGCCTATGCAATACTATTTACAAAACGATTACGAAAATTCTTGTAAATCGCTTAAAGCCCTTCTTAGAACATATTATTAGTCCTTTTCAAACAAGCTTCATGAAGAATAGAAGAGCGTCTGACAATGCGATCATTATTCAGGAATTAATCTCCAATTTTAAAAAAATAAAAGGAAAGCAGGGCCAGATGATTTTAAAAATTGATCTTGAAAACGCATTCGATCGCTTAAAATGGTTCTTTATATACCTAATCCTTAGATATTTCAAATTCCCACCAAAATTTACTAAGCTGTTAATGAGATGCATTACCACCAGTTCAATAAGGATTCTAGTAAATGGGTCAATCACAAATTTCTTTGAACCCAGTAGGAGCATTAGACAAGGCGATCCCATATCTCTCTACATTTTTATACTTTGCATGGAAATGTTCTCTAGGTATATTAACCATCAAGTCGATGTCAAAAATTGGAATCTAATTCAAATATGCAGGAAAAGTACTATATTCTCCCACCTTTTTTTTTGCAGATGACTTAACTCTGATGGCTAAAGCAAACAATTCATCATGTCAGGCAATTAAAATAGGTCTAGGATTATTCTGCAACCTTTCAGGAAAAAATATAAATACCACTAAGTCAAAAATTATCTTCTCCAATAATTGTCATCCAAACACCACTAAGGACATTGTCTCCACCCTTGGCTTAAAAAAAGCAATAATTTTGGTACCTATTTGGGTTTTCCAATCCTAACCAAAAACCCACGGCCTAGGGACTACATTTTTATCCTTGATAAAATGAGAGCCAGGTTGGCTAATTGGAAAACTAGGTTTGTAAACATAGCTGGCAGAACGACCCTAGCAAATGTCTGTCTCAATACAATCTCAAACCCCTATATGCAATACACACTCCTCCCCGCAAAAATCCTAAAACATATTGACAAAATTCAAAGGGACTTTATTTGGGGTACTACATCTGAAAAGAAACGGCTTCACTTAATAAAGTGGTCTACTATTTGTCAACCTAAATCAAGCGGAGGACTAGGTATAAAAGATGCAAAAACAAAAAATATCAGTTTATTATCAAGTCTAGCATGGAGACTTCTCTCAAATACTACGACTCCTTGGGTTAACCTAATTACCACAATGTATGGTTACAGAAAAGCCATCAAAAATCACTCTTTTATTTGGCAAAGCATTTTAAAGGGAAGGAGTGTGTAATAAAGGAATTACCTGGTCACCTCATTTAGGAACCAATATGGATGTTTGGAACACAAACTGGATTCCTGAGGCTAAAAACGTACGATGTCTAATTGAGGGACCTTTTGCAATTAATGACTTAAATATAAGACTCGGAGATATTCATGATGGTACAAATTGGAACTTTAATACTCTCTCAATAGACCTCCCGGACACTGTAAAGCACCAGATTTCTAAGGTTAGGATTCGAAAATCTGGGCCAAAATAGGATATCCCCATCTGGTCAATAACTAATAAAGGCATCTTCACCATTAAATCTTGCTATAATTTAATAGAGCCGTCAAAACTTAGCCCCATAGACTTTGACTGGATTTGGAAACAAAATTGTCCAAACAAAATAAATTTTTTTATGTGGCAATGCCTTCACAATAGACTTCCTTGTAGAGCCTATCTAGCTCACATCGCCATACACATTGCTCCTATTTGCCCCATTTGTAAAACGGAAGAGGAATCACTATTCCATATTTTTTTCAAATGTAAGGCAAGTAGTTTTTTCTGGACAAAGTGGGATGGCATCTTAGTTACAAAACAAATGATGTTCACTGGCTACTCCAAGTGAGACATTTAAACGTTAATATTCATAATACTTTACTAGACTGGAACGCCCTCTTCCCCTTTATCCTTTGGAATACCTGGATTAATAGAAACAACAATAACCAAAATAATACCTCCAACATCATTAACATAAATATTATATTACAAAAATCCTTGAATACAAGCTCCTAACTGACAATACAAACAGCCCTTTAAAAAAGAGACCTATACATGTAAGATGGCATAAACCCCCTAAGGGTTGGTACAAGCTTAACATTGATACCAGCTAACCAAGTGGCATGGGAGGAGTATTCAGAAACACAAATGGTAGTTGGATAGTAGGCTTCACAAAAGCCATTCATACAAATGGAGCACTGGAATCAGAACTACTTGCTCTACTTGAAGGACTCACAACTGCTCAAGAATGGAATCTATTTCCCCTCGAAGTAGAAACAAACTGTATACAGGTAATCCAATGCATTAATGAAGGAAACTATATATTTAACGATATTGTAACTGCATGCAGATTGTTAATGCACCAGAAGAAGGACGTGATCCTCGGGCATAACTTCAGGCAGGGGAATGAAATAGCACACCAGATGACAAAACAAAATGAGGTTCAACCAACTAAAAGAAAGCTTTTTGTTCAACCGCCTCTTTTTGTGGAATCAACCTTGAAGAGGGACCAAGTAAAAGTAGTAGTTTTTGTTAAAAACTTAAGTAATGATGCTTGTAATAGTCTAGTAAGCTACGGTAACAAATGTGTCCCATGTGACACTAACTATGGTTGTAACATTTTGAACCCTATCTAGCCATAATATAAGTTTCCTGTTTTCGCTCAAAAAAAAAAAGATACTTTAAAGTTTAAAATAAATTTAATTTCTCATGAACAACAAATTTAAATTAAAATAAGCTTTTGATTCCTTTAACTATCTAAAACAAGAAAAGCATATAAAAAATACGACTGAGAATAAAATTCATAAGATGCAACATAGTATTCCGGCATATGCTGTTGGGTCCGTGCTCAGCACGGGTTGGCATTTACTAGTTAATATACAAGATAGACTTAAAAATAAGATACACGTATCATATCAAATTATCACTTCAATGTACGAGAGTATACATTAATTTTTTTAGGATACAATTATCTTTTCTTAATTGTATTTTATTTGTAAAACATATTTGAAAGATAATATCTTGAGTTAAAAAATAGGAAAGAAAAGATTAGAGTTATTACACCTTATTCCCTCCTCTGATTTAGGAATTTATTATGGTATTGTTAATATTAGTTGCAGTAATAAATTTTCATGAGAGAGGGACAAGCAAGTGACAGATTGGGGAAAAAAATAGGTAGGCCTTCTGAGCGGTCATTTAGGGGCTATTCGTAACAGTTGAGAATGGCGTTAAGCTGCTGAAGTGTTTGTTAATTATGGATGCCATTTTTGTTGATTATGGAACTATCGAAGCCCATGACCGGTAACGTCGTCCTGCATACTTAATAAAATGCAAAAGCTTACAACTCAAGGCCGATGTGGGACAACAATGTCCCTACTTCCACTTCCCAATGTAGTAAACTATTTACTCACTAATGCTTACCTCTTATTTTTTGTTTTTATTTAGTAAAATGATGCATTATTTGAGGATTCCATAAATTAAATGGAACACTCTTTCCCAAGTAATAACAAATTACACGTATATTACTTCTAATTTAACATATTCTTAGTTATTTTTCAAATTTTCATTTATATTTCCCAAATAACATATTAATTTCTTTTTTATATAAAAAATACATTAATTAAAAGGAATTAAACACATTAAACATGATAATTAGTAAGAATTATTTCGTTAATCCTAATAATGTATACATGATTAAGTTAATTTAATAATGATAGGATTTAATCAAGAGATGATGTTAGAAAGTAGAATCATAAGATCGTTCGATATTAAGTTTCAATACTAACAATCTCAAACTATTTCATTTTAAACGTTATAATTGAATTTTATGTAATTAAATACATGTGGAAAAAACGAAATACATAAGATAAAAAGTTTATATAACTTAGTTACATTTTTATAAATGTAACATAATTTTTCTCTACTTAGAAATTAAACTTAAATACTTCTCAATCATTTAGTCACATTTAGTATATTTTCTGACGATATTAGCTGAAAAATGTCAAATATAATCGTATCTTAGTTTTATCATGTCCTTTATACCAATCATATTAAATTTTTAATTCTTAAAATAATTTACTTTTTGATAATTATTTTGTTATTGAATTTACTAAAAAGGGTAATAACCGACTATGTTATGCTTAATGATTTATCATGCCATATCCAAACATATGTACATCAATAAGTTTTATATAGGATCAATAATTTTATATTTACCTACACATAAATCGAAAAATATAACAGAAAAAATCAATTCCTATGGAATTTTTTTTAGATATCAAGTTTTTTTAACTTTAGAAAAACATAAGTTTTAAATTAAAAAGTTAATACTTCTTAAAATTCATAATATTTTTTAAAAGTATTTAAATAATTTCAAACTTAAATATTTAGTTACAAAATCCTCAAGTAAATTCTCTAATATTATATATCCAATTAAAACAACAACAATAAAAATTCTATCTAAATCCTAAGAATAAATCCCCATTCAAAACCGTAGCATGAAACAATCAAGTAAATTCTCAAGAAATAATTTTTATTTAAAACCACACAAATAATCTTTATTTAATTTCTTAGCTAATATTATTTCTAGTTAAATCCCAAGCTATATTATAAAGAATAAATTTCTAGCAAGAATTACAACAATATAATCCTATATAATTCCATCAAATAAGTAAATCCGCAAGAAGAAAAAAATTCAACTAAATTCACAACAACAAAATCTCTAGGTAATTCCGAAGGTAAGAAAATTTACATGTAAATTCCCAAAAATATCGCTAACTAAATTTGCTGCAATAACATCCCCAAGTAATTCCCTAACTAAGAGAATCCCCAAGTAAATCCCCAAGAAAATATTCCCAGCTAAATTCGTAGCAATAATATCTCCAGGTAATTTCCCAAATAAGCAAATTCCCAGGTAAATTTTCAAGAAAATATCCCCAACTAAATTCGCATGTAGAGTTACCTAGGGATTTTCCTTCGGAATAACCTAGGATATTTTATTCATTTTCTTTATTTGTTTACCTGCGAATTTTCTTACGGAATTGTACTTGCCGATTCGTTTTCCCAGGTAATTTTTCATGTAATATTTTAACGCATAACGCCAAAGTTACCTACAAATTTTCCTAGAAAAATAATTTTTGGAGGTAAAATATTTTAAATTTAGGGATTTTAATGTTTCCCATAAAAATTCACAGGTATTATCTGCGAATAAAATCCCTAGGTAAAATTCCCATGTAATTAGCACTTTTCTTGTAGTGCACCCAAATAATGCTTGAGCTTAATTCATATCCCCTCTACAGAATAGTAATAGGTCGTCTGCATAGCTAAGTTGAACTATCTGTAATTTGGCACATCTAGGATGATATTTGAACTTAGTGTTGTGCTGCAATATCTTTAGTAATCTGATAAGTACTCCATAACCAGTACAAAGAGAAAATGGGACAAGGGGTCACCCTGTCATAAGTCCTTCTTGGCTTCAAATGGCTTGGTTAGGCTTCCATTTATCATAATTGAGTATGTGACAGTACTAATGCACTTCATGATCTATTTAGTAAATATGGTAGGAAAGTTCAATCATTTAATACTTGCTCCAAAAATACCCACTCCACCGAGTCATAAGCCTTCTGCATATCAATCTTCATCATGCACCTAGGGGAAATCCATTTCCTCTCATATCCTTTGACCAGTTCATGGCTGAGGGCAATATTGTCAGTTATTATCCTCCCAGGTACAAAGGCTCCTTGACTTCTATCAACCAGATCATCAATTACACATTGTAGTCTGTTAATGAGAATCTTTGAAATGAATTTATAAAGAATAGTACAATGGGAGATTGGTCTATATTGCTTCACGCTTAAAGGATGTTTTACCTTAGATGCAAGGGTAACTGTTATGCAATTTATTTGTTTATACAGTTCACATGTGTCAAAAAAATCCATAATTGCATTAGTAATATCTTTTCCTGCAAAGGGCCAAACCCTATTGAAAAATAGTGCATTGAAACCATCACATCCAGGGGTCTTTTGATCATTGATTACTCTGATATCCTTACTCACTTTACCTTGTGTTATAGGAGCAATAAGCTTCAGTTGTTGTTCTCTCTTAAGTACATGGCCATTCCTCGTTACAGTTACCTAAATACAAGGCAGCTGAGATTCTGAAGAACCTAAAAGATACTTATAGTAGCCAATTATTTTCTCTTCAATAACTTTGTCATTCTGTAGTACCCTTCCATATTCATCTAACAATCTTCTCATATGATTGTGAACTAGAACTTTTCTTCATACAAGTAAAGAAAAACTTAGTTTTTGAGTTCCTTAATCGCAGCCATTGGACTCTTGATTTTTATTTAGCGATGCTTTCTTCCACCAAATACCGTTTCTCTAATTGCATCTTCAGGCCTTTATCTTCTTCGAACAGACTACCATGTTGATTACATATTCTCATCTGCCCTTGCACGTCACTAAGATGCTTCTTCGCTATTTTAATTTTATCTGCAACCCTGTTGTATTGAGTTGTAGATAAATATTTTAGTTTCCCTTTCACGACTTGTAATCATCTCCATACTTGTTGCATTCCACTTCCTTCACTTATGACTTTCTAGCTTTCTTCTACAATTCTTATGAAGTCCTGGTGATCCGCCAAGTAGTTAAAAAATCTCAAGAGTTTGATCTCTAAGTTTGCCTTCCCGCAAAATTTACACATATGAGAGCATGATCAGAGAAAGAGGGGTCTAATAGTATTGCTTCAAGGTGATGCCATTGTTGCATCAATTCTGAGTTCCCTAATGCTCTATCTATACGGATGTACATATGATTGTTGGTCCAAGTAAACTCTCTATCTACAGTTTTGAGTTCAGCCATCGCAACATCCTGTATAAAGTCATTGAAGTATCACACTTCTGCTTCTTGAACAGGTCTATCATTTATTCTATCATCTATGTTCCTAATTGCATTGAAGTCCCCTATTAATAACCATAGACCTTTTTGAAAAGTAGTCAACCCATTTAATTTTTCCTATCTTGTATAGTGTGTAACCCATAGACTCTAGTAAAACTGAGTTTAATGTTTGCTAGCTTGACTATTCCATGCATCCATTGAGTACTAGATGCTAATAACTGAAAATCACATTGAGTTGGATCCCATAGTACCCAAATTCGCCCCTTTCCATTGACCTGATAATTGTTGCATCATTTTCATCTTCCAGCTATTTTCTTTGTTATCGCGGCAACAACTGGTTCAGTTACCACTAGCAACCTTATTCTATTCTCCTTCTGCCTGTGAATTTTATTTATGCCCCTAACATTCCAAGCTACAATCTTAATATTAGATTAGGGCAATCTTGAAGTCTATCAACCTTCACATACGCCTAATCATGTATGGGCTCTGAAGTAGCATTTTAATTCAACACTCCAAAATCATTTGTTATAACAACTGTCTAAGATAGATGCCATTGAGCATTTTTTACAGATTTACCTTTAACCTGCTTCCAGTCATTCCCTGTTTCCTGATTTGCTCCTTGTGTGTTAACACTTTATTGTACAGGGAGAGTATTCCTACTCTATGCGCCTTCATTGTTATTCTTATGTAACCACATTGTCTTTGTTATTTTTGGTTTATGATAGTTGTCCTTTAGCTGTAGTCCATATTGAATTTGCCCTTGCTCCCTCTGTTTTAATTGATGATTCATCTGGCCTTGCTTCTGTCCACCATTAGATCGATGTTGCTCCGTTTGACATTGATGCCCAACTTTTAAACATGTGTGGCCGTATAATGGTTTCCAGTCATATTCTACCACTAGTTGGAGAATTTACTAGTTGGATGCTGAACTCTAATAGCTGATGGTAGCTCCTTCGTAACATTCATTTCAACAAGAATCCTGGCATATGATATGCGCTCAACAGCTGAAGTGCATTTATCTACATATAGGATTCCCCCAGTCCACTCCCAATTCTACTGAGGGTCTTCATTCCCCAACAATAAAGTGGCATGTTTGGAAATTGTACCCATATAGGTATAGTGCGTAGCACTTCATTCATTCAAATTAAAATCAGCCGCCCATGCCTTAACAATTATAGGCCTATTGTTGATCGTGTAAGGTCCCGAGTACAACACCTCATCCCTATCCTCCACACTAGTAAATCTAATAACGAAGTAGTCAATCATTGTGATAGTATACCTCAGGTTTAGCCGCGAAGTTCCAATTTGTTGAAATAAATCATACCACTACTCCTATTGATGGTGATTCTCCCACAACATATAGTATGAGAGCTTGATTCCACTTTGCCGTTTCTTGTGCAAGTTCATCTTCTTACAATTGAACTACTCGTTCCCTTCCTGTATGACTGGCAGAACATATGTCAATTTCATACCTTGGGCTGCTAATCTATTGCCATTGAACAAATTCGCCTAGGATTTCCCTTCTTGTTGTGGTTGCAAATCAATTTTTTGTTGTGTTACTGACGCTCCTTTAGGTTGGTTTGCACCTTTCTCTCCCTCATTAGCACCACTGAGGCTATTCTCACATGGAGTAACCTCCGTTTTTCCATTCCCTCCTTTGCCAATAACAAGTTTTGATTTAGGAGTTACTTTAGAACTCCCTGCAATTGAGGTAAGCTGTGCAAATTTTGGATTTACAATTGAAACTAGAGCTGTCAAAACGGGCCAGCCCAGCCCAACCTAGCCCAAGTTTCGTGGGCTTTTAAATTTGGTGGGCTAGGACGATCCGGCCCGTCACTTGAATGAGCCTTAAAATGGTCAGCCCAACCCAACCCTAAGAGGGCTGCGGGCTAGGGCGGGCTGACCCTTCAATTAGTTTTAGAAAAAAATTTTCTTTAAATTCTTAAATATTTTTTTTGTGACATAGTCAATTAAACATGCAAACAACTTCTATTTTTTTAGAGCGTACAAAAAACTTGATATTTGACGAAGAATCTCGTAATTGAAATGCGAATTCTCTATATCTCTAGCTCTTCTTTTCTAAAGTTACATGAATATTTTCTTAATATTTTTCTTTCATTTTCTTAGATTCAGAGATTTCTTCAATAAGTTTATATGCCAAGATTTTTTAATTAAGGATTAACATCATTTGCTGATTTATCATTATAGTCCATAAATTTTTTAAAATTCTTGAAATTTGATAGTGGCCAAATTTTTTTTCCTGTATATTTATAATTGATCTTTTTCTATACTGAAGAGCAGTTTAAATATTAACAATATATTAAATCAATCCAAGCTGATCATTGGCCACTTAAAGTAATATTTCTTTTGAAAAAGATTATTATTGACCACCTAAAACTTTTCGAGTTCGTTATTAATTAAGCAAAAGAAAAACTATTTTTTGTCATATTACATGCATTGTCAAAAATCTAAATTCTAGTTGATATGGTAAGGTAAATGAACAATCTAGGGTTGGGGAATAGGGATTGTAGTAAATAGTTTTTTAGTTTTTACTTTTTCTAAATATAAAATATTTAATAGTTAATTTATTTGAATATAGGCCTAGGCCCAACTTCGGTCAAGCTTCAAGGGCCAGCGGGCTGATTTGGGCCGGGCTTATAAGCCTCAGTTTTAAATGGGCTCAAAAAATTCTAGCCCAATCCTATCTAAGTAGCGGGCTGGGTTGGGCTGGCCTCACGGGCCAAGCCCATTTTGATGGCTCTATTTGTAACCCCTCCACCAGTTGCCCTTCCACCGGAGAGTTGCCTTTCGTCGGTATCCATATCGTATCCATCATCGGAGCCTTGTGACCATTCCTTTTCGGCCTTCCCCTAGGCATTTTCCGGCACGGGCGCAGTAGAACACCCTAGCGTACGCTTGAAAGAGAAAACCTAGAAAGAGATTTTTTATATTTTTTATATTTGCTTGATATTATTAATCATTTACTTATAACAAAATTATTTCCTCTGCAGGTTCTGTCGAGGAAGTGGGGAAGTCCTGCGATTCGGAATAACTTTTTGTTTACTAGATGTGTTTCTAAATTTGTGTGTAATATATTAGCAAAAATGGATAATCTTTGTGTAATTAATGATCCCAGTGACCCTGCTGTAATGCCTAATTAATGAAAACATTTATCCTATTAACAAAAAAAATATTCAGATCAAGTATTATCAATTTTTTTTTCTTTCTGTACTTTTTTAGTACTACTTATTATCAGAGTAGGAGCCCGTTTGGCTTAGCTGATTTAGAACAGCTGATAAGTATTAGGTGCTGAAAAACACTTTTAAGCGCTGAAGCTGATTTAAAAAATAAGCAGTTACGTGTTTGGATAAAAGTGCTGAAATAATAATAAACAACTGAAGAACTAGGTATACGAAAAGTTTTGTTTTAAAAAAAAGTATTTTAGGGATATAATTGTAAATATTTTAGTCAAACCTAAAGTGCTTATAAGCTGAAATTTGATAAGTTGGGGGAGACCAACTTATGACTTTTAGCTTATTTTTGGTTCATAAGCACTTAACTTATAAACACTTTTAATTTTACCAAATATAAATAAACTAAAAAGTGCTTATTAAGCCAGTTTGACCAACTTATAAACTTAGCCAAACATTAGTAGATCGTGAACCAACTCAACCAAATTGGTTTATTACTTCCGGCTTCCGATGGGCAATTATCCTTGTTGCCCCATAATAAGTTGTCACTTGTCACTGACACCTAACCCAAATCCACACACCCATTATATTGAATAGTCATAGTAAATGATATAAAACGACAGTTAACTTCAACTTATCATCCTCTCCGTCGATCACCGACCGACTTATTCCCCCCAAATTCCCTATTTCCTCCTTTCTCCAATCCGCGTATTTGAAAACCTAGAAAATCAATCGCAGCAAAATTTCACTCGGCCCCCGCGCTGTGCCGTGCCGTGCCGCCCGCATTCAACAGAATTAAACGCTGCGTTATATACACTTAAAAGAGAGGAGATGGAGCACCAGGAGAATGAATACGAGGAGCATGAGCACGAGGTTTACGGAGGAGACATACCCGATGAAGAAGGAGAGATGGATGCCGAGTATGATGAAACATCTGCAGCCGCTGAGTCCGAGGATGACCCAAATGCTAAGGTTGTTAGCATCACTTCATTTTATCTTTTTTCTTTTTATTTTTTTTCGTTTTACTGGTATTTAAGGTGTGTGTAATAACCGTCATTTATTTATCCTACAGGAATTAGAAAATATGAAGAAGAGATTGAAGGAGATAGAGGATGAAGCAGGCGCTCTTCGTGAAATGCAGGCCAAGGTCGAGAAAGAGATGGGCTCTGCACAAGGTTTTACTCATCTGAATATCACAATTCTGTAAATTTGGCAGTGCCTCTGTCTGTTCTTTTGCAATACTGTGCAATATTGACACCTCTGAAAGGTCCAATCGGAACTTATATTAGAGTCATCCATTGGTCTTCGCAGCACCAGGTCTGTGATATGTGGATCAGATCTATAATCTGCGGTGTCTTTTTTCATTGTCTTTTTCTTTAAAGTTCAGACTTTTTTTGTCCCTGTAAGTAGTGGCTTATACTCTTTTTTTATGAAATAAAATAAAAAAAAAGGAAAACAGTATAATGGCTTATACTCTTTAAGGTCTTATGGCGGTGATGAGAAAGAGTGAATATTCTCATGAAAAATATCCTTCTAATGAAAAATTTCGTTTGCAAGAGGTAGAAGCATAAAGGTGGTTAGGACTTAGGAGTATTTGCAGTGGACTATGTATGTGGTTTTAGCATAGCATGTATTGCTGATGCTCGTACAGCCTAACTTTGCATTGCTTTTTTTTTTGCTCTAGTAAGACTAAGCTGAGCATACTGGCGAAATTTATCGGATTATTCGATTTACTCTGTCCTTATGTTACTTGCAAGAGTTTTATACTAGGCAAGTTAGTTTCCATTCTCTCAATTGCTGACTGTTTGTGACGAATTGTTAGGTTTGATAGAAAAAATCATCTTGATTTCAGACTCAAAAGATCTTCTCAAATTCGGAATAAAAAATTTCCTTTAAGTTGGCATTATAAAAGACCTTGGAAGGGGGAAACGGTACAATAACAACAACATACCCAGGGTATTCCCACAAGTGGAGTGTAGGGAGGATGGTGTGTATGCAGACATTACCCCTATCTTGTGCAAGTAGAGAGGTTCAAAGATGAAAGAAAACGTGAAAGAAAGAATCTTCTAAAAAAAGCGAAAGATAGACGAAAATACAAGTGTTAAGCATTGTGGTGAAGAAAATTTGAGCCAAGTGCACTGGTCTATCGCTGAGATGCAAGTTTCAAAGTTTCGGATGAAACCTCCATCAGTGGTTTCCTAATAAGGTGATCAGCAAAGGAACAATGGTCTGTTCATAGTTATTTTGACTTTGGGTACATCATTTTGGGGAGGCTGCTTTTGTGAAGTTTTCGCTAGAGCTTGATGCCTTGATCTGGTTCCTGCTGCCTTTGACTGTAGTCCCTCTGAAATATGTTATTAAGGTACTAATTGGTATCAGTTCACAGTTTCCCAAAACATAGCTCAGTTGAACCAAGTCACAGTAGAATCATAAGTATGTCTGATTTATGCAATATAATAAATAAATTGAATATACTCATTTTAATTTTTAAACTTCGTTTTCCTTTGTTTTTTTAATTAAATCGTGGGGTTGACTCTCGTTCATGTGCCCTTTTTTCAGGGAAGGGGGAGAGGGCAAGTTATAGTAATGGGTTAACACTTGCCTAGTAGAAGATGCCAGTTTATGAGATGCAATTTAAATTTTCTACCTTATCAGATAAATGAGATGCAAAATCAGTTTGCTTTATCACTAACAGTTTGTGCTTCTAGAGCAATGTAAGCATTTCATCTATAGAATATTGGTTTTTCTAAGTCTTATTATCATTCATTAAAAATATAAATGAGTTGAAGTAAAATCAAGTTTGGAAGAATACTTGGTATTCATCACTTATGAAGTGTAAACATAACAAGTTTGAGTTATACTTACTTATTAGTATATTAGCTTTAGATGGTTTAGTTTCCTAATTTGAATTCTGTTCAGGAGAACTCAATATTAATATATGATTTCTTTGGAGGAAAGGTAAGTATTTATTCACGGAGCAACACCAAGTGCGTGCTAGAAACTGTACAAGTACACTGTGATCAACTTTTTCCTTCCTACTATAACAACAACAACAAACCCAGTGAAATTCCACAAGTGGGGTTTGGGGAGGGTAGTGTGTACGCAGACCTTACCCCTACCTTATGAAGGTAGAGAGACTGTTTCCGAAAGACCCTCGGCTCAAAGCAGTCTATAAAGTCCAAAAGAGTATCAAGATGATTTACATTTTTTTAAGTTACACCAAAATGCCAACAATTTTAAGCATGTATATTTTACACAATGCGTTGCAATTGCCTTCCCTTCAAAACATCCTGAGTTTCTTTCCTTCCAAATTGTCCACATTATGCATAATGGAACAGTGTTCACAATGTCGTTAGTTGTTTCCTAGTCATTTGACTTCTCCAGCTGCTTAGGACCTCCTTCAGATGCTAGTGATGAATTTTATCGGGTTTCAAATATTCAACCGTCAATATGCTTGAAAAAAAGTGCAAAAGTTATCTGATTGATTAAGCAGCTCAGAAAGCTCTAAGAAATATTATCAAATAAAGCCACCAAATTCAGACTTCAAGATTTGACGGTAAGAAACCCTAGCTTGACTTTTGACAAGTATCAGTTAATACATTCTGATTTTATTTTCTGATGGTTAGACAACTTCGTTAATTTTAATCAAGCACGGTCTCCTTAAATATGTTGTGCTTAAGCTAGGTCGCCGTAAGGAAGAAAATTAAGTTTCATGATTAATGTAGTTTATCCGTGGATACACTACACTTGGAAGGTTTTATATATTAATTGTAAGGCTCAAAAACTTGTCAAAATTGTATTGTAGTTTTTGACCTCTCAATCTTCTTCAAACAAATTTTTTGACGTCTCAATTCATTTGGTTTTGGTTTTAAAAAGTTTTTATTTGCAGAGTTAACACTTCCCATTTTTGTTGGAGAAGATTGTTTGAGTATGCAAGCCAGTTATTGCTAAATGAAAACAAAGTAGTGCTACAAAATGATTGGGATTGTATCTCTCTGCTGCAATTGTAGGTAGGCAACTCTTGGTTGCAATTAATGTAGTTTATTCGTGGACACTCTACACTTGGAAGGTTTTAATATATTAATTCAAAGGCTCAAAGCCTTGTCAAAATTGTATTGTATTTTTTGATCTCTCAATCTTCTTCAAACAAAGTTTTTTTACGTCTCATTTCATTTGGTTTAGGTTTTAAAGAGTGGTTAGTTGCAGAATTATTACACTTTCCATTTTTGTTGGAGAAGATTGTTTGAGTATGCGAGCCAGTTATTGGTAAATGAAAACAAAGTACTGCTACAAAGTGATTGGGATTGTATCTCTCTGCTGCAATTGTGGGCAGGCAACTCTTGGTTGCAATTAACTTTATGGATTCGCTAAAGTTAGTTTTTGCTTTGTTTAGTCAAGCAATGGTTATTGCTTCAATTTTGTTAATGGGCCTTAGGACCTGAATGAATCCACTCACTTATATCGATTATATTTAGATAAGAATCCGACTTAACCAAAAGCTAAAAGAAAAAAAAGAAACAAATTTAAATAAGAATCCAACTAAACCTTTAAATACCTTTTACCTCTGTCTAATGTATGTCATCATTTCCTCAAGAGTTGTTGGGATGTCCACTCGAGGAGCAAGATGAATATTACGAAGGTAGTGCTTGTTGTAGGAAAAAGATAGCTACATGGTATTCAGGTGCAGCAACAAGCAAAAGTAGTGGTTGTGAGGGTTTTTTTCCTTAAGATTAGAGTAACTGGTCATATTTTTGTTTTTTTATTGTATTTTCAGAATGTAATAGAGTTTTCTTTTTGCTAATTGTTGAAAACCCATTAATCAAGGACAAAAGCTTTTTGGTCCTGATAATGTGATTGCCACAATTTTGAAGCTCATTATGGCATCGAAGTCCTTTTATTCCCAAACCTCAAGGCTTTTCCCAGCTTTTGATTAACTATCTAAGAGAGGCAAATCATTGACTCCATCTGGAGAAAGCTCTGTAATGGTAAGGGTGTGACCAGCACAAAAAAAAGAAAAAGAAATATTATTGCTCAAAACATGGAAAAGAAAACACGGACTAGGTATCACAGCGGACTTCTCTTACCCCAACTGTCATGCTTCTGTTCATCTTCAAAGATTAACAGTTGGCTGAATACCGGAAGAAGGATCATTTTGGGTTGCCTTGTCTTGGTCTCTCATTAGTGCAAGTGATATGTGGTTGGATCTTCATAAGAAAGTTCTACATGGTTGGAAAATGTGCATTTCTGATACCTACTAACTAAGTATCTTCCTGATCAATGTTTAAGATGTACTAAGCTTATTTCCCTCCGTTCAATCATTTTCCCAAAGTTGCTCTTGAACTGCTTATGGAAACAAATGAAAAGATTGGCTTACCTTATTCACGATTGATCTTCTTTCTTAATTGGGAACAAATTCCACGTAGCTTCAGCTTAGACTCTCTTTTTGTTGCATAGTTAGAGTCTTTCTAGACATTCTTCTACATGATTTCCGGGAGTCTGAGTTTTGAGGGGTTGTATCTATGATTGGATTTACAAATCTTTCTTGTACCGAAGTCTGTTTGAGTTGCTTCTTACTGCGCAGGCGGTTGTCCAATGGATCGAAAACTTCAGAGTTCAGAATGATATCATACGCTCTTTTCTTCTCAAACTTGGGGTTATCTTAATATATTACTGGTACTTGAATATTTTTGCCAATATGTAATAATATTGAAATATTGTTGTTTGGGAACAGACCTCATGATACCGAACCAGTTAGACACAGTTAGCACAGTAATAGCTGTGGATTTTTTTCTGTTACCTTACTCGAAAAGGAAAAAAAATAGCTGTGGAATTTTTACAATAACTAGTTATGAGATTTCCTCCTGCATTTCAGCGATGGGACAAGTTATTCTTGCATTGCGGAAAAAAATGTTATTTTGAATAATGATTCTATTCCTCCGGTATTGGTTATGTTATGAGGAGCTTGGCTCAACGAATGAACTAGTGTAATATATTGGTGAACGAATCATGTTACATAAATCCCAATAGTTATCTTCAGGTACAATTTTAGTTATATGACAAAGTTATCTACATGCACAAATTAGTATTTATTTCAATTTTCGTGTTTGTTATTAATAGAATTTGACTTTAAGTACCTTCATGCCAAATAAACCCTGACACATCTCCTTTTTATTATTAAATGGCTTTGACCACTTATTTTCCCCTGGATAATCTGATTTCTTCTTAAAGATTTTTCCGTTACATCTTCATTTCTGTCACCCTATTTTAGTTGGATGTTCTTGTTGGACAGCTAAACCTCGGTGTCTAGGTTGGCTTCCTTCATTTGTTCTTTCCAATCACCTATAAGACAAGATAACTTGCAGCAAGATGACTGGAGAAGTTCGCTGTTTTGAACCAAAATGGTCTTTGTGGTCGATTCCTGCACCTGAGAGTGGGCTATCATTTCTTTTTCTTCTTTTTCCTTTTTTGCACTCGGATCCTTTAATTTCAGATTTATCTAGAAAAAGAAAATCCATTTCAAGGTGAAAATGGTTGATTGTTTGTTCTTCTTTCTTCGATTTATTGCTGTCATTGGCATTGGTTTCTTTTTGCCTTTCTCCTTATTTGTGTCTGTTATCTGTATCCATCCCGTAATCGGCATTTTCTAGATATAACGCATCCTCTTTCAGAAATTCTTTTAGGTGCCAATTTCTTGTCACTCGCTTGTCATTTGGTCGGGGTTCCTTTTTTTTTGGGCCTTTTTTCCTTTTTTGTGTCTATTAGCTATATCCTTCCTGTAATCGGCATGATTCAGTATATCTAGCCCATCCTCATATGGAAATTCTTTTAGGTGCTAATTTCTTGTTGGACAGACTAGCTTGTCATTTGACTTATGAAGAAAAATAACTATCGTTTGGCCCTTGAATTTAGTTAAATTGCGTCTATTTCTTGGAGATACAATGCGATTCTGGTCTATTATAAATGGGAAATTGGGCTTCAGCAATTAGGTATCTAGAGTATTTGACATATGCAAAGGGAAAGAAATTAATTATATCAACCTAGTACTCCCTCGGTTTCAATTTATGTGAACCTATATTCTTTTTAGTCCGTGCCAAAAAGATTGACTCCTTTCCATATTTGGAAACAATTTACCTTTATGCAATGATTTATAGCCACACAAAATATATGTGCCTCATTTTACACCACAAGTTTCAAAAGTCTTCTTTGTTTTCTTAAACTTCGTGCCTAGTCAAATAGGTTCACATAAATTGAAACGAAGGGAGTAGATAATAAGCACAATTTTGGCTTGCATTAGCTGTCCATTAAAATTAGGAAAATGGGAAATGGGGATGCTTTTAATGTAAGTAATTTTATTATTTCGTAGCTCGTTTCATGGGGATTATATGAGAAAGTGCGACCAGAAGTCATTATTTTGTTGCTTTAAGTGCAAGCAATGGGAAGCACATTTGTTGCCTCATGTCTGAAGCACTGCGCTTTATACAGAGGCGCAAAGTGATCCCAGCTAAAAGTAGTTGATTCTTTGAATCTGACAATAAAAAGAAAAAGCATGTCGGTATGCTTTTAACATTTTTCATCATTTTCTTCTTCTTGAGGTTTTGCACATGTTTAACTGCTGTGATGGATTTAAAAAAAATCTACTATTTCTGTTTCTCTACTTTTGATTTACATCTTTATTCTTCTTTTTCCTTTTTAAACGATGCATCTTTTGTCTTCTTTTAGTGGCGTGAGTCTTTTTCTTCCCAACTTCTAATATCCTCCTCATTTACTCCCTTAGTACATTTATTAGAGTAACTAATACGAAAGTGAGCGTTGCAAATTATTTCTTTTTCTTATGGTTGATCATTTGCAAATTGAAAATAATAAAGTTGAAGTTATTTTTGTATGCCCCTGTTGACATTACATGTTAATGATGTTTGATTTGAATTGTTGGATTAATATTGTCATTATTGTACACTGGGTGTAGAATTTGTGATTATAATTGTGATTTGATATTATGAGTACATTCATATATGTTGCATAATTTTTCTGTTTCAATAATGAGCGCTTCACTTCAAACAAGTGTGAGTGTTGCTTCTTTCCATTTGCTTGAAGCCCCATAAGCCTTGTTGCATTTGTCTTTTCGCTTTAAAAACATGAGTGGAAGTTTAGGGTGCTTCTGAAGGTCTCTGGACTCTCTGCCTCATAGAAGAGCAGTGAACGTGTTTAGGTTATCCTAGGTTTTGGACTTTCGGTTTTGAAGAGAGTGTGTGTGTATAATTTTTCCTTTAATACAACCCCCACCCTCCCAGAAAACAAGGGAAATCCTATCAATCTTCTGTTATTTCTATGTTCAAAATGTATCTAAATGTTAGATTTGAAGTAACGAGATACAAATCGTCAAACTTATGGGGTGTTTGTTGTTCGTCAATTGTGCTTCTGTGCATGTGTGCAGATCCAACTGCGTCTGCTAGTCAGGCTGAAAAGGAGGAGGTGGATGCGCGATCCATATATGTCGGTAATGTGAGATTTATAGCCTTTACCTTGGTCAACATGTAAATTTGTTTTTTCCTGTCTGATGGATTTCTCCTAATAGCTTCATCCTGCTTGTCGCAAGGCTTATATTGTGTTAATCAATGACAGGACTTCATTTATAATTCAACCTTATCTGATGACTTGCTTTCGATTTTAATCCAATGACAGAAACTGCAGATTACTTCATTGCTCTTTTGTATAGCTTTTTTCCCCTCTATGTTGCATTATTAGTTGTTCTTTAACAGTGGCTTTTTTGCTCTTCTATTTGTTCTTTTACCTTTTGTTTTCTGTTTTGCCTTCTCGGTTTTGCTCTTGTAGCCTGAGCTTTCAATTTGTTGTGTGCAGAAGAATGAAAACTTTGGATAAGTTTGTGCAGAATAGCATGACTCTTCTTTTATAATCTAGGTTGGCAAAAGCTTTGAGAAATTGCATACATGGTTTATACATTTGACATTTTCTTCAGAGAGACCAGGAAAAATCTCTGTGATTTGAAGGATCTTATTTCGTATAATGAACTTGTAGATTTTTAAAAGCAACTATTGGATTCCTAGTGTATGTCAAGATAAGTCAGCACCTTGGATTGCTTGTTCTGATGTTTCACTTTCTAGATTAGTTGCTGCATCTCGCCGTTATTTTGATTTGCTGTATTGACCAGAGCTAACCTCACATTAAGTCATTAACAAGCAAAAGAACAAGATATTGTTCTCTGCACATCTTACAAAAGTAACACTAATCAACAACAACAACAACATACCCAGTGTAGTCCCACAGGTGGGAAAAAGTAACACTAATCATGTTAGTTAAGGACATCTAAGAAGCCCCTCATGGTTGGTCTTTGGATGTAGTTTGATATTTGCAATGCTATATTCGTTTTACTCCCTATATTGCTCAAGCTCTTGGGACCGGATATCTGAAGGGAGGCAAGTCCCCGCCCCCTCAACCCCCTCTTACCTGTCTCTTGTGAAAATGATAGCAGAATTATCATTTGAATTGCCTTTTTCATTTCAACTTCAGGTAGATTACGCTTGCACACCTGAGGAAGTGCAGCAACATTTTCAATCTTGTGGTACTGTAAACAGGGTAACTATCCTGACTGACAAGTTTGGCCAGCCGAAAGGCTATGCTTATGTCGAATTTGTCGAAGTTGAGGCTGTTCAAAACGCACTTCTGCTAAACGAATCAGAGCTTCATGGCCGGCAGTTGAAGGTCCATAACAATCCTCAATCTTTTGTTCGCTGTTTCACTTTCTAGACGTTCTACCACTGTATTCTTTGTCATGTAGGTATCTGCTAAGCGGACAAATGTTCCCGGTTTGAAGCAATTTCGAGGAAGGCGATTCAACCCTTATGCAGGATTTCGCCCTCGCCGGCCATTCATGCCTGGTGCTCCAGTCTTTCCACCTTTTGGGTAATTAATGATGATGCTATCCCTCGTAGAACATTTATTTTGTTGTGCCCAAATAAAAAGATATCCAAATGGAACTATAGATGCTGCTTCTATATTCTACCATCTAGTGCTTGAAGCTGCTTCTATGTTCTACCATCGTGCTTGAGAGAACTCCCTTACCCTCGGGTTTTCTTCCTACTTTTCGTTTTCCCCAGAGGCGAGGTTTTGAGTTACGTAACTTGAACTTTTGTTTTCATGGCTATTTGCTGTTTAGACGGTTTTACCAATGCAGAGTGATACTGTTTTACTGTTACATGGGGCAATTTCTTTTTTCCTGTTTCTTTTCTTTTTGTTTTGTTTTAGGGGTTAGGGGAGGCCTAAAAGAGGCATATCAAGATATGAGCAGTTCATAGTACATCTTGCCACCATAGATGCTAGATGAGCTACGAAATCATGAAAAAAGTTCAAGGAATTTTCAACACTAAGAATATGCAAGTGGCTTACATGAAGGGTGCGGTCGGTGGTTTTGTATTTGGGGGAAAAGCTAGAAGTATCTTAACAAATGGGTTGCAAAAACATTTTATGTTCTTGATCTTTCTTTCAAGTACAACTTTCCCTTCTCTCCTCCAACCCAAAAAGAAAAGGCCTCATATTATTTACTTATCCAGAATAAAGTGGATCTTTGCTCGACCACTCTTTTGGGGCAAGACATCTTTGACTAATCTCTAGAATCAGGAGCAAAGAGATGCTGGGGACAGAGATCCGAGCAGTTTCCATCCTGACCATAATACTGCCGTCCCGACCCTTGTCACTCCTGCAAATATTGGGAGATAATGCTTTGCTTATCTCCTTCTTACTCTTGAAATTTTGTTTAAATTCTAGTAATCCTGTCAGTTGCAACTTCATCTGTTATTTATCTCGCTCTGTCTATACAATAACAACATCAACAAACCCAATGTAATGCCACAAGTGAGGTCTAGGGAGCGTAGAGTGTACGCAAATCTTATCCCAACCTAGTGAGGGTAGAGAGACTGTTTCCGATAGACCCTCGGCTCAAGGAAAGATGAAAAAGAGGTAATAGCAGCAAGCAGTAACAACAACACGATAATAGATTAACCGAAGCGAAGAAGATACAACAGGGATAAGAATAAGAAACAGAAACAAAGTAAAAGAAAACTAAGCATAAGAAAATACAAGAGCAATACTTGTACTACCGGTATGGAAAAGAAATACGCTCAACTACCTATTAACCAGCTACCCGAATCCTCGACCGCCACCCCTTCTATCAGGGGTCATATCCTCGGTAGGCTGAAGCTACGTCATGTCTTGCCTAATCACCTCCACTCAATACTTCTTTGGCCTACCTCTACTTCTCATACCCACCAAGGCCAACCTCTCACATTTCCTTACTGGGGCAGCTGTGCCCTCCTTTTCACATGCCCGAACCATCTTAACCTCACTTCCCACATCTTGTTCTTCATGGAGGCCATTCCCACTGTCCTGAATATCTTCATTTCTAATCTTATCTCTCCTAGCATGCCTACACATCCATCTTAGCATTCTCATTCTGCCACTTTCATCTCTTGGACATGAGATTTCTTGACTGACTAACACTCTGCCTCATACAATATAGTCGACCTAACCACCGCTTTGTAAAATTTACCTTCAAGTCTTGGTGCTATTTCGCTCTGTCAATTTTGATATTAAGTACGCTTGGATCCTTAAGGCTTTTATGACCAGAACTTTTTTTTGAAGGAAGTCAAGTTGAATGTCAAGTGGTCCCCCAACTTGGATATGACCTATTCTGAATGCCCTATGGGGTGTGCATGTCCACATAATCTACTTGACACACGTTTGTCTGAATTAAACAGTTGTTTTCCTTTACCCCTACCTTCCTGAGCAGTAGTCCAGAGTTCCTTGCCTCGAAATAAAATGGAATCATGAGTTGTACTTGGTTTGCTGCATTTTTAGGCTTAATGCATATGGTGTATGTTGACCTATACATAGTGCATATGGTGTTCATTGACTCAGAGAAGACATATGACAAGGTCTCTAGGGACGTCCTTTGGAGGTGTCTGGAGGTGAAAGGTGTGCCGGTGGCTTACATTAGGGCGATACACCAAGGATCTGCGCTCAGCCCGTTCTTATTTGCTCTGGCGATGGACGCACTAACACACCATATCCAAGGAGAGGTGCCATGGTGTATGTTGTTTGTTGGTGATATAGTTCTAATTGATGAGACACGAGGTGGCGTTAATGGAAGACAGGAGATACGGAGGCAGGCCCTGGAGTCTAAAGGTTTCAAGTTGAGTAGGACTAAGACGGAATATGTGGATTGTAAGTTCAGCGACGTGACGGGGGAAGAGGATGTGGAAGTCAGGCTTGACTCACAGGTCATCCTCAAGAGAGAAAGTTTTAAGTACTTAGGGTCAATTATCCAGGGAGATGGGGAGATCGACGGGGATGTTATGCACCATATTGGGGTAGGGTGGATGAAATAGAGGTCAGCGTCTGGAGTTCTGTGTGACAAGAAGGTGCCACAAAACTCAAAGGTAAGTTTTATAGAGCGGTGGTTAGACCGGCCATGTTGTATGGAGCTGAGTGTTGGCCAGTCAAGAATTCACATATCCAGAAGATGAAAGTAGCAGAAATGAGGATATTGAGATGGATGTGTGGGCACACTAGGCTGCATAAGATTCAGAATGAAGATATTCGGGAGAGGGTGGGCGTGGCTCCCCTGGACGACAAGATGCGGGAAGCGCGGCTTAGATGGTTCGGACACGTGCGGAGGAGAGCCTAGATGCACCGGTTAGGAGGTGTGAACGGTTGACTTTGGCAGGTACGAGAAGAGGCAGAGGGCGACTTAAGAAGTATTGGGGCGAGGTGATCAGGCAGGACATGGTGCGGCTTCAGATTTCTGAGGACATGGCTCTTGATAGGAACATGTGGAGGTCGAGCATTAGGGTGGTAGGCTAGGGGATAGTCGAGAGTTCCTCCCTCTTTGCACCGAATAGTCTGATAGAGTTTTGTTTAGGTTTGTTAGCGGTCTATGTTGTGTTCACATTGTTGTTTTGCATAGTTTGTGGTATTATCCTTTTACTTATTCATTGTTATTTTTCTTTCTGGCATCTTTTGTTGTTATGCCTTTTCTCTTGTTTCTTTTCTGATATTATTGTCTCTCCTATTGAGCCGGGAGTCTCCCGGAAATAGCCTCTCTACCCTTTTCGGGGTAAGGGTAAGGTCTGCGTACACTCCACTCTCCCCATACCCCACTAGTGGGATTTTACCGGGTATGTTGTTGTTGTTGTAAATATTTGTTGGTTATAGTTTTGTTCAATTGAATTTTTCTATTTATTCTATAAGTATTCCTGATAGGCTGGTCCTAATCTTTTTAATATCAAAGAGAACTGAAATTGGTTGGATGCTTTATGCCTTCCTGAACACAGAGCTGGAACTTCCCGGGATTTAATGGAAGAGTAAGAGAAGTTTTACTTTCTGAGTCACCCACCAATTTACTTGTGTGAGGCTCATGTAAAACTTGACTAGTGAATGCTTGGTCCGACTTTGTTAGTTCCAATATTTTATCTCAGTCCAACCAAATTTCAATCTCGCCCCTTTAGTATTAAAATTTCTGGGGAGGAACCATAGCCGCTCCAACTTATGAGAAGAAGGCCTTTCATTGCACACTCACATCAAATATCAACCTTCAAATTTTGAACTACTCATCCTCTTACTGGCCTTTAGTTTTTTTTGTCTCTTTGGATTCCTATCTCTTCACCTCCTTTTCTGTATTCTAACTTCTTATGCGACCCACAAATGATTCACGCTCCCACTTTGCTGTAGAAGCTCAGTACTGCAATAAAAATTTGGGCCACCCACCACAAGGATTTTGAATATTGAAGATGAGTGGAAAAGATGCTTATGGGAAGGCTTTTAGGTAAAAATGAAGGGGTCAACGGATCAATGGTAGTAACAGTGATAGGACCTTAGGATCTTTGCTCTTTTGAAGTCTTTTTTGGATGAGGATGAAGGAAAATATCTAGATTTGTATAGTGGGATTAATTTGAACCAGAGAAGGGCAGAAGGATGGAAGAATATTTCTGTTTTTCCAAAAGCATATCTGATAGATTTTTTGCAAGTGGGATCCAGCATTCCATGTGTTAAGTTTTAAAAGGAGCCTCACACAAGTAGTATTTGATGTCTAAGTCACAAAAATAAAATCTGGAAGGGTAAATCTTCAAATATTTATTGATCTGGATAATAGTACTCCTAATTAGCATGCTCTCGTTTCCTCCTTGGCTCTTCACTATGTAAAGCTACAATAGTAAATAGTTTTGTGGTTTTTACTTTCTTTTGTTTTTGTGTTCACTGCCATGGTCATGTTTTGCCTTCTCATGATCCAACTGCTGCTTCTTGATGATTACATCAAACTTCTGGTAATTGATTTAAATTGAAAAGTGTTCTGTTATTTTCTCATTTGCAGAAGGATTCCAAGGTTCAGACGCCCCACCCGCTACAGGCCATACTAGTGGATTTTAGTCCGGACTGCATGGCCTTCCCGAGGAAAGCATGGGGCTCCCATAGTGAGAGACGTGTCTCCTTGTTACTCTCTTTGGTTTCCTTTGGGAGTGCAAAGGATGTTATAGTTCAAATTTCCTGTACCATTTAAGTTAAAGGGGCTGACATAAGTTTCAGCTTTGTCGAACATGCTTTAGGTTTGTGGGGACACAGAAGTTGTTTCTATTACTGGCTTGCTCAGGTGACATGCCTTTGGGCAGCAAAAGGGAAAAGCAAACGGACAGATATTTGTTGTAGGTGGTTATACTCTTTGAATTATGTCCCCTGATTTGACGGGGGAACTAAAGGTGTGTTTTAAGTTTGACGGGCATATAGCTCCTATACCCAAACCCCCTGGCAGGCTGGCACCCTTTCCCCATTTCTGCATGCATTGCCATTATGATCTAAATTAGAAAACAAAAATGGGAAGAAACTGAAGTATGCGTTTTAGTGTTCCAAAAGTTGAAAGTTGCTGAGAAAATAATCGGTTTCGTTTTCATCGACTGCAAACGAGGTGCTTAATCTCTATAAACACTACAGACGGTGAGATTGATTCTAACTTCCAATTTACATACTCATTCCCCCAACTTTCCGGTGCTTCAGGATGAGTTCTCTTTTTGCTGTGTTGCTTCCACCGTAGACTTCATTATATGCTGATAAATAAACCTCGTTGTATGCATGTGATTCGTCATATTACAATATTCAAACCCCCCCCAAAAAAAGGAAATTTGGAAAAAAGAAATAGAAAAGTTAATCTCAAATTTTCCCTGTTTCTGTCCATGGTAGTATTCGACGTGCATCTTAAAGGGCAACTCTAGTGTTTGTGTGTGTTAGTGGTGTCAAAATGGATAAAAAATAGCTATCTATCCATATTATACATTAAAATATGAGTTGGAATGAATTTTTTAGAAGTTGGTCAAATTTGAATAAGATTCATATTGTCCACTTAAATATGTATACTTAATGGATAACTAATGTGTTTAATATTTACATTTTCAAAGATTCAAATGGGGAGTTCCTCAAATTTGAGAGACCGAAATTTCTCTCAAGACATTCAAGAAACCATGGATTATATGGATATTTATATTATTCATATATTAACCAAATTTCTATCCATATTAAATATGAGTGAGTCGAATATTATATTTTATCCGTGGGCTCTTGGATATGAAACAAAACCACATGTTTCTTTTTTTGTTTGGACAAAAATATTTGTTTTTATATTATTTATTTTTGGCCCACCCATATCTGACATGAACCGCTCATTTGCTACCGTAGTGTGTGTACTTGCTAGGGAATTGGCTAGTGTAGGGGCGTTCACTTGTCATTCGCTCGATAGAGTGGATTAGATTTTCCACTCAGAGCTCCCTCGTGTTTGACCAAAAAGTATAGTACTCTTTGTTAAACTAATTAAAAGATAATTGAGGTGAAATGTGAATCCTAATCAAGCATAATAATTCTTAGATCTAGCTTAGAGTTTAAGTGATACCGTTTACCTAGTGCTCAGAGTGGTGTATTCAATCATTAAATGCGCACTTTAGAGAGTAAATGAAGAATGAGTGATGAGCAATAAATATCAGAAATGACAATAAATGTAAATAACATGAAGAATTCACCCAAATAGCAAATGATGTGGAAGATCCTTCCTTCTCACAACGAAATATGGCAATAAACAAGAATATGAGCGATGCTTTCTTGGATCATGTGAGAGAAAGGGAAGAATAATCGATAAAATCAATTACTATGGAAAGGTGAACTTTGTATTTTCTCTCAAGGGTCAACTTCTTACAATAGTTCTCTCAGAATCAATCTCATGTGCCTCTTTTTCTTCTCCCTCTCTTTTTATTTATATGGGATATTCTTTAAAAAAAAACCCTAGAAAGTACAACAAGGGAAATATCCAGGAGAATATTCCTGTCACCTGTTCCAAGACTACACTAGCCGTTATTTCTACTCTTCACTACTCGACCTCGACCTTTACCGCTTGCTCAACGACTGCTCGTTGTTGGGCTTTGGTCGACCTCAGCCTATACGCCCAAATCGGAACACAATCTTTTCACTTAACGATCTTCCCACGCCCAACTTCCTCAGCAAGATTTTGACCCATACAGTTAGTCCCTTCGCTTGTCGGGGTCGACTTCTGGTCGGCCCCGATGAGCAGACCTTTTCAGTTGGCGATTTGTGAAGAAATTTTTGGCATGGTGATCGAGTAGAGGTGTCCGTTGTCGAAGTAATGACGTGTTGCTCTGAGATTCGTGGGTCATGAGGTTGGTGCAGGATGACGTCATAATGCATGCGTCATCACTGTGCATCTTCTCGATGCGTTGCCTCGTTCCTCGAGTCCCTGTCATTTCGATTCTAGGGCCCCTGGCGGTTGCATGCATTGATTCGAACGCCCCTAAGGTCTATAAATAAAGAGGGGAAAACTTCTCAATGGAACTTTTGCATTCTCTAATTTCTTCAACCTTGCACTCGCTTCTTTTTCTTCTTCTTGCGGTCTTGCACTCTGCAATTGCAACCGTTGCCACCCTTTCTTCTTTTCCTGCTCCACCGCACTCATATTAGCGGAGAATGGCTAATGTGACCCCCAACGCTGAGGTGATCTCTGACCCTACTCCATTATCAGTGGCCATGCCTTCTAGTGGCGGAGAATCAACAGTTACTGAGGATGAGAGCTTCCCTACTGTGGAAGAGATCATTCCTCATAACCCACCCTACTTCTAGGTCCGACTTCTCTAAGGAACCCGCCCTTGAACCGGAATCTGCGAAATCTGAGATGGAGGCGAAGCACCTTGTCGCCCTCAAGACCAAATATGGAATTCCTGCCCACGTCGACCTGGTTCAGGCTGGAGATGACGTGGTCCAAGTTCACCGGCCTGGGTACTGTGCATTTTATGCGTACCCGTTCTAGATAGCTTATTCTCTTCCTCTTCCTCCATTGGCGGAGGAATTCTGCTGCTACTACAACATATGCCCGGTACAACTTTCTCTACCTTTACAAGATTTTCCTTATATTGGCGAAGTTCGCGGAGCTGGCCGGCTGCGAACTCTCTATCTGTCTCCTACTTCTCCTCTTCGGATCGAGCTTCCATAGGGGAACAATGATTCACCTCCGCCACCACGGAACTAAAGGATTGGTGGCGGGGATGGATGATAGGATGAACCGCCGGTTTTGGGTTCATTACTTCTTCATCAAAACCGAGCATGTGGTGGCAAACCCTAACAAATTTCCTGAGCAGTGGAATTTTTCTCATAAGTATCATCACTTGGAGCACATTCTTTCCATTCTCTTCGTGTTTCGTGACTTGTTACATTGTTTTTCTTTTTGTAGTTGAGAAGCACCCACCCCTTTCTTTTTGCCCTCATAACTACTTCGCTCTTGTTGTGGTGTGCTTCTTTTTGCCGCTTATGGCTTTCTTTTGACGCCAGGTCACAGAACTTCTAAGAAAACGAAGGCTCATGTCCCTGCATTTTGCCAGGCAGTTGCTTCGGCGGGGTTGCAGTTTGTGTTGACCGAGTCTGTGCGAAGTACTTCTTCCCAGACTCTGATTTTAAGCGAGCCTGGTCGTCAGACGACCACTCTATCAACGGAGGTCCCGGCCTGCCCGGTGTTTCATTTAGTGGACGAGCTTTCCCCCGGCAAGGAGGAAGCGGCGCCGTTGAAAAGGCGACTATTACATCTCGTATTTTCATATGTTAAAGTTTCGTCTTTAGTTAATTGATATAGACTCGGGGATGAGATTTTCTTGAAATTATAAGCATTATGCTATTTCAAACACATGATGAGTAAATTCGTGAAGGAGAGAAGGTAAGCAAATAGAAGAAAATGAGTTTCGTTAAAGGTTGTCGATTTGGGATATAATATGGTCCGAGCCAAAATTGGGTAATTGGTTAATTAATTAAAAAGTGGGATAAGATTTAACCCATCCCCCAACATGGCAAGCATCCCTATCAATTTAGTGACTAAGTAATAAATGATGCAATGTGTCACACTTTGAAAGAAATGTGACACCAAGCATTAATTAGGTAAGGCCACCAAATGGGTAAGGATAACTTTCCTAATTAAAATTATCTTCAAGTCTCTTGAGAAAGGAAGTGTAACGACCCGACCGGTTGTTTTGAAATTTTGCACTTTGCTCACCAGTTCTCGGGCATGACTTACTCCGTGTGATGTATTATGACTTATGTAAATTGTTGGTTTTGGTTTTCAGGGTAATCAGAATGAATTTGGAAGAACAGTTCTCAATTTGAAGCTTGAAATTTGAAAGGTTTGACCAAGATTCGACTTGTTTGTATATGATCTCGGATCGGAATTTTTATGACTTGTTTAGCTCCATTAGGTGATTTGAGACTTAGGAGTGTGATCGGAATGCATTTTGGAAGTCCGTGGATGATTTAGGCTTGAATTGGCGAAATTGAGATTTTGGCGTTTTCCGGTTGATAGGTGAGATTTTGATATAAGGGTCAGAATGGAATTCTGGAAGTTGCAATAGCTCTGTTTGTCATCTGTGACATGTGTGCAAAATTTCAGGTCATTCGGACGTGGTTTGGTTGGGTTTTTGATCAAAAGCGTAATTTGGAAGTTCTTGGAATTCTTAGGCTTGAATCTGATGTGATTTTGGTGTTTTGATATTGCTTTGAGCGTTTCGAAGGTTGGAACAAGTTTGAATGAGGTTATGGGATATGTTGGCATGATTAGTTGAGGTCCCGAGGGACTCGGGTGAGTTTCAGGTGGTCAATCGGATCATTGCATGTTGTTTGGAATTGCAGAAAATTGCTGATCAGTGTTGCAGAGAAATGGCCTTCGCGTTCGCAAAGGGTTAGCTGGTGAAGGCTGGAATTTTAGCCTTCACGTTCGCGAGGAAGACTCCGCGTTCGTGAAGGGCTGATTGTTTGGGCATCGCGTTTGCGAGTGAAGCTCCGCGTTCGCGTAGAGGAAATTGGCCAGCTGGGCTTGGGGTGTTTTATTCATCGCGTTCGCGAGAGAGGTAACGCGATCACGAAGGGTCAAGCTAAGGATCCATCGCATTCGCGAGTGGCTGGTCGCGATCGCGAAGAGAACGCCGTCCAGCACATTCGCGCTCGGGCAGATATGGCCGACAGCGCCGCGACAGAAGGCACCACACACCGCACATTTGAAACAAACACAGGTCGGGTCTCCCAAAAAAAAAAGGCTCACACACACCCCATCTCTGCACCACCATGCAGGCGTGGTGGCAAGCACCTGTAATCCCAGCTACTCGGGAGGCTGAGGCAGGAGAATCGCTTGAACCCGGGAGGCGGAGGTTGCAGTGAGCCTGAGACTGTGCCACTGTGGTGGGGGGCCAGGCCGGGCATGCCACCCCTGGCAATACCAGGGGCCAGAAATGGCCAGGCACATGCAATAAAATTCCAGCACTACAGAGAGGATGAGACTCACAGGATGGTGACCATGAGATCCTGACGTGGGGTCCGGTCCCTTGAGCCCAGGAGTTCAAGACCAGCCTGGGCAAAACACAGGGTAACGAGAACATAAACAAGACCAGGCAGCCACAGGCATCCTTTCGAACAGAAATGCATGCAGGTACTTCTGGACACATCGTGCCAGACCACAAAGCCCACGAGCAGGCAGCCTGCGTGTGTAATTTAAATCAACAAGGAAATAAATTATTTCCTTCAATAAACCACATCACCAGAAAAAAAAAAAGATGGTTCTAATATAATCAGATGGTCGTGCAGTTACTTCTGAGAAAAGACACACACACACACGCCGTGTCACCAGGGAGTCAAAATTACAGAGATTGTGACTGTCATCCACACACGCCCACCCAAGCTCAGGCATCTACACCTGGAACACCTGCAACAGATACAATTTGGACAGGCTGGGCCAGTGGCTCAAATGCCAAGAATGCTAGGAGCACTACCCCCCCCTGCCCAGTAATTTTGCAAGGAAGCTGGTCAAAAGAGAGCAGAATGAAGCACAGCAGCTTAAAACGCAGAACGACGGAGGCAGTCGAGTCCCTGCTCACCGACGAACACGAGGATCAGCGAGCGACACCAGCAGAGACCTAAGAAAATGGTCACAGGCCGAGACCAGAGATCACCCAAGGTCCGATGCGGCCAACATCAGGGCTAGGGTGCTGGTGGGCACCGTCGCTTAAGATCAAGGACACTACAGACCGGCCGCACGTCAACAATACAAGGCATTTATAGAAAGATTGCTTAAGGCCAAGAATAGGACACTGAAGTCAGGCAGTGTGAGCCCTCTCTCCTGTCCAGGCACACTGAATTGATGGCTGCAATTAATTGGGAGGCTGAGACAAGGGGATGGCACGACGTCAAGACCAGGCTGAGGCGGATCACACCACTGCAGTCTGGGAGACAGATCGCAAGACACACCACAACAAATAATACTATAGTAGTAAAACAACAGCAGGCACACACACACACACTGAGTCACAGCTGATCATGTTTTCCGCCCATGTATTTGGATCGCATGAATGCATGCACAATTACATGCTGGCATTTAAGGGTCCACATGAGCCAGGATGCCACCCTCCCCTGGAAGCAGAGCTCCAGGTGACACACACCATTGCTCTACTCCATCCTATCTAGTCAACAGAGTGAAACTGGTCACCATAAAAAAACAAAATACCCTATAAACAATCTTTCGATTGGCTTCCAAGCCTGGGCAGAAACGGGCAAGGATTTCCATGCATTCTCAGCATGTCAGAGCACAACTATGCTCACGAGAGGGCCCATCATGCCTCATCACTACTATATATATATATATATATATATATATATATATTTCATTAAACCTATATTGAAAAGGTTAGAAAGATAATTTTTAAAGGATTTTATTGAAATGGGAGTTTAACGAAATAATTTGAGTGGTATCCTGATTTGGAAATAGGTTGTAATCACTGTGGTGCTATGACGTGGTTGACGTGTTTTCTTACTGCTCAGTCTTTATTTACTCTTATTACTTACTGGGTTGGAGTACTCACATTACTCCATGCACCTCTGTCACGACCCGAACCCCAAACCCGGTCGTGATGACACCTCTCGTGAAGACAAGGCCAGCCAGTTCAACCCAACTCAACTTTTAAAGCAGTTAATCAACATAAAAATAGTCTAAACATGATTTAAACAATACTAAATGGCGGAAATATTGATAATAATGCGGAAAGTCCAACCCGACACTACCCTAACCGGGGTGTCACAAGTCACGAGCATCTCTAAACCATAATACTAGTCTGCTAAAGTCATAAACTACTACAAGTGTTTGAAAGGAAACAGAAATGATAGAGAAGTAGAGACACAGGGCTGCGGACGTCAACAACTACCTTGTAGTCTCCAAAAAACCGCCTGGAACTGGAGGAATCAACACTCAGGAGCGGTACCAGCTACGCCTGAATCTACACACAGGGTGCAGGGAGTAAAGTGAGTACTCCAACTTAGTGAGTAATAAAGATAAATAATGACTGAAAGTAAGAAAACACGTATACACAAGGTATTCTATAATGAAGCAATTAAATAGGTAATTTGTAAGCAGTAAACCAATAAAAAGCAAAATAAAGTACTTTTACAACAAATAAACAAACCCAAACTTATGAGATTCTTCCAAAATGCTAACTTCCATAATAGGTGCCGAAACATTTCCGGGTCATCCAAAACCCGATCCGGGCATACGCCCAAGTCCGAAATCATCATACGAACCTACTGGAACCTTTAGATCCCAATTCCGAGGTCGTTTACTCTAAAATCCAATCTTAGTCAATTCTTTCAACTTAAAGCTTCCGAAATGAGAATTCCCTTTCCAAATCAACTCTGAATTCCCCAGAATTCAATTCCGACCATGCGTACAAGTCATAATACCTGAAGTGAAGCTACTCATGGCCCCAAACTACTGAACGACGCGCTAGAGCTCAAAACAACCGGTCGGGTCGTTATCAGATTAATACGCAGTTGATAAAGTTTATTCGAAAGGAATATTGATATTATTAACATATTTTCATGCATTTCATTTATTTATACATGTACATTGACTCATGACCATGTGACATTATATACGCGTATTTATATGTATTCTTAGAGGTTTGTAGACAGATGTCTTGTACGTAAAAGATTGTATGGCCTTGTCGGCCTATGTTCCGTGTACGAGTGGTTATTTTGGTCTTATAGGACCGTACATCTTATGTATAAGTTGGTATCACATGTTGTATTCTACTTATCTCATGACAGCCTTCTGGCTCAGTTATCTATGATAGTATGACATGAAAAGATACATTATGTTGGTACTCGGTTAAGTAAGGTACTGGGTGCCCTTCGCGGCCCATCGGTTTGGGTCTTGACAACGACAAGTAGAGGCTATGGACATGCCTTAGCGGGCAATAATTATGGACATAGATGCGGCGCGTCCTTCAGCTTTAGGGGCTGCTCCCCCACCAAATGTTGTCGCAGAAGATAGGGCGCTGGAGACGACGGAGGTTACTGTGGAAAGGAATACACCAGGGGCAGCCGAGGTTGGCTCTTCGTCTGCTGGTGGTAGAGGAAAAACAATCATTTTGGAGGATGATAGGTCTGGTTCCGATATCGACCCTGAGGAGGTACGCGCTTTTGAGGAGAGGTTTACTCGAGTGGAGGTGAGGATCGAGGGATCCACTCAAAATATTGTCATCCCCTTGAATTTCAAATTATTGGTCAACTCGAAGTGTGTGGTCCGGATTTGGCCCCCTATGCGCGAAGTCCGAGAACAGGACCTTGCAGACTTTGAAGGACGCAGACCTGTCGTTAGGCATCTCCGGGATGGCCTTGCGAGTAAGTCTTCCCTTAGCGTTTTAACTTCTTCTTTCCTTTACGTTGTTCGCTTTTGCTGGCCCTTCTTTATATGTTTATCAGGCTTTCATCCTAAAAATTGAGTGTGCCCATCGGGAAGAGAAGAGGACGACTCTTTATAAGAAGATGGAGTCAAAGTATAGAGATTATCGCACCAAACATAAGGCCTTGGTTTGCATGATTAGCAAGAATTATTGGTTCCCAATTCTTCATGATGACCTGAGAAAGAAGAATGAGGAGTTGAAGGATAAGGATGATGAGCTCATGCGGGTTATTGGCAGGTGCAACGAGCTCGAAGAGACGTTGAGGATCAAAAATGATGAGCTAGAGGTGAGCAAGGGGGTCATGGTCAAATGTGTCGACCTCCAAGCTCAGATGACGTCCTTACGGGCTGAGCTTGAGCAGAGTGAGGCCATATCTGACGACTTAAGGAGAGAGTTGGCTGCCAAAGCTGCGAAGTTAGAGCGGATTGAGAGAGAGCCATAATGGCCACGGTGGCAGACTGCGGCACTAGCGGGCACCCTCCGCGTCCTCGGATCAGAACGGGCTGGTGAAGTAGAGACCTTTGCTCTTAAATAGGCGAGGCTCGAAGAGCGGATAGGTGGACTGGAAGGGGACGTCCAAGAGTTGAATGAGCAGATAGTCGTCCTCAATGCCGAGAAAGTGCAGTAGCAGGCTCAGCCGTCTAACTCTCATGCTTCCACTTATCCCAATGTCCCACAAGACTTGTATGAGAAGTGGGTCCATGATAAGGCTCATCTTGACATATACAGGGGTTTGATGGCGGCCAAAAAAGTTTCTGAGGCGGAGTTTGAGGATGCTCGTGCCGCTTGTGGCTATGACCCCAACACGTCCGGGATGGATGAGAACGAAGAGGATTTGGACGAGATTGAGCCGGATGCTTGGTACGATGACGAGTATCCAAATGGAGAGGGCGTCGGTGATGATGGCGGGGGGGGGGGGGATTGTGACGAATGTCTAGTGTATATATAATTCTAACTCGTACTCTGTCAAATTATAGTATAAAAAGATGTTGAACCCACAGAGATTGGTTTATCTGTTCTACAGATGTTTCTTGTTTTAATTACTATTTGAGAAAATCAAAAAGAGTTGAGTTGTGAATTAACTAACAAATAATGCACGAATGGAGAAAATATTTTATTCTTCACAAATATAATAAAAAGGTGTTGGGATTCTGACTTCACTTAATATTTTTATTATATAGTAGATACATTTATCCTTCAACTTCTATTTCTCACAAATGTATAAATGCCTCTCACGATTACATTTATATATTATTACTATAGTTGAACAATTAAATGCACTTCTATCGGTTATACAAATTAATCGTTAAAATGGTAATATTAAAGAACCATAAATATATACTTGAACTAAAGCATGCTCTTTTTTTAGTAAGTCCCTTTCGGTTACCCTACTTGTTATAACTGATTACTACAATGTTCGCCTCTTTCGATTACAAATAAATGTAGAACCAATTTTAACATATATGAGCTAGATGTCACTAAATATAGGTTAACATCTATCAATACCAAAATTAACTATTACTTCTTCTGCCTCTTTCGATTATAGAATTAGTAAGAAGTTAATATGTAGTACGAAATAGATAGATGTCAATAAATTAAATAACACCCAACTATAAAGCAGATAAAATTTAAATAAAAAGCTTCAGCTCAAGCATGTGAAATTGAAGAATAATATCTACTATTATATAAAAATATTAAGATCCGTTATTTTTCCAACACAAGAAAAGTTACTCCATATTGGAGCCAATACCGAAAACGGAAGTAATCTTGCCCATTAAATAAGAAAATAGAAAGAAATATTCAAGAGAATAATTCTTCCTATTTAATTAAAAACAGGAACTAGAGTAATTTCCAATACTACAATTTATTCGGAACAAGAAATGAAGCCAGAGTAATGTCTAAAAGATGAAAAAGAAGCGAAACTAAAGAACAAAGAGAAAGGAAAAGCTTTCTGCCCAATATTACACTTCTAAGATTTCTTTTTCGCTCCCTCTCATTTCACGAACGATGCCTCTTTTTATAGGCAAGCCATGACAAAGTTTTCAATTCTCTTCTGGATATGAACTTGTCATGGCTGGTTGTGGCCTTGTTATGCTTGGTTATGATCTTCTGTTGTAAGTTAGTTATGGATCGGTTGTTAGCCCGTTGTGAGTCGGTTATCCTTTGTCATGGTAGATCACATTTATACAATCTTTCTTCGAATAATTCAGTATTTGAACTTTTCTTATCTGATATCTCCTTCATTGATGAACTATGAATTTTCTTATTAAATTATGATATTTTCTGCAAAGAAAATTAAAATATTAGTATCTAAAAATTAAATAACAGCTTAATTTATACATGAAATTTTATTTTATCAAATTCTCTCACACTTAAATATTTGCTCGTCCTCGAGCAAATAAAATAACTAAACATAACAGCTAAATAATTTAACCAAAATCATGAGAACTTTCACCAAAGAAAAGTAACTAAGACTAATCCACAAGTTCATACAACTTTTAACCGTACTCATATTCACCTATTGAGAACTGAAATCATAATATTTCTTAATCCCTAGTGTGTCTCACCAAATGAAGAGAGATGCCCATATATCATACAATATATAGATGTAGAACAAAGAAGGGCATAGATAGAAAATTTCACTCACTCTCAACAAAGAAGTACCTCAAGCTATTGGAAATTGCCATATGCTTGACTATTATGTGGTTCTCCACTAATGTAGGAGTTTTTGAGTCGAGATCATGTAGGACTTTTGCAAGGTTGTAATGTAGGTTCAGGGATAGGTATGATACATATGGATAATAGTGACTTAAATTCCCTATGGGAACTACACTTTATTTATCACTTAAGCACAATTGTCTTTGCTCTGATTTAAATAATAACCTCTATTTTGTTTCATCCCTTTCATATTTTTTTGATGGAGATGCCGACATTTCTTTGTTGCTATCCTCTCCCTTCTTTTTTTTTTAAGAATTTCAGAAGCAACTATCTTTTTCAGTTCTCATGGCAATATCTCAAAAGATTGACAACCTCAAATAATTATTCTTTCACCAATTATTTTCACAATTACACCTCACGCCTAGAGTTTTACATTTAGATCAACTCTTAAGGTGCCCAAAAGGGAATTGGGTGAATAAAGAACAAGTCATAATAACAAATAGGCTAAGGGTTAAAGCTTGGTGATCAACAAAATAAGAGATAATTTATTTAGACTCAACTGGGCTAACTAGGGATAAAAATCATTAAGGTAGGTCAATTTAGGTTATGTCTCAACAAAGAAGGCCTACGTTCATTTCTTAACTCAAAGATCTACCTAGAATTTCGCCTCAATCCACATTCAAGGCAAGTTCTAGATTTCCAGATAAGCAGGAGAACTAGACAATATAAGCTAACAACACAATACACTTAGGCTAACGAAAACTATGATTTCAATCACCAATAAGTACGTATGAGCTTAGAAAATCGATCATAAACCCCGTGAATGGTACTTAATCAAATTCATCTTTTCTAAATCTTATGCTTTTCAAGTCAAATCAAGTTTAGCCAACTTATTTACCAAAATAAGTTAAAACAACTAAAAGTCCTAAAAAATATTCAGTTCAAAATATTACAACCATGGCAAAGAACTGAACAAGAAATCCATGGAAGTATATGAAATAAATTTCCTTAAGAATAAGGCAACTAAATTTTTTTCTTTAGTTTATTTTTATTTTTTAAATTTTGTAATTTTACTAAAAGCACATTTTTCAGCTGTAAAATATACATTTTTTTAATATTTAACAGAAAAAAACTTAAAAGAAACACACATATAACAAACATATTCATCTACCCCCAAGCTTAAATAATGTCCTGTCCTCATGACAAATAAATTAAAAGTAAAAGGAGATAAAGGAGCTTCCCTAATTTTTTCGATTCTGGCCTCATTTCCTTTTTCTTGGCTTCTCAAGGTTTCTCTCATATAATAAAGACAAGATTATGGTAAAGAAAATATTCTTTTTCATGACATGAGAAAACTTTCATTGTCTCAATCATGAGAGTGCTTTTTTATCATGGCAAAATATATTAGTAATTCTACACACACACACACACACACACACACACACACACACACACACACACACACACACACACACACATATATATATATATATATATATATATATATATAAATACAAAAACAAGCAATAATAATAATTATTATTATTATTATTTTTTACTTTTTTTATATAAGAAAAAAACTAATTTTATTATACATATTTACTAAAAAGGAAATATTACTGCTAATACTTACTTTAAAGATTAAAGAGAGGGGAAGAGAATAATTCTGAGTTTAACGTCGTCAGCTCGACTTATTTTAAATATTAGGTAAAAAGGATTGTTGAAGCCTGTTTGTCGAAGAATCTGCTGATATAAGGCTTCAAACGATGACCGTTTACTTTGAGTTTGTCTCCCCCATCTGCATGTTGTACTTCAATGGCACCATAGGGGGTCACTCCTTTTGTTGTATATGGTCCTATCCAGTGTGACTTAAACTTTCCTGGGAATAATCTTAATCAGCTATTGTACAACAGAACATGATCTCCAACTTTAAAATCTTTATGGCGGATGAGCTTGTCATGCCACTTTTTTGTCTTTTCCTTGTATAATTTAGCATTTTTGTATGTTGTAAGTCTGAACTCTTCCAACTCATCAAGATGCAATAGATGATTTTTACCTGCATCTGGTAAGTTTAGATTCAACAATTTTATAGCCCAATATGCTTTATATTCTAATTCCACAGGTAAATGACAAGCTTTCCCAAAAATTAGTCTATAAGGAGATGTGCCTATGGGAGTTTTATAAGCAGTTCTGTATGCCCATAACGCATCATCCAATTTTAAAGACCAATCTTTTCGAGAAGAACCAACAATTTTTTCTAAAATTCTTTTTAATTCTCTATTGGAAGCTTCTACCTGCCCCGCTTGTTTGAGCATGATATGGAGTTCCCGTTTTATGAGTTACTTCATACTTTAACAACAAACTAAAAAATTGTCTATTTATAAAATGAGTTCCTTGATCACTTATTATAACTCGTGGAGTTCCAAATCTAGAAAAAATATTTTTCTTGAGAAAAGCACAAACAATATGAGCATCATTTTTTCTAGTAGCAATTGCTTCTACCCATTTTGAAACATAGTCAACAACTACTAAGATATATTCATAGCCATTTGAAGGAGGAAAAGGACCCATAATATTAATTCCCCAAACATCAAAGATTTCACACAGGAAAATAGAGTTAAGAGGAATTTCGTCCTTTTTTGAAATGTTACCGATTCAATGGCATTTATCGCAAGTGGTGACATAATTCTTTGCATCTTTAAATAGAGTAGGCCAGAAAAATCCAACTTCAAGTACTTTAGCTGCTGTCTTTCTTCCTCCATAGTGTCCTCCTGCAGCCCCATCATGGCAGTTACTTAAGATGTTGTTCATTTCTGTCTCTAGTACACATCTCCTGATTAAGTCATTTACAAAAAAATTTAAACAAGTAAGGATCTTCCCAATAATAATGTCTTGCTTCTTTTTTAAGTTTTTTTTTTCTTTTGTTCATAAGAAAAGTCTTTTGGAATCCATCCTCCAGCTAAATAGTTGGCAATATCAGCAAACCAAGGTGGTCGATTTATAACGGTTGTGACTGAAAATATATGTTCATCGAGAAATCCCTCTTTGATATCTTCTATCTCAGTTAGAGGATTTTCCAAACAAGACAAATGATCAGCTACCTGATTTTCAGAACCTTTTCGATCTTTTCTTTTAAGATTGAATTCTTGTAAAGGGAGTATCCATCTTAGCAATCTGGGTCTAGCATCTTTCTTTGCTAAAAGGTACTTTAAAGCTGCATGATCAGTATAAATTGTAACCTTTGTTCCTATCAAATAGGAATGAAATTTGTCAAACGCAAATACTACTGCTAGTAGTTCCTTCTCAGTTATAGCATAATTCTTTTGAGCTTTATTGAGGGTTCTACTGGCATAGTAAATATGCCTAAAAATCTTGTCTCTCTTTTGTCCCAATATCGCTCCAACTGCTATATCACTTGAATCACACATTATTTCAAATGATTTGCTCCAATAAGGAGAAACAACAATTGGAGAATTAGTCAAATGTTCCTTGAGAATCTTAAATGCTTTTCTGCAATCATATGAAAATTCAAACTTCACATCTTTCATTAGTAGGTTAGTCAGAGGTTTTAAAATTTTTGAAAAATCTTTTATAAACCTTCTATAAAAACCTGCATGCCCTAAGAAACTTCTAATGCCTTTAACAGTGGTAGGAGGGGGTAATCCTGCTATAAGATCAATTTTAGCCTTATCAACTTCTATCCCTTTAGCAGAAATTTTATGTACTAAAACAATTTCCTCTGTTACCATGAAGTGATATTTTTCCCAATTAAGAACTAAATTTGTCTCTTCTCATCTTTTAAGCACCAAAGTCAAATGATAGATACAATCTTCAAATGTCTTACCAATAATTATGAAATCATCCATAAATATTTCAAGAAACTTTTCAGTCATATCTGAGAAAATTGCCGACATGCAACGCTGAAATGTAGCAGGAGCATTGCATAGTCCAAATGGCATTCTTTGGTAAGAATACGTACCTTGGGGCATGTTAATGTGGTTTTATCTTGATATTATGGAGCAATTGGTATCTGATTATACCCAGAATATCCGTAAAGAAAATAGTAAAAGTCATGGCCTGCAACTCTTTCAAGCATTTGGTCAATAAAGGGCAAAGGAAAATGATCTTTCCTTGTGGCATTATTAAGTCGTCTGTAATCAATATCGACTCTCCATCCTGTGATTGTTCTAGTAGGTATGAATTCATTATTTTCATTTTTATTACTGTCATACCTCCTTTCTCTGGAACTACCTGTACAGGACTTACCCAAGGACTGTCAGATATTGGATAAATGATACCTGTTGCTAGAAGTTTCACCACTTCTTTCTTGACGACTTCCTACAATGCTGGGTTTAGTCTCCTTTAGGGTTGAACTATTGGCTTATAATCATTATCCATAAGAATCCCGTGCATACAAATAGCTGGACTGATTCCTTTGATATCAGCTATAGTCCACCCTAAGGCTCTTTTGTGTTTTCTCAGGACTCCAATCAGTTTGCTTTCCTGTTCTATAGTCAAAGAAGATGAAATGATTACTGGAAATAATTCAGGTTCAAGAAATACATATTTTAAATGAGAAGGAAGTTCTTTGAGTTCAATTTTTAATTGAACTCCTTCTTGTGAGACTTTCTAATTTTCTGACTCTTTTTCTAGTATTTCAGCTTGTTCTCTAATTACGGGGTTATCATCACTTATGGTACCTGACCTAGCCAAACATCTCTCCAATGAATTAGTAATTAATTGATTATCTTTGTATTTATCTATAAGGTCATCTAGTAAGTCAATTTGAAAACAAGATGATGATGACTCATCCCCAGGAAATTTCATCATTTTCTGCATGTCAAAAATTACTCTTTCCTCATCAACTCGCAATATTAATTGTCCTTTATGGACATCAATAATTGCCCTTCCTGTTGTGAGAAATGGTCTACCTAAAATTAATGGTACCTCAGTATTTACTTCCATTTCAAGCACTATAAAATCTACTGGGAATACAAATTTGGCAACTTTGACAAGGAAATTTTAAATAGTTCCTTTTGGTCTCTTAGTACTTTGATCAGCTAATTGAAGAGACACATCAGCATCTTTCATTTTACCAAGTTCTAATTTCCTGAAAATTGAAAAAGGCATTAGATTTATTGAAGCATTTGAATCACATAACGCCTTTTCAAAGTGAGTACCTCCCACGGTACAAGGAATCGTTAAACTTCCTGGATCACCAAATTTCTGTGGGAGCTTATTTTAAAGTATAGCACTTTTTTTTTCCGTAAGCTTAACCACTAAAACTTCTACCCATTTTCTTTTACTTGACAGAATTTCTTTAAGAAATTTAGCATATGAAGGCATTTGTGTTAAAGCATCTGTGAAAGGTATGTTAATGTAAAGTTGCTTCAAAATATCTAGAAACTTTGAAAACTGTTTGTCAAGCTTTTCTCTTTTCATCTTTTGGGGAAAAGGGAGAGGTACAAAGTGAGGATTTTTTATCAATTTATTTTCTTGTACATTTTTCCCTTTATTCTTTTGGAAACTTAGATTCTATTTTATTCTCGCCTTCATTTACCTTTTTCACTTCTTATGGCTTTCCTTCTCTATCTACATATGGATCATCAAGAGATTTACCTGATCGTAGAGAGATGGCTTTGCGGTATTCTTTTGGGTTTTTCTCAGTGTTTCTTGGTGGAGCACCTTGAATTTGTCCAGACATGAGGGTTGCTAATTGGCTTACCTGAATTTCCAAATTCTTGATAGCTGAATGTTGACTTTCAACTTTCTCGTTAGTAGCCTTAATGAATTTGTACATCAGGTCTTCAAGGTTTTGTTGATGAGCTCTTTGAGGCTGTTGCTGATATTGTTGAAAATTTTGTTTCCCTCTATTTTGATTTTGAAAACCAGGTGGTCCCTGTACATGCTGCTTCTGATTAAAATTTTTTTGAGGATTTTCAGCACCATCGGGATTACTCCACTGAAATCCTGGATGTTTTTGTGCCATGAGGTCCAAAGAACGAGTCTATAACCAATCACATTTACCTGTTCCTCATTTTGCGTTAAAGCTTGACATTCATGATTCGGATGATTACCTTTACAAACATCACAATTCTCAAGTTGGGATGATGATTGAGCACTTACCTGAAAAGCTTCGACTTTTTGTGTTAAGGTCGCAATTTGTTGTGCTAATGAATTCAAAGCTTCAATTTGATTTACTCCTGCTATTTTCTTGCTAATCATTCTGTCCGAGGGTCATTGAATGGCATTTTCCGAAATTTCATTAAGTAGTTGCATTGCTTCTACAATGGTTTTTCCCATTATTGATCCTCCTGATGCCGCATCAATTACATTTCTCATAACGACTCAACCAGTCATTTTGAGCTCTAGCGCATCATTCAGTAGTTTGAGGCCATGTGCAGCTTCACTTCAGGTATTATGACTTTTGTGCTCGGTCGGAATTGAATTCCGGGAAGTTCGGAGTTGATTTGGAAAGAATATTCTCATTTCGGAAGCTTTAAGTTGAAATAATTGACTAAGATTGGATTTTTGAGTAAACGACCTCGGAATCAGGATTCGAAGGTTCTAGCAGGTTCGTATGATGATTTCGAACTGGGGCGTGTGTCCGGATCGGATTTTGGAAGACCCGGGAACGTTTTGGCGCCTATTGTGGAAGTTAGTATTTGGAAGAAATTTCATAAGTTTGGGTTGAAGTGCATTTCAGTGTTATCGATGTCCGTTTGGGATTCCGAGTCTGGGAATAGTTTCGTATGGTAATTCTGGTATTGGGAGCGCAATCGAAAGTGAATACGGAGGTCCGTAGGTCATTTTGGAGTCATTTGGCTAAAGATAGAAATTTGAAGGTTTTGGGAAGTTTGACCGAGTGTAGACTTTTTGATATTGGGGTCGGATTTCGATTCCGGAAGTTGGAGTAGGTCCCTAATGTCGAATATGACTTGTGTACAAAATTTGAGGTCAATTGGACATGATTTGATGGGCTTCGGCATCGAATGTAGAAGTTTGAAGTTCTAAAGTTCATTAAGCTTGGATTGAAGGTCGATTCATGATTTTAGCGATGTTTGATATGATTTGAGACATTAAGCAAGTCTGTAATGTGTTATGGGAATGTTGGTATGATTGGATGGGGTTCTGGGGGCCTCGGGTGGATTCCGGATGGTTAACGCATCAAATTAGAATTTGGAAAATATGCTGAAGCAGTTGATATCTGGTATAACCGCACCTGCGAAGATTTGGCCGTAGGTGCGAAGCCATAAAAGGGGACAAAGGAGCGCATATGCAGTGAAGAAAGGATAAGACTAGGACTGCAGATGCGGTCAACTCGCCGTAGAAGCGGGACCGCATCTACGGAAGAAGGAGTACAGAAGCGGAAATAAGGGGGCCTAGGAAGGACCGCATATGCGGTAGTGGGGCCGCACCTGCGGAACAGCAGAAGCGGTCGGGTGACTGCAGGTGCGGAAGTGCTGGAGGCAGTAAAATCTTTAAAAAATTGGGGGATTGGTCATTTTCCCCCATTTTTCATTTGGTGTGGACGATTTTGGGGAGCTTCAAATGGGGTTTTTCATAATCAACGACAAGGTAAGCTAACCCCACCTATGTTGAGTTAAATACATTGATTATGTGCGGATTTGAGCATGAAAATTTGGTAAAAACTTGGGGTTTGAGGGGAAACCTAGAAAATTTGTGTTCTTGGAATTTGACCACGATTTTGGGTAAGAAATTAAGAGAAAATCATATATTTGAGATCGTGAGTTCATGGGTAAACTTTATCTTTGAATTTTTTTGGAATCCGGGCACGTGGGCCCGAGGGCAATTTTGTTAACTTTTCAATTGGGGTTAGGAATTGTTATAAATTGGATTGTAATGAGTAATTGAACATATATTAATGTATTTGCATAATTATTGGCTAGTTTTGGAGCATTGTGCATCGATTCAAGTCTTCGAAAAAGCGTGGAATGCCGGTTATGGATCTTCGGAGCAAGGTGAGTCTCCTTTCTAACCTTGTAAGAGGGAATTGTCCCCATAAGTGAAATAATTGGTTATGTGCTCCTATTTGTGGGGGCTACGTACGCATGAGGTGACGAGATTCAGTTCGTAGCTACTAATATGTGTAAGTTTGGGTAGTCTAGGACCCAAAAGCATGCTATACTTGGAGTATCTGTAATCTTATTGACAGTTGATTTCCTTAAATCCCATCGAATTGCTAAATGAATTTCTAAAATGATTAAACTCCACTTTCTTAAATCGTTAAAAGAGAATTGACTTTTATCTGGATAAATGTTCTCGGACAAATTCTTAATGGGCTGTTTGAGCATGTATTTCTATGTGTACTTGCGTCGCATGTATGATTCACGAGCAGGGTGATTGTTTATTTAAATTTGACCGCGTCGCATGTATGATTCGCGAGTGGGGTAATAGATGCATCTATGGTTTGCGCCGTTCGACCCTCGGCAATGCACATTTTACATTTCTGTTGGATCGGGCCGTACGACCTTGGCATGATATGCGCATGCTTGTATTGCTTGCGTGAGAATTTTAAATATTGATAATTGCCTTTCCTGGCCAGAGATAAATCGATAAAGATAATGAAAAGTAAATCTTTAGAAATCCTTATTATTTGAAAAGTTGTTTACCTGTTTTCCGGCTTTATGATTTTAATTTTGCTTATGAAATCCATGAATTCTCATACTTTTACTATATTATCATTGGACCACTAGTAAGTGTCGAAGTCGACCTCTCGTCTCTACTTCTTTGAGATTAGATGGGATACTCATTGGGTACACGTTATTTTTGTACTCATACTACACTTGCTGTGCATTTTTGTTGCATAGGCACCTGCATCTCTAGTGGCCTAGTGGGAGTAGCGGCATGGTTGATACGAAGACTTAGGTAAGTTGCACTTCCCGAGATGACCCGCAGCCAGCAGAGTCTCTTTCAAATTATTGTATTTACTCTATATCCAAAATTGTGTTCCGGACGGTTGTTGTACTATATTATTTCCTAGAAATTGCTCATGTACTTGTGACACCAGGTTCTGGGATGATCACGGGATTTCTCAGTAGTTAAACTTTGTAAAGACATCCTCATTTATCTAGTGGAGTTTATTATTTATTATTTATTTCTTTAAAGGAAATGATTTCAAAATAATTAAAACGAGAAATTGCTAGTAAATTGTGGTTGGCTTGCCTGACAGTGGTGTCCGGTGCCATCGTGACCCTTGGTGGATTTTGGGTCGTGACAATATGGTATCAGAGCACTAGGTTCCCCTAGGTCTCACGAGTCATGAGTAAGTCTAGTAGAGTCTCGCGGATCGGTATAGAGATGTCTGTACTTATCTTCGAGAGGCTACAGGACTGTTAGGAGCATCTCCCTTCTTGATTCCTCATCATGCGATTTGATCCCTTGGGGCTTATGCCTTTGTTTCCTTCCTACTCAATCTTACGCAGCTTGAACCGCCTGTTATAAATAGAGAATTTAAGAATTGTAATGGTACTACAAATGTGGTGCAGGATATTTCTCCCAGTATAGTTGGTTGGGCTATTGTCGTCTCCTTGCGGAAGGATTTTTCTATTGTTTTGGCTCGGTAGTTGTACTTCTAAGAGTTTAGAGGCTATGCACAGGTTTCTATGATGCTCACGATTGGTTATCGCACAATAATGACTTGATGGTAGGATACTTGCCTATGTGTTTGGGCGGTGAATGATTTGAAAGGAAGCCTACTCAGTGCACGATTCAGAGATCTGATATTTCATTTCCGGCAAAGGAAAAGCCATTGGCCTAGGGACGTCCAGATTTGGAGTGATGGAGTAACAAGATTTTGTGATTTCAAGCGTGACGGGATTTTCATCTGCGATGTGGTGTCGTCGTCCGCAATTGAATGTGTTAAGTTTGCCGGTGTTATGGTCTTCTGCAATTCGCCTTTGGGGTAAGATATTGTGAAATAATATTGAAGAAACGATTGTTAGATATCATGGGGTACGGTGGTTCTGGATTGAATCGGTGTTTCTAATGCTGACGGCTCGAGAAAAATGATCTTTAGAGAGGTTTAAAATTAGTAGTTGATTAAAGGGGTGAGTTCCGCCAAAGTGGGAGAGTGGCGGAGTTGCATATGGTCTTGGTGGTAGGATGACCACGCACCTTGAGGAGAGTTTGGAATGATTTGGGAATTATAGAGATTGGTGATTGGGGCCTACGGATTTAATTTGGAGCATGGGCTATGATGCAACAAGAGATTTGATATAACGGAAATGAGCTACTTGAAATGAAGAAGGATACAACATAATTTTGAATTGGAAGGATGTTGCCGCACATCTAATTGAAATCCACGAGGGGTGAATGGACTTGTGCAGCTAGAGAGTGAGCTCGGACTCAAGATGGGTTATATTGACGTCATAGTGATTGTACCCCGTGCAACAATGTTGGAAGATGTCGGAAAGTGATTTCCATAGGTGGGTTATTCCATGTGAGCAGGTTCGTGGTCACGTGGTTGGCGAAGCTTTCGGGAAGAATTCTATTGATTATACAACAAAGAGATCGATCGTGCAAATGTGGTTGATGATTCAGAATATAAAAATGGGGTTTTACAGAAAAATTTTGAGAATTTTGGTGATTGATTGTGCAAGGTTATGTCAATAAGAGATAAAGAATCCTGGTGAATTCCACAGTTGTGTAATAGTGGCTTCAAGCTAAGTGGGAGAGTCCCACCGCCTATGATTGGGTTGCATGGTTAACTACTTGCGAGGTTTCTGGTTATTAGCATATTGATGGGTTATTTCAGCTACGGGAAAATAACATAGGTGGTAATTTGAGCAAAGGGATTGTTAAAGGTGTACTATGGTTGGCCTTATTGGCTCATGTTCAGACTTGGGGAAGGATTCAGAATTTGTGCCTTGTATAGATGCGAGTTTCAAGGAAAGTGATTCTGCCGGGTGCTTCATCGAGGGGGTATTCATGTGCTAGAAGATTCATGGAGTAGATTATATTCGGGGCCAAGTCAGAGCAGGTGGCTTCAACAACGGTCCTAGACTCAAAGTGTAAAGTATGGTGCCTAATGATTTCGAGCCTATAGGTACAGTTAAGAATCAAGCTTTTGTAGCAGCTTATGAGAAGAGGCCCAGAATGTTCTATGATGTTTTTACTTATAGTACAACATTTGGGAGGAAAATGAGAAAGGACTTCGGATTCTTAGAGGGATTATCAGAATGGGCATACCAGTTGAGGATATGAATGTGCGCACAAGGGAAGTATGAAACGGTTCGTGGGATTTGAGACAACATGATCTCGTGATTCAGGGTCACTCGGGATGAGTGCGGATGGAGTGTACTATGTGTTGAATGGTGTTATTATTATTTCAAAGGCCCTCAAGGGTAAACTGGACGAAGATAGATTGGTTAGCCATAGTTGAATTGGCATATTGGGGTTAGTGATCAATTCTATCAGTGTGATCAAGTTATGCAAGTGATTTGTGACGGTACGCGTGAGGCTTGTTGGCCGCCGTAATTGATGTTATTCAGAAGTATTCTACTGTTATGGCTTGTCATGTGTAGGCGGATCCCGGAAGGGATATGGTGGCCTAGACCACTACTTAGAGGTTTGTATATTCTACGGTTATGAGAATTCACCTGTGTGTTGTTATGGTTCTCCTGAAGAGAGTTAAGTGAAATGTTTTTACGTGATGAAATGTTAACCTATTAGTGGTTCCGGAGTTATGACAAAAATCGTGTTCTATCGTATATTGGGTGCAGTGAGTGGTATGGAATCTGAAGTGAGGATCAAGGATGTAGTTCGGTGTTGACAAGGATGTCATGAGCTCGGATGAGCAGGAAAGGAGTTTCGATGTTTAAGGAAAGTTGGTATTGTCTTCGGTGTCACCTGAGATCGGTGTTTTGTGAAAAAGGCTTTGCATCTTGGTTAAGGATTCTTGATCGCTTTTCAGCGTTAGTGCGGCCGGTGGGTTGGATGTACAGACCTGTTATCTGTCACGGAAGGATGTGGGAGCGTCCCCCACGGGAAAGTTGTATAAGTGTGCCATGTAGTCACTTGATTGATTGAAGAAGTTAAACCGAGTATGACGATTGTAGTGATGTCGTTAAATTGAGAACTGATGCCTGGAGGGCACTCGATTTATTGGGTTATGGACTGTGGAGGATCGCTCCGGTTATGATGGCTGTTCTTGTGTGTTATGAGAAAAGGGAGGGGTGATTATGGACCCATGAAAGGTCATTGGCCTAGTTCGGTATGAGTAGAATCAGCTTGAGGTCGATGGCTGGATTTAGATGTGAATATGGGCTCTATATCAGGCCAGATGTGTTCATTTCAGCAATGTGCTCCTTATGGAAGAGTAGTTGGGTGTTATTTCATCTCCAGCTATTTCATGTAATGATATATCACGCTGTGTGAGTTGTGAGACGGCTTGGTGAATTTCTTATGTGTTGAGGTTCCGCGTAGAGATGATGTTATATGAGCAGAATGGCTCCTGAGATTCAGATCATATATCGCACCTCAGTTGTACTTAAGTTTGTAGCTTATAGCGCTATATGCCTCCCCAGGGAATGGTATTATGCACCTAGAGTGCTTGTGACCGATATTCAGTATCTTGTTGTAATGAGAAATTTAGCTCGATGTATATCACCTTATGTGAATTCTATGTATGGATCGGGTGGCATGCCGCCATGGGTATGGTATTTGGATCGGGTTGCATGCCGCAACAGTGTAATGTTGAGTACAGATCCCCGTATCTGTTTTTATGTGTTTTGCTTCCTATTTTTCTGAGGAAAACTCCTAGTAGCGGTGTGCCCGCGTCACATGTATTATTCGCGAGAGGGGTGTCTGATCAATTATGTTGACCGCGACGCATGTATGATTCGTGAGCGAGGTAATTGGATTTCCTCTTCAGAGTTCGTTTTCCTTTTGTATCGCGTTCGAATTGGTAGCCTATTGGCACATTGTGACATCATATGAGACTTTTGGTCATGCTTGTATGGCTTATTGCCTGAGCAATTCATACTGGGTGAGATGGGATTATCGAAACTAAGATCAGTGCAATTGGATTATATGAAGAATATTAAAGAGCAATACCATTATTTGGTTCATAAGGAGGTAATGATTCTTGTCATGAGTATAGCCCCAATGATTTGTTGATTCAGCAGTTGGTTATGAATTTCTATACATCTCTTCCATAGTGGCGGTATTGTAAGAGTTAGAGCAAGACCTATGTATGTCATGAGGTGCAATGGGAGCATCAGATTCGTGGAATTTCGACTATTATGCTCAGAGAATGCCATTGTGGTTCTGTGAATAAAGCGGTGCAAGGTGTAAATTCAGCAAGGGTATGCAGTCATGTTCTGGTACATCATGTGGTGATTGATATGGTGTTCGTATGTTGGAAACAGGCCTGGCAGAGAATTCCGGATGGTGGAATTGGGCTCTAAGGCGTATTTGCCTAAGCGAAAAAGGGTATCTTCAGATTGATCGAGCTAGGGTGACCAACTGAGTTGTGGTAGCCCAAGTAGGTGCCCGAGGTGTTAAACAGTGATTTCGGGCAACCCCGGCATAGTTCTTAGCACGTTCGAGAACGAACGTATGATTAAGTGGGAGAAAATGTAACGACCCGACCGGTTTTTGAGCTCTATCACGTCATTCAATAGTTTGAGGCCATTAGCAGCTTCACTTCAGGTATTATGACTTGTGCGCACGGTCAGAATTGAATTCCGGGAAGTTCGGAGTTGATTTGGAAAGAGAATTCTCATTTTGGAAGCTTTAAGTTGAAAGAATTGACTAAGATTGGATTTTTGAGTAAACGACCTCGGAATCGGGATTTGAAGGTTCCAGCAGGTTCGTATGATGATTTCGGACTTGGGCGTGTGTCCGGATCAGATATTGTAAGACACGAGAATGTTTTGGCACCTATTGTGTAAGTTAGCATTTTGGAAGAAATTTCATAAGTTTGGGTTGAAGTGCATTTCAATGTTATCGATGTCCATTTGGGATTCCGAGTGTGGGAATAGTTCCGTATGGTGATTTTGGTATTGGGAGCGCAATCGGAAGTGAATCCGGAGGTCATTTTGGAGTCATTTGGCTAAAGATAGAAATTTGAAGGTTTTCGGAAGTTTGGCCGAGAGTTGACTTTTTGATATCGGGGTTAGATTTCGATTCCGAAAGTTGGAGTAGGTCCGTTATGTCGAATATGACTTGTGCACAAAATTTGAGGTCAATTGGACGTGATTTGATGGACTTCGGCATCGAATACAAAAGTTTGAAGTTCTAAAGTTCATTAAGCTTGGATTGGAGGTCGATTCATGATTTTAGTGATGTTCGATGTGATTTGAGACCTCGAGCAAGTCCGTAATGTGTTATGGGACTGGTTGCTATGATTGGACAGGGTCTCGGGGGCCTTGGGTGGATTCCGGATGGGTAACGGATCGAATTAGAATTTGGAAAATATGCTGAAGCAGCTGATATCTGGTATAACCGCACCTGAAGACTGGATTTGAAAAATATGCTGAACGTTTTGGATGCTGAAGACTGGGACCGCAGATGCGGTCAAGTCGCCGCAGAAGCGGGACAGCACCTGAGGACGAAGGAGCGCAGAAGCGGCAATAAGGGGTCCTGGGAAGGACCGCAGATGCGGTAGTGGAGCCGCACCTGCGAAACTGCAGAAGCGGTCTGGTGACCACATGTGCGGAAGTGCTGGAGGCAGTAAGATCTTTAAAAAATCGGGGGATTGGTCATTTTCCCCCATTTTTCATTTGGTGTGGACAATTTTGGGGAGCTTAAAGTGGGGTTTTTCATAATCAACGACAAGGTAAGCTAACCCCACCTATCTTGAGTTAAATACATTAATTATGTGCAGATTTGAGCATGAAAATTTGGTAAAAACTTGGGGTTTGAGGGGAAACCTAGAAAATTTGTGTTCTTGGAATTTGACCACGATTTTGGGTAAGAAATTAAGAGAAAATCATATATTTGAGATCGTGAGTTCATGGGTAAACTTTATCTTTGAAATTTTTTGGAATCCGGGCACGTGGGCCCGATGGCAATTTTGTTAACTTTTCAATCGGGGTTAGGAATTGTTATAAATTGGATTGTAATGAGTAATTGAACATATATTAATGTATTTGCATAATTATTGGCTAGTTTTGGAGCATTGTGCATCGATTCGAGTCTTCAAAAAAGCGTGGAATGCCGGTTATGGATTTTCGGAGCGAGGTGAGTCTCCTTTCTAACCTTGTAAGAGGGAATTGTCCCCATAAGTTAAATAATTGGTTATGTGCTCCTATTTGTGGGGGCTACGTACGCATGAGGTGACAAGATTCCGTTCGTAGCTACTAATATGTGTAAGTCTGGGTAGTCTAGGACCCAAAAGCATGCTATACTTGGAGTATCTGTAATCTTATTGATAGTTGAATTGCTTAAATCCTATCAAATTGGTAAATGAATTTCTAAAATGATTAAACTTCATTTTCTTAAATCGTTAAAAAAGAATTGACTTTTATCTGGATAAATGTTCTCCGACAAATTCTTAATGGGCTGTTTGTGCATGTATTTCTATGTGTACTTGCGTCGCATGTATGATTCGCGAGCAGGGTGATTGTTTATTTAAATTTGACCGCGTCGCATATATGATTCGCGAGAGGGGTAATAGATGCATCTATGGTTTGCGTCGTTCGACTCGGCAATGCATATTTTACATTTTTGTTGGATCGGGCCGTACGACCTCGGCATGATATGCGCATGCTTGTATTGCTTTCTTGAAAATTTTATATGTTGATAATTACCTTCCTGGACAGAGATAAATCGATAAAGATAATGAAAAGAAATCTTTGGAAATCCTTATTATTTGAAAAGTTGTTTACTTGTTTTCCGACTTTATGATTTTAATTTTGCTTATGAAATTCATGAATTTCTCTCACTTTTACTATATTATCATTGGACCACTAGTAAGTATCGAAGTCGACCTCTCATCTCTATTTCTTCGAGATTAGACGGGATACTAATTGGGTACACGTTGTTTTTTACTCATACTACACTTGCTATGCATTTTTGTTGCACAGGCACCTGCATCTCTAGTGGTCTAGTGGGCGTAGCGACATGGTTGATACGGAGACTTAGGTGAGCTGCACTTCCCGAGATGACCCGTAGCCAGCAAAGTCTCTTTCAAATTACTGTATTTACTTTCTGTCCAAAGTTGTATTCCAGACGGTTGTTGTACTACATTATTTCCTAGAAATTGCTCATGTACTTGTGACACCGGGTTCTGGGATGATCACGGAATTTCTCAGTAGTTAAATTTTGTTAAGACATACTCATTTATCAAGCGAAATTTATTATTTATTTGTTTAAAGGAAATGATTTCAAAATAATTAAAATGAGAAATTGCTAGTAAATTGCGGTTGGCTTGCTTGACAGTGATGTCCGGCACCATCACGACCCTTAGTGGATTTTGGGTCGTGACATTTCTAGCAGAGGGATTAAGACCGTGATAAAAAATATATAAAATGTCAGGGTTTTGGATACCATGTTATGGGCATTTTCTTAACATTGTTGCTAATCTTTCCCATGCCTGGTATACAGATTCGGCATCTATCTGCATAAAATTATTGATTTCTTGCTTCATTTTAAATGTTTTTGCAGGTGAAAAATATTTACTAAGAAATTTTTGGGTCATTTGATCCCATAATGTAATGAAACCTCTTGGTAGACTTCGCAACCATGTTTTGGCTTCACCTTTTAATGAAAAAGGAAAAAGCCGCAACCTGATAACATTTGTTGCGACTCCATTATACCTGCAAGTTTCAACTAATTCAAGAAAATCAATTAAATGGGTGTGAGGATCTTCACTTGCATCACGAGTAAACTGACATGATTGTTGAATGGAAAGCCTGTGTGGATTTCAAAGTTGTTGGCTGCAATTGGTGGTCTCCTCACACTTGATTCTCCTTCAAAATGATCTAGCCTTGCATAATCACGGAGTATTCTATCACGTCGTGGTGCCACCTCATCAAACTGTTCTTCTACTTGATGTGGTGGAAGTTGGTTAGAGTTCTTCGTTCTCCATTTCCTCTAATGTTAAAATTTGAGATCGTGAGGTTTGTTCTTTTCGCAATAACCGCAAGGATTTTTTAATTTCAGGATCGTATTTGACTAGTTCTCTAGAAAAGGAACGGGTCATACACTTTCTGAAATTTCTGCAGAAAAGTTAAAATAATCAGACAATTAAAAATCTCAAATTAGTAGTAAAACAATTAATCTATAGTAGACTTTAGCCAATCCCTGGCAACGACGCCAAAAATTTGACGAGTGTCTAGCGTATATATAATTCTGACTCGTACTCTGTCAAATTATAGTATAAAAAGATATCGAACCCACAGATATTGGTTTATCTATTCTATAGATGTTTCTTATTTTAATTACTATTTTAGAAAATCAGAAAGAGTTGAGTTGTGAATTAACTAACAAAAAATGTACGAATGGAGAAAATATTTTATTTTTCACAAATATAATAAAAAGGTGTTGGGATTCTGACTTCAATTAATATTTTTATTATATAGTAGATACATTTATCCTTCAACTTCTATTTCTCATAAATATATAAATGTCTCTCACAATTACATTTATATATTATTACTATAGTTGAACAATTAAATGCACTCCTCTCGGTTATACAAATTAATCGTTAAAATGGTAATATTAAAGAACCAGAAATATATACTTGAACTAAAGCATGCTCTTTTTTTAGTAAGTCTCTTTTCGGTTACCCTACTTGTTATAACTGATTACCACAATATTCGTCTCTTTCGATTACAAATAAGTGTAGAATCAATTTTAACATATATGAGCTAAATGTCACTAAATATAGGTTAACATTTATCAATACCAAAATTAACTATTACTTCTTCTGCCTCTTTCGATTACAGAATTAGTAAGAAGTTAATATGTAGTACGAAATAGATAGATGTCAACAAATTAAATAACACCCAACTATAAAGCAAATAAAATTTAAATAAAAAGCTCCAGCTCAAGCATGTGAAATTGAAGAATAATATCTACTATTATATAAAAATATTAAGATCCTTCATTTTTCCAACACAAGAAAAGTTACTCCATATTGGAGCTAATAACGACAACGGAAATAATCTTTCCCATTAAATAAGAAAATAGAAAGAAATATTCAAGAGAATAATTCCTCCTATTTAATTAAGAACAGGAACTAGAGTAATTTTCTGTAACGATCCGACTGGTCGTTTTGAGATCTAGCGTGTCATTCATCAGTTTGAGGCCATGATTAGCTTCACTTTAGGTATTATGACTTGTACACAAGGTCGGAATTGAATTCCGGGGAATTCGAAGTTGATTTGGAAAGAGAATTCTCGTTTCGAAAGATTTAAGTTGAAAGAATTGACTAAGATCGGATTTTTGAGTAAACGACCTCGAAATCAGGATTTGAAGGTTCCAACAGGTTCGTATGATGATTTCAGACTTGGGCGTATGTTCGGATCGGGTTTTGGATGACCCGGGAACGTTTCGACGCCTATTGTGGAAGTTAGCATTTTGGAAGAATCTCATAAGTTTGGGTTGAAGTGCATTTCAGGGTTATTAATGTCCGTTTGGGATTCCGAGTCTGGGAATAGCTCCGTATGGTGATTCTGGTATTGGGAGCGCGATCGGAAGTGAATTCGGAGGTCCGTGGGTCATTTTGGAGTCATTTGTCTAAAGATATAAATTTGAATGTTTTTGAGAAGTTTGACAGGAAGTGGACTTTTTGATATCGGGTTCGGATTCCAATTCTGGAAGTTGGAGTAGGTCCATAATGTCAAATGTGACCTGTGCGCAAAATTTGAGGTCAATCGGATGTGATATGATATATTTTGGAATCGAATGTAGAAGTTTGAAATTCATAAGTTCATTAAGCTTGGATTGGAGGATGATTCATGCCTTTACATTGTTTTATATGATTTGAGGCCTCGAGCAAGTCCGTAATGTGTTTTAGGACTGGTTGGTGTGATTGGACGGGGTCTTGGGGGCCTCAGGTGGATTCCGGATGGTTAACGGATCAAATTTGGAGTTTGAAGAAAGGTTTCAGCAGCTGGTAAATGGTGTAACCGCACCTGTGAGGCTGTGGCCGCAGGTGCGGAGCCGCAGAAGCGGCCAGGGAGTCGCAGGAGCAGAAAGGGGCAGCCAAGGGAAGGACCGCAGATGCGGGGTATTGGCTGCATCTGCGCAAGTGCAGAAGCGATACGGAGGACCGTAGAAGCGGTGATTGGCGCAGGTGCGATGAGGGCTTCGTAGATGCGGACTCGCAGAAGTGGCGATGAGTCCGCAGGTGCGGAAGTCGCTGGGTAGAATGTTTTGAAAAGTGGGGTTGAGTTCATTTCACCCATTTTTTCTCTACTTTGGGGCAATTTTGGAGCTTCTTGAAAGGGGCTTCCACCTAGCAACTTGGAGGTAAGATAATCCTACCTATTACGAGTTAAATACATTGATTATGTGTAGATTTTTACATCGAAATTAGTGGAAAACTTGGGGTTTGAGGGAAAACCTAGAAAATTCGTATTCTTGAATTTTGACCACGATTTTGGGTATGGAATTAAGAGAAAATCACGTATTTGAGTTCGTGAGTTCGTGGGTAAACTTTATCTTCGAGAAATTTCGGAATCCGGGCACATAGGCCCGAGGGTAATTTGGTCCACTTTTCGATCGAGGTTAGGAATTGTTATAAATTGGATTGTAATCAGTAATTGAACATATATTAATGGATTTGCATAATTATTGGCTAGTTTTGGAGCATTTTGCATCGATTCAAGTCTTCAGAAGGGCGTGGAATGCCGGTTATGGATCTTCGGAGCGAGGTGAGTCTCCTTTCTAACCTTATAAGAGGGAATTGTCCCCATATGTGAGTTAATTGGTTTTGTGCTCCTATTTGTTGGGGCTACGCACGCGCGAGGTGACGAGAGCCCCTGCGTAGCTACTATTATGTTTAAGTCCGGGTAGTCTAGGACTTAAAAACATGCTATACTTGGAATATTTGTAATCTTATTGACAGTTGAATTGCTTAAATCCTATCGAATTGGTAAATGAATTTCTAAAAGGATTAAACTTTATTTTATAGAATTGTTAAAAGAGAATTGACTTTTCTTTGGATAATTGTTCCTTGTTGACTTCTTGATTGACTGTCTGTATGCATTTAATTTCAGAATGGGCTGAACGCCTTGGTAGATTAAATAGATGCATCTATGGTTCGCGCCATTCGACCCTCTGGCAGTGCACAATTTAAATATTGTTGGATCGGACCGTACGACCTCGACATGTTATGCGCATGCTTGTATTGCTTGCTTGAGAATTTTAAATGTTGATAATTGCCCCTTCTTGGCCAGAGATAAATTGATAAAGATAATGAAAAGTAAACCTTTGGAAATCCTTTATTATTTGAGAAGTTGTTTACCTACTTTTCGGCTTTATGAGTTAAATTTTGCTTTATGAAATCCATGAATTCCTTACACTTTTTCTATATTATCATTGGACCATTAGTAAGTGTCGAAATCGACCTCTCGTCTCTAATTCTTTGAGATTAGACAGAATACTTATTGGGTACACGTTGTTTTTTAACTCATACTACACTTGTTGTGTATTTTTGTTGCACAGCTTCAAGTGTGGCTAGTGGCTTAGTGGCATAGAGGCATGGTTGATATGGAGACTTAGGTGAGTTGCATTTATCGAGACGACCCGCAGCCAAAAAAGTCCCCTTCAGAGTATTTTACTGTGTTTTTCATTTTGGTCCACTTGTATTCCGGACAGTTACTATATTTTATTGCATTCTCTAGTAAATGCTCATGCATTTGTGACACCAAGTTCTGGGATGATTATGGGGTATCTTGTCTTAACTTCTTAACATTTATATTTGATTTGAAATGATTATCTTTTACTGGTAAAATTGAAGGAAAAATCATAGTTTTCAAAATTATTTAAAACGAGAATTTAATTAAGTATTTTAGGTTGGTTTGCCTGATAGCGGTGTCCGGCGCCATCACAACCCTTAGTGGAATTTGGGTCGTGACAACATGGTATCAGAACACTAGGTTACCTTAGGTCTCACGAGTCATGAGCAAGTATAGTAGAGTCTCGTGGATCGGTACTGAGACGTCTGTACTTATCTTCGGGAGGCTATAGGGCTATTAGGAGATTTCCTCATCATTCGATTCGATTCCTTTGAGGCTTATGCCTTTATTTCCTTCCTATTCAATCTTATACAACGTGAAAACCTTATTATAAATCAGTAATCGAGAAATTTTAAAGGTACTACAGAGGTAGTGCGGGATTCTTCTCCCTGCGTAGTTGATTTGACTATTGTCATCGCCTTGGGAAGGACATTCTATCGTTTCAGCTCAGTAGCTGTACTTCTAAGAGCTCTGAGTCTAGGCACAAGTTGCCATGATGCTTATGAACGGTTGTCGCGCGGTATTGATGTGATGGTAGGATGCTTGCCTACGTGTCGGGGTAGTGAATGACTTGAAGGAAGTCTACTCAGTGCATGATTCAGAGATCTGATATTTCATTTCCAGCGGAGGAAAAACAATTGGCCTTTGAATGTCCAGGTTTGGGGTGATGGAGTAGCGAGACTTGGTATTTTCAAGCGTGGTGGAATATTCATCTGCGATGTAGTGTTGTCGTCCTCGACTGTAAATTTTAGGTTCGCCGGCATTATGGTCTTCTGTAATTCGCCTTTGGGGTAAGATATTAAGAAATAGTATGGGAGAAATGACTGTCAGAAATTGCGGGGTACGGTGGTTCAGGATTGAATCGATGTTTCTAATTTCGACGGCTCGAGAAAGATTTTCTTCGGAAAAGTTTAAGGTTAGTAGCGATTTGAGGGTTCAAGTGCTGCGAAGATAGATTTTATATAAGGCAACAACTGAGCAACAAAGGATGAGGAAGGACATGTGGGGAGTGTCAGGCAGTGGTTAAAATTTCTAGAAGGCCATGTATAAGAATCAAAGGTTGAGTAGTCGATTAAAGGGGTAAATTCCGCCAAAGTGGGAGAGTGGCGGAGTTACATATGGGCTTAAGGAGAGTTTGGAATGATTTGGGAATTTTAGTGATTGGTGATTCGGGTCTACGAATTTAATTTGAAGTGTGGGCTATTATGCGGCGGGAAATTTGATATAACGGAAAGGAGCTGCTTGAAATGAAGAAGGATACAACATAACTTTGAATTGGAAGGATGTTGCCGCACATTTAATTGATGTCCGCGAGGGATGAATGGACTTGTGCAACTAGAGAGTGAACTCAGACTTAGGATGGGTTATTGATGTCGTGGTGATTGTACCTCGTATAGCAGTGTTGGAGGATGTTGGAAAGTGATTTCCACATGTGGGTTATCTCTAGTGAGCAGATCGACGGTCACATGGTTGGCGAAGCTTCTGCAAAGAATTCTATTAGATATATATCAAAGAGATCGGTCGTGCGAATGTGGTTGATGATTCAGAGTATAAAAAGGGGTTTTACAGAAAGATTCCAAGAATTCTGGCGGTTGATTGCGTAAGGTTATGTCAATAAGAGAAAAAGAATCTTGGTGAATTCCAGAGTTGTGTAATAGTGGCTTCAAGCTAAGTGGGAGAGTCCCACCGCCTATGATTGGGTTGCATGGTTAACTACTTGCGAGGTTTCTGGTTATTAGCATATTGATGGGTTATTTCAGCTATGGGAAAAGAACATAAGTGGTAATTTAAGCAAAAAAATTGTTAAAGGTATGCTATGGTTGGCCGTATTGGCTCATGTTCAAACTTAGGGAAGGATTCAGGATTTATGCCTTGTATAGATGCAGGTTTCAAGGGAAGTGATTCTGCCGGGTGCTTCGTCGAGAGTGTATTCATGTGCTATAAGATTTATGTATTTGATTATATTCGGGGCCAAGACAGAGCGGGTGGCTCTCAACAACGGTCCTAGTGGATTCATAGGGGTAAAGTGTGGTGCCTAATGATTTCGATCCTATAGGTACGGTTAAGAATCAAGCTTTATAGCAGCTTATGAGAAGAGGCCCAGAATGTTCTATGATTTTTTGACTTGTAGTGTAGCATTTGGGAGGTATGAAATGGTTCATGGGATTTGAGACAGCATGGTCTCGTGATTCAAGGTCACTCGGGATGAGTGCGGATGGAGTGTGTTATGTGTCGAATGGAGCTATTTCTAAGGCAAATAAGGATAAATTGGAAGAAGATAGATTGGTTAACCATAGTTGAATTGGCATATTGGTGGTAGTGATCAGTTCCTTCAGTGTGATCAAGTTGTGCAAGTGATTTGTGACGGTACGTGTGAGGCCGGTCGGCCGCTGTAATTGATGTTATTCAGAAGTATTCTACTGTTATGGCCTGTTATGTGTAGGCGAATCCCGGAAGGGCTATGGTGGCTTAGACCACTACTTAGAGATTTGCATATTCCACGGTTATGAGAATTCACCTGTGTGTTGCTATGGTTCTCCTAAAATGAGCTAAGTGAAAAGTTTCTATATGATGAAGTATTAATCTATTAGTGGTTCCGGAGTTATGATGAAGATCGTGTTCTATTGTATATTGGCATGTTGGGTGGAGTGGTATGGAATTTGAAGTGAGGATCAAAGTTACAGTTTGGTGTTGACAAGGATGTCACGAGCTTGGATGAGCAGGAAAGGAGTTTCGATGTTTAAAGTAAGTTGGTATTGTCTTCAGCGTCACCTGAGATCGGTGTTTTGTGAAAAAGGTTTTGCATCCTGGTTAAGGATTCTTGATCGCTTTTCAGCATTAGTGCGGCCGGTGGTTTGGATGTACAGACCTGCCATCTGTTACGGAAGGTTGTGGGAGCGTGCCCCACGGGAAGGTTTTATAAGTATGACATGTAGTCACTTGATTGATTGAAGAGTTAAACCAAGTACGAAGATTGTAGTGATGTCGTTAAATTGAGAATTGATGCCTAGAGGGCACTCGGTTTATTGGGTTGGTGACTGTGGAGGATTACTCCGGTCATGATGGTAGTTCTCGTGTGTTATGAGAAAAAGTGGAGTTATTATGGACCCTTGAAAGGTTATTAGCCTAGTTCAGTGTGATCAGAATTAGCTTGAGGTCTGTAGATGGATCTAAATGTGAATATGGGCTCTATATCAGGCTAGATGTGTTCATTTCAGCAATGCGCTCCTTATGAAAGAGTAATCGGGGTACTATTTCGTCGTCAGCTATTTCATGTAATGATATATCGCGCCGTATGGGTTGTGAGACGGCTTGGTGAATTTTTATGTGTTGAGGTTCCGCGCAGAGATGATGTTATATGATCAGGATGGCTCTCAAGATTCAGATCGTATATCGCACCTCCGTTGTGCTTGAGTTTTGTAGCCTATGGCGCTATATGTCTCCCCAGGGATGGAATTATTCACTTAGCGTGCTTGTGACCGATATTCAGTATTTTATTGTAATGAGCGGTCTAGCTCGGTGTGTATCTCCTTATGTGAATTTTATGTGTGGATCGGGTGGCACGCCGCCATGGTTATGTTGTTTGGATCAGGTTGCGCGCCGCAACAGTGTGATGTCGAGTTCAGTTCCCTATATCTGTTTTTATGCATTTTGTTTCCTATTTTTCTGAGGAAAACTCCTATTTTCTGTGTGCCCGCGTTGCATGTATGATTCACGAGCGGGGTGTCTGTTAAATTATGTTGACCGCATCACATGTATGATTCGCGAGCGGGGTAATTGGATTTCCTTCGTTTTCCTTTTGTATCGCGTTCGAATTGGTAGCCTATTGGTACATTGTAGCATCATATGCGACTTTTGATCATGTCCGCGGTGGCTTATTGCCTGAGCAGTTTGTACTGGGTGAGATGAGATCATTTGTTTTAGGATCATTGCAATCTAATTATATGAAGTATATTAAGGTGCAAAGACCTTTATTTGGTTCAGAATGAGGTTATGGTTCCTGTCAGGAGTATAGACCCAATGAATTGTTGATTTTGGCAGTTGGTTATGAATTTCTACACACTCTTCCGTCGTGGCAGTATTGTAGAGTTAGAGCAAGACCTATGTATGTCATGGGGTGCAATGGGAGCATCCGATTCGTGGAATTTCGACTAAATTGATCTGAGAATGTTATTGTGGTCCTGTGAGTAAAGTGGTGCAAGGTGTGAATTCAGCTAAAGTATGCAGTCATGTTTTGGTGCTGCGTGTAGTTATTGATTCGGTAAGCGTATGTTGGAACAGGCCTGGCAGAGAATTATGGATGTTGGAATTGGGCTCTAAGGCTTATTTTCTTGAATAAAAGGGAATATCTTCAGAATTGATCGGGCTAATGTGCTAAACTGAGTGGTGGTAGCACAGGTAGGTGCACGAGGTGTTAAACAGTGATTTCAGACTACTTCAGTGTAGTTCTCAGCACGTTCGAGGACGAACGTATGTTTAAGTGGGAGAGAATGTAACGACCCGATCGGTCGTTTTGAGCTCTAGCGCATCGTTCAACAGTTTGAGGCCATGAGCAGCTTCACTTCAGGTATTATGACTTGTACGCAAGGTCGGAATTGAATTCCGTGGAATTCAGAGTTAATTTGGAAAGAGAATTCTCGTTTAGGAAGCTTTAAGTTGAAAGAATTGACTAAGATCGAATTTTTGAGTAAACAACCTCGAAATTGGGATTTGAAGGTTCCAACAGGTTTGTATGATGATTTCAGACTTGGGCGTATGTTCGGATCGGGTTTTGGATGACCTTGGAATGTTTCGGCGCCTATTGTGGAAGTTAGCATTTTGCAAGAATCTCATAAGTTTGGGTTGAAGTGTATTTCAGGGTTTTCAATGTCCGTTTTGGGATTCCGGCTCTGGGAATAGCTCCATATGGTGATTCTGATGTTGGGAGCACGATCGGAAGTGAATTCGGAGGTCCGTGGGTCATTTTGGAGTCATTTGTCTAAAGATAAAAATTAGAAGGTTTTTGAGAAGTTTGACCGGAAGTGGACTTTTGATAACGGGGTCGGATTCCGATTCCAGAAATTGGAGTAGGTCCATAATGTCAAATGTGACTTGTGCGCGAAATTTGAGGTCAATCGGATGTGATTTGATATGTTTTGGCATCGAATGTAGAAGTTTTAAATTCTTAAGTTCATTAAGCTTAGATTGGAGGTTGATTCATGATTTTAGCGTTGTTTGATATGATTTGAGGCCTCGAGCAAGTCAGTAATGTGTTTGGGGACTGGTTGGTGTGATTGGACGGGGTATCGGGGGCCTCGGGTGGATTCCGAATGGTTAACAGATCAAATTTGGAGTTTGAAGAAGGGCTTCAACAGCTGGTATCTGGTGTAACCGCACCTGCGAGGTAGTGGCCGCAGGTGCGGAGCCACAGAAGCGGCTTGGGAGTCGCAGGAGCGGAAAGGGGCAGCCAAGGGAAGGACCACAGATGCTGGGTATTGGACGCATCTGCGCAAGTGCAGAAGCGAGATGGAGGGCCGCAGAAGCGGTGATTGGCGCAGGTGCGATGATGGCTCCGCAGATGCGGACTCGCAGAAGCGGCGAGGAGTCCGCAGGTGTGGAAGTCACTGGGCAGAATGTTTTAAAAAGCGGGGTTGAGTTCATTTCACCCATTTTTCTCTACTTTGGGGCAATTTTGGAGCTTTTTGAGAGGTGCTTCCACCTAGCAACTTGGAGGTAAGCTAATCCAACGTATTATGAGTTAAATACATTGATTATGTGTAGATTGTTACATCAAAATTAGTGGAAAACTTGGGGTTTGAGGGAAAACCTAAAAAAATTGTATTCTTGGATTTTGACTACAATTTTGGGTATGGAATTAAGAGAAAATCATGTATTTGAGTTCGTGGGTAAACTTTATCTTCGAGAAATTTCGGAATCCGGGCACGTGGGCCCAAGGGAAATTTTTTCCACTTTTCAGTCGGGGTTAGGAATTGTTATAAATTGGATTGTAATGAGTAATTGAATATATATTAATGGATTTGCATAATTATTGGCTAGTTTTGGAGCATTTCGCATTGATTCGAGTCTTCGAAAGGGCGTGGAATGCTGGTTATTGATCTTCGAAGCGAGGTGAGTCTCCTTTCTAACCTTGTAAAAGGGAATTCTCTCCATATGTGAGTTAATTGGTTTTGTGCTCCTATTTGTGGGGGCTATCTATGCATGGAGTGATGTGAGCCCGTACGTAGCTACTATTATGTTTAAGCCCGGGTAGTCTAGGACCCAAAAGCATGCTATACTTGGAATATTTGTAATCTTATTGACAGTTGAATTGCTTAAATCCTATCGATTTGGTAAATAAATTTCTAAAAGTATTAAACTTTATTTTATAAATTTGTTAAAAGAGAATTGGCTTTTCTTTGGATAATGATTCCCTGTTAACTTCTTGATTGACTGTCTGTATGCGTTTAATTTTGGAACGGGCCGAACGCCTCGGTAGATTAAATAGATGCATTTATGGTTCGCGCCATTCGACCCTCTGGCAGTGCACAATTTAAATATTGTTGGATCGGTCTGTACGACCTTGGCATGATATGCGCATGCTTGTATTGCTTGCTTGAGAATTTTAAATGTTGATAATTGCCCCTTCCTGGCCAGAGATAAATTGATAAAGATAATGAAAAATAAACCTTTGAAATTCTTTTATTAATTGAGAAGTTGTTTACCTGCTTTCAGGCTTTATGAGTTAAATTTTGCTTTATGAAATCCATGAATTCCTCACACTTTTTCTTTATTATCATTGGACTATTAGTAAGTGTCGAAGTCGACCCCTCGTCTCTACTTCTTCGAGATTAGACGGGATATTCATTGGGTACACGTTGTTTTCATACTCATACTACACTTGCTGTGCATTTTTGTTGTACAGCTTCAAGTGTGGCTAGTGGCTTAGTGGCATAGCGGCATTGTTGATACGGAAACTTAGGTGAGCTTCATTTATTGAGACGACCCGCAACCAGCAGAGTCCCCTTCAGAGTATTTTACTGTGTTTTTCATTTCTGTCCACTTGTATTCCGGATAGTTACTGTATTTTATTGCATTCTCTAGTAAATGCTCATGCACTTGTGACACCGGGTTCTAGGATGATTATGGGGTATCTTGTATTAACTTCTTAACATTCATATTTAATTTGAAACGATTATCTTTAACTGGTAAAATTGAAGGAAAAATCATAGTTTTCAAAATTATTTAAACGAGAATTTAATTAACTATTTTGGGTTGGCTTGCCTGACAATGGTATCCGGCGCCATCACGACATTTAGTGGAATTTGGATCGTGATATTTCCAATACTACAATTTATTCAGAACAAGAAATGAAGCCAGAGTAATGGCTAAAAGATGAATTAGATGCGAAACTAAAGAAAAAAGAGAAAGGAAAAGCTTTCTGCTCAATATTACACTTCTAAGATTTCTTTTTCGCTCCCTCTCGTTTCACGAACGATGCCTCTTTTTATAGACAAGCCATGACAAAGTTTTCAATTCTCTTCTGGATATGAACTTGTCATGGCTGGTTGTGTCCTTGTTATGCTTGGTTATGATCTTCTGTTGTAAGTTAGTTATGGATCGGTTGTAGTTTGTTGTAGCCCGTTGTGAGTCGGTTATCCTTTGTCATGGTAGTTCACATTTACACAATCTTTCTTTGGATAATTTAGTATTTGAACCTTTTTTATCTGATATCTCCTTCATTGATGAACTATGAATTTTCTTATTAAATTATGATATTTTCTGCAAAGAAAATTAAAATATTAGTATCTAAAAATTAAATAACAGCTTAATTTATACATGAAATTTTATTTTATCAAGTTGCGGCTGAATAACATGCTTTTTTTCTATACTTTTGTTCTCTGTCTTTTTTTTTTGTTTTGCGGGCATTTGTCTAGCCCGTGTAAGGTAGCATTTTGTAAATAACAATGCTTTTGTTTTCTGTTTTTGAACTTCTTATTTTTCCTTTGAATATTTTCTTCCTTGGTTGTGATTTCACTTGCGATTTCCCTTAGGTCGACCGCGAGTCGAGCTGCTTTGAATGTTGACTTGTGTTTTTAATCGAACAAAGTCAAAACATAAGTTGTCTCTAGCAAGGTTGAGTGTCGATTTTAAATTGATTTGAACAAGGTCGAGCGTAAGTCGATTCGAGTGAAGTCGAATGTTAATTAATTTGAAGTTTCGAACGAAGTCGACTGTGAGTCGATTCGAGCGAGGTCGAATGTTTGACTATGAATGGATTCGAACGAGGTCGAATATAAGTTAATTCGAGCGAGGTGGAATATTAATTAATTCGAGCGTGGTCAAATGTTTGACTCTGAATGATTCGAACAAGGTCGAATATAAATTAATTCGAGCGAGGTCGAGTATTACTTAATTCGAGAGAGGTCGAATATTTGTTTACTTCGAGCAAGGTCGAATGTTTGACTCTGAAGTTGGCGTAATATATAAACTTGGCGGAAAATGAGAAACTCATGTGTTTGCGTATTTTGCTTTTTTTGTGCATTCATTGGAGAATATTTACATGTTTTCTCTATTCGTACATGCATCGGGGAAATTTACATGTTTTTGCTCTATTCATACATGCATTGGAGAAGTCCCAGTCTATCTAGTCCCTTCATCGGACGATCTGGAGAGGTTGTCGAGAGGTCGGACGATGAAATTATACTTAACTTCGAGATGCCCTCTTCGTCGCTTCATTAAAAAACCTTCCCAAGAAAACCCAATTGGGACAAAACTCGGCCGAGGGAAAAAGAGTACGACTGGTGTCGCGTCCTTTTTTCTCGCGAAATCAGGTTTCGACATTTCTGAGACAACTCCCTTCCTTTTGGGATGGGGTATGAGATTTGAAGAGTCGCCACCTAACAGATTAAGGTGCGTTAGGGCACCTAGAGCAAATAACTCATGAACTAGTTTACATCACCACAGATTGGGTAAGCGCTCGAAATTACCTTGAGGGGAAGGTGTTAGGCACCCCTCGAGGTCCACAATGGTGGGTCCCAGCAAAACTCAATTAAGCGAATTAGTTTTAAAGCAACATAAAACAGTTTAGACATACATCATTTCAAAACAGGAATAAAAAGGGTCCTAGGTTTTTTTAGCCTATAGGATCATTTCCATGCAATACTTGGTAACTTTCCCCAAATTGGAGTGTTACGCATAGAATTAGCGCACAGGTCATCATCTCCTTTACTACTCAATTACTATCTTTCAGTTATTACCTAAGCGTTCTAATAGCTTCTAATATGTACCTTATGCGTGCACTACCTGTCCCTTACCTATGGTCCTGAAGGTGTTTAAGACCTCTACTTTGGATAGTTCTAGACTTACCTATATTGCTTAAAAATGAGAAAGCTAAGCGACAAACAAAAGTTCAGATAGGACTGTCACATAAGAAGCAAATAATGGCTCATGTTAACCTCCATAAGTAAACAGCAAATGCATGCAATTCAAACAGATAATTTTATAAATTTAAGACCCTATAGGCAGGATATCTAGATGAGCATAAACAAAATAAAACATAACAGCTTTATTAAAGCGAGTAGTAGTATCTATCAGTTTGCCTACTCATTTTTGTTAATATTCTAAATTTGGCCATGTTTCAAGCAGCAAAAAAATCACAGTTTTTAGACCTAGAATTCTTAATTACACTACAGGATTGCCTAAGTGAGGACCATAGCAGAATCCTATAGGCATGGTATCTAAAACTGTTAATTAACGACTATAGTTTATAAACCAGTTACTGATTTTAACAAACAGATTTTTATCTCTTTAGAACCTATAGACATGCTTTCTAATTTACAGAATCAGTTAGCTCCTACAAAAATGATTTTTAGGTGTTGGGACTGATTTATTTATTTCTTACAGACATGATATCTAAATTGCATAAACTGATTTTATATCCTATAGACATGGTATCTAAATTGCAGAAACTGATTTTAAATTCCCTATACGCATGATGTCTAAATTGCAGAAACTGATTTTTTATATATCTTCTATAGGTATGGAATCTATGTGGACAGAGATGTTAACAAATTGCCAGGTAATTTCGGTAATTCACATAAAGAAGATCCTATATACATGATCTCTAATGCACATTAAGATGAGAATATGCGTAGAACATGGATTCTTGATGCAGAATTGACAAAACAAACTATAGGCAGGATTTATAGTATGTCAGAGTATGAGATTTCTGGATTACAAGTGGTGAGACAAGATCCTATAGGCATGATTTCTGGGCGAGCAGTAACATTCACACAATAACCTATAGGCAGGATTTCTACTCGAGTTTGAACAAAGATATATAAAAACCCCTCCTAGGTTTTACTAGTAACCCCATATCTGTTTATTACAAGAAGTGTTACATTATTACATACCAATATGAATGAATTATACAAAGTTATTCATTATACTATAGGGAGCCTTAGCAAGCCCAACATCAACCTGAAAATCAAGCCTTCAAGGAAGCAAGTCTGATGTACACAGGTAGTCCATCCATAATACACAAATGGGCTTCTCATGTATCAAAGTTCCCAAGGGACTCAGGAACCTCGGGCAATTCTCACACCAGAAACTTTCTTAAAGAAACAGTTTGTAAGAGATTGGAAGACCAGCCCCAATGTGTCCGAGTTCGGAGGAGTCTCAAGGACCCAAGGCAGTGCTCACACTAGGTGGTAGGAATCTAGGTAACTAAGAGTAAAAGTTTTGAAAATAGTATATATAAGGGGTAGGGGATAGTTTTGGAAAAAAAATATTTTTTCAGGAGCAAACAGAAATAAAATTCCACCATTTAGGGAAGAAAGTAAACATGAAGGGGATGGCAGCCGGAATCCAAGAATCTAGCCTTGGCTTTCAGTCGGCTAGGTAGTGCAGCAAATCAGAGTAATAGAAAGAGCTCAAGTTGTGTGAGTGTAAGTGTGTAAGTGTGAGTTTGTAAGCGTGAGCTTGTGTCTCAGTGTGTGCTCGTAAGAGTAGGTGTATCTCTTTTAATCAGAATGGTAAAAGGATTATATAGCATACAGTAGAGTAAACAAGTAAGGTAGGAAAATCAAGGGCACACAAATAAGATATGCAAAATCAATTAACCAGTTAATTAGGGCTAAACATCAATCAATTAAGAGGACAGAATCCAAAAAATATCACTTAAACTAAGGAGAATCTCATACGAAATCAATTAGCGGACAAAATTGAGGTTTAATAAGGTAAGAATAAGTCTATAGACCATTTATAGGTCGGTCACAATAATCAAAGCCCAGAAATCAGGCTAGTAATATAATTAAGGAAAGTAGTACCAATTATGAATCACATATAAGGAAAGAACAAGTAAGAATCTTTCGAAGAGATATCGGTTTTGAAAAGGAGTACAATTTCAAACCCTAAATAAGCAAGTAAACCAATTAATCAGTTTATTTGACAGAGCCAAAATAAACGGACAAATATTAGAGCAAGCAGTAGAATAATTAGAACCTAGAGCATAAAGACATAGGGATGAAAATCAGTCGAAAAGTAAAGGAAGAAAACCGGAGTTAAGTACTTAAACATTTTAAAATATTTTGCAGAAACTTAAAAAGATGAAACCCTAGCTTTTAGGGAAAAACAAAAATTGGTTAATAATAATAAGAAAAATAGCAGAATCTTAAAGGAAAAGTAACAAACAAACTCAAACCGTTTCAGATCTAAGGAAATCTGAACAATTTAGCCAAAAACAGTTAGGTTTTTTAAAAAAATAAACAGAGGTGAGAAAAATCTGGTTTGAACCAGAGATTTGAAGCCATAAACACGAAGATATCAGTACTCACAAATATAGGAATGAACACAGACGGATTCATCAAGAAAATGAGGGATTTGAACCAAGTATGTGTCGAATCTCTTTGAGATTCCATCAAATAACATTAAAGTCAAACAACCAATAGAGATAGGAGGTCAGATAAGGCCTAGAATAGAAGAAGAAATCCATGGATCGAAGGGATTCTGGTGACGACGGGCTAGGATTAGGAGGAGGGTAAGAGAGAAGAGAGGAGGAGAGGGTTTCAGGGGCGGCAGATTTAGTAAAATGATTATGGTTTGGGGGTTGTTGGTTAATTAAAAATGGTAAGAATATCCTAGACTGTTGATCACTTGAGATCAACAGCCAGGATCGAATTGGGGGTTGGGAGGGTTATAAAAATTGGGTTATGGGTTAATTTAATTGGGCTGGGGCAGTAATTTGGGGCAGATCCGAAAAGAAATCAAATTAAAAGAGGCTATTTGTTAAATACCCAATTAATTTGATAAAATAATTTATAAAAATAGCTATTAAATGATAAAAATGATATTTATGCATAACAATAATTCAAAATAACGACTTAATATTATAAAAATATAAAAGGTCATTTTCTTGTAGAAATAAAGTAATTATGCATATATGTGATATTATTGCAAAGTTATTGTAGTTATAGCCTACAAATGTAAATAGGGTTATGCATAAGATAATTATAAATATAAACGATAAAATTAAGTAATAAAATTATCATAAATCATTTATGATGCAATTAGTAATTATTTATATAATAAAAATACCAGGGATAAATTAATTAAAAATCCTTTAAAATGCAGAAATTATGGAAAAATATTAATTGATGCTCATGCATTGTTTTGAAAGTATGTATGCATTTAAAAATATATTAGGGAAAAATTGGGTATCAACGACTGCCCCTCTTTACCCGAAAAGGATGAAAGAGTTGTCGGGTAAAGAAATAATGACCGATTTTGATCGAATAGGGTGTTTTGAAAAATATAGGCCGCACCCTGGTCTCTTAGCTGCCTACATATCCTTGATTTTATAGGAATCAGGCCATGTGTAGTTCTTGACCCACCTCTGAATGAAACCGATGGAATTGTTATAGGTTATGGTAGTATGTTTCGGAGAAGATTCTTTTGTGATGGGTAGTATCGGATGGGTTTGTGCGGAGTTATGAAGGAGAATCTAAATTGTAACGGACGCATCACAGGGGAGGTATCTGAATGGTCATAGAGTAAAGGCGGGTAATTGATGGGAGTCGATTACGTTTGAAATAATGGCAAGGTATAAAGGGTACGAGCGAAAACCACAACGAATGTTGCTCTTGTTTGAGGAACGGTTACTTCCTGGATTACTTGTGAAACTTAAAACACGATGCATGCAAATGTATAGATTATTGCGAGAATTTAAACATGATGCAAATTCCCTTTGGACCATGAAAGGTTGCCTTTGGATAGTGAAGATGACGTCCTTAGACCATGATGTTCCGGGCCATGAATCATGAGATAAGAGATTCGCAGGCCATAAAATGATGTTCTCGGGGCACGAAAATGGTGCCTCTGAACCATGACGCCTTTGAATAATGATGTGCAGTATTGAGAGATCCTCAGGCCATGACATAGTGTCTTCAGGCTATGAGGATGATGCCTTCGAACTATGATGCCTTTGGACAAATTGGCTATACATCAGCCCATGAAATGTAGAGACATGATAACAAAGGTAATAACAAGGAAAATCTTAGCCTTGTGCAGAGTTTGGGGGCAGAGCTTAGCCCCGAGAAAAGAAGATAATGCAAAGTTTAGAATATAGCAAACTTATGCAAAGGGAGACAATGCTTAGTCCCATGAGAAGGTAGTGCTTAACCTTATGTAAATAGGAAGGCAAGGCTTAGCGTCATGCGAGATTTGAGATAGAGCTTAGTCTCATGCAAAGAGAAGGCAATGCTTAGACTTATGCAAATATGGAGATAGGGCTTAGCCTCATGCAAGGATCGAGACAGAGCTTAGTCTTATGCAAAGAGAAGGCAGTGCTTAGCCTTATGCAAATATGGAGGCAGCACTTAGCCTCATGCAAGGATCGAGATAGAGCTTAGTCTCATGCAAAGAGAAGGCAATGCTTAGCCTTATGCAAATATGGAGGCAGTGCTTAGCCTCATGCGAGATTTGAGATAGGGCTTATTCTCATGCAAAGAGAAGGCAATGCTTAGCCTTATGTGAATATGGAGGCATGGCTTAGCCTCATGCAAGATTTGAGGCAGGGCTTAGTCTCATGCAAAGAGAAGGCAATGCTTAGCCTTATGCAAATATGGAGGAAAGGCAAGAGAAGGCAAGGCTTAGCCTTATCCAAATATAGAGGCAGGGCTTAGCCTCATGCAAGATTTGAGACAAGGATTAGTCTCATGCAAAGAGAAGGCAATGCTTAGTCTTATGCAAATATGGAGGCAGGGCTTAGCCTCATGCAAGTGTGACGACTCGGCCAGTCGTCTCATGAGTTATTACTCCGTTTACCCCTATTTTAGCTTCTTTATGCTTCGCTACCCATGTTTTATGTGATCGGGATGATTAGTCCGAGTTCGGAGAGGAATTGGTAAGAAATGAGACATTTAAGCTCTTTTAAGAAGGCTTAAGTTGGAAAAGTCAACTGGATGTTGACTTATATGTTAGAAGGATCGGATGTGAGTTTCGATGGTTCGGTTAGCTTCGATAGGTGATTTGTGACTTAGAAGTGTGATCGGAATGGGTTTTGGAGTTCCGGAGTAGAATTAGGCTTGAATTGGCGAAGTTGATATTTTGGCGATTTCCGGTTGATAGGTGAGATTTTGATCTGGGGGTGAGGATGGAATTCCGAGAGTTGTAGTAGCTTTGTTATGTCATTTGGGATGTGTGTACAAAATTTTAGGTCATTCGGACATGTTTTTGGTGGGTTTTTGATCGAAAATGTATTTCAGAAGATTTCTCAAAAATTAGGCTTAAATCCGATGTGTTTTAAGTAATTTGATGTTGTTTGAGGTGCTTTGATGATTGGAACAAGTTTGAATAAGGTATTGGGTCATGTTGGTGCTTTTGGTTGAGGTCCCGGGGGCCTCGGGGTGAATTCGGATGGTTAACAGAAAGATTTTGGACTTAAGAGATTTCAGAAGATTGTTGCTCGCATGTACAAAGGAATTTCCACAGATGCAGATTTGAGGAGAGAGGTCAGAAACGGCAGATGCGGAATAGGAACCGCACCTGCGGACCCACAGATGCGGCAGTGTACCGCAGATGCAGTTTTGGCTCGTCAAGTGGATTCCGTAGATACGGAGAAAATTACCGCAGAAGCGATACCGCAGGAGCGGTGATGGGGTCGCAGATGCGAAAACCCCTGGGCAGAATGTTTTAAGTTATTTCATCCGTGATTTTGGGTCATTTTTCCTCTATAGTTGGTCTTTTTGAGAGCTTTTTGAAGGAAATCGAAGAGGGATTCCAGGAGAAACGTTTGAAGGTAAGATGTTCGAACCTAAAACTCGAATCTATAGTGAAATCCACCTAGAAAATCATGGAAACTTAAGCTAAAAATGGAAGAACTAGGGCTTGGGATTTTGAATCTTTGATTAGGGATTTGGAGGACCATTTGGGGTCGGATTTGAGAACTTTTGATATGTATGAACTCGTGGGGTGATAAGGAATCTAATAATGTGAAAATTTCTGAGTTTTGAGGAGTGGGCCCGGGGCTTGGGTTTTGCTAATTTTGGGATTTTCGATTGTTTTCGTTTGGGCTTTGCTCCCTTAGCATATTGTGATGTATTCGTTCTGATTTTGGATAGATTCGACGCGTGTGGAGGCCAATTTGAAGGGCAAAGGCATCGCGAGCTAGAGATTTTGCTGGTTTAAGGTGAGTAATGATTGTAAATGATACTCTGAGGGTTTGAAACCCTGGATTTGCACATCGTAGTGCTATATTGAGGTGAGACACGCGCTGATAATGAGTGTAGGGTTGTTTACTATTGGGGATTGTGACTCGGTCCGTCCCGATTGACGATTTTACTTCGTATTTGACTGAAACCTATTTGTTAGCATCATGATTTGGGCTGTTTGCCATATTTGGGCTTCGTGCAACCTATTTTAACCCTCCGGGGATCTTTATCACTATTTCCTTACTGCTTTGACTTACTACTTGAACTCAGTCCTGTTGATATTTACTGTTTTACAAACTCAACCACTGTTACTCATATTTGAAACTTAAATAATATTTCTAAATGATGTTTTGGGCTGAGAACTACTGTTTTACTAATGCCCGAGGGGCTTGCGATGATTTTTGGACTGAGTGAGGCCGAGGGCCATATGTGAGGATATGTTGATTGATATGAGGTTGAGGGCCTAGATTCGATGCCAGGAGATGGCTTGATATTGCGCTTGGGCCGTAAGGTCCCCCTCCGGAGTCTGCACCCCCACAGTGAGCGCGGGTACCCATCATGATCTGAGAGTGAGCCCGAGGGGATGATACTGTACTGAGAGTGAGCCGAGGTGCTGATATTGTACTGAGAGTGAGCCCGACGGGCTGATACTGTACTGAGAGTGAGCCCGAGGGGCTGATACTGTTCTGAGTGATTGATACTATGCCGAGGGGTGGATTTCTACTTGTTATTTACCTATTAAATTACATGTTTGACTTGTTTTTAAAAGGGATTTCATTCGATTTCTTCACTAATTTACCGCCTTAAGTGCTTTTACTGTTGGATATGGAATTGCTTTGTGCCTTTACGTATTTTCATACTTTCATCCATTATTTATAATTATTACTCACTGAGTCGGAGTACTCACATTACTCCCTGAACCATGTGTTCAGATTCAGGCATTGCAAAGTCCGTTCCTGAATGCTGATCCTCCCAGTCCAGGTAGTGATTCGGAGACTACGAGGTTGATGTTGGCGTCCGCAGCCCCGTGCCTCCCTTATCTTATCATTTCCATATTCTTAGAACAATTATATCGAATTTAGTGTTCAGTAGACTTGTATCCGGATTTCTTAGTTGATCATGACTTATGACACCCCGGTTTGGGCTGTGTCGGGATGGTTCCTACTGTTGTTATTATTAAATTCCGTAATATATGGATATTATACCATGTATTATTACTGTTTATGATAATTAACTGCTTAAAGAGGTGGTCTGTTTTGGTCTGGCTGGCCTTGTCTTCACGAGAGGCGCCATCACGACTGGGTTCAGGAATTGGGTCGTGACAAGTTGGTATCAGAACCTAGGTTACTTAGGTCTTACGAGTCATGAGAAAGTTTAGTAGAATCTCGTGGATCGGTACGGAGACGTATGTATTTATCCTCGAGAGGCTGCAGAACCTATAGGAAAAACTTCACATTCTTGGAATTCTTGTCGTGCGAACTTGTTGATCCGAGAACTAAACGTCTGTTACTCTATTCTCTCACAGATGGTGAGGATGCGAGCTACCGGACGAGGTAGAGGACCACCAGTGCCACCAGCTGAGACCACCAGAGGCCGTGGACGCGGTCGTGGTTGCGAAAGAGGCAGAGCAGCGAGGGCATCACTTGTAGATCCATCAGCTGCCCTAGCTCCAGATTAGGCTCTAGCTATGAATGCTCCAGCAGCACCAGTTCAGGCACCAGTTGTGCCCATCGTGATTCCGGGTCTTTAGGAGTCCTTGGCACAGATCCTATCAGTTTGCACTGGCCTGGCTCAGGCAGTTTCAACCACTACAGTAATAGCTACTTCACAGGCCGGGGGAGGCAATCAGACCCCCGTTGCTCGTACAACTGAGCAGGTAGTGCAGGGACTTCAGACGCCGGGGGCACCTCCAGCCCAGCCGGTTGCACCAGCTCAGGAGTTTGTTGTGCCAGTTATGTCAGATGATGAGCAGCGTCGTCTTGAGAGGTTTGGTAGACTCTAGCCTCCGACATTTAGCAGAGCAGAGGGCGAGGATGCCCAGGGTTTCTTGGATAAGTGATAGCAGATGCTCCGTACAACAGGGATTCTTGAGTCTAGTGGTGTGGAATTTACTACCTTTCAGTTTTCTGGGGCTGTCTTCACTTGGTGGGAGGCGTATGAGAGGCGTATGCCGGTTGGAGCAGCGCCCCTTACTTGGCATGAGTTCTCCGTTCTCTTCCTAGAGAAGTATGTGTCGCAGTCTCGCAGAGAGGAGCTGCATAGACATTTTGAGTGGTTGAGATAGGGGGATATGACTGTGTCAGAGTATGAGTCGAGGTTTTCTGAGTTGGCTCGTCATGCCGTTTGGATGGTTCCGACAGATCGTGAGAGGATCAGGAGATTTGTTGATGGCCTTAACTACTATCTCCGTATTATGATGACTAGAGAGAGAGTGTTGGGTGCTACGTTCGAGGAGGTGGTTGATATCGCTTGCGAGATTGAGACGGTTCGCCGTCAGGATCGGGAGGAGAGGGAGGCCAAGAGGCCTCGAGGATCTGGCAGTTATAGTGGTGCTCCTTCGAGGGGCCAGTTCCAGCATGGTAGAGGTCGTTCTTTCAGGCCTGCTCAGTCAGCCCGCCCAGGTTATCATGGGGCATCTTCGGGTCATGGTTATCATGGTACTCAGCAGGGCCAGTCATCACTTAGTGCCCTCCCAGCTCAAAGTTCATCTCGTGCCCCGTCAGCTCAGTGTTCTTCTACGCCGAGTTCGTCATCTAGTCACTCTGGTGCGAGGGGTTCCCTTTAGTACCCTTCTTCAGCACCTGGGAGTTGTTTTGAGTGTGGAGAGTTTGGGCATGTGTGGAGGCAGTGTCCTCATCATGTTGCTAGTTTGTCCCAATAGAGGGGTCAGCCCTCGACTTCTGCTCCAGTTACTTCACCACCCGCCCAGCCAGCTAGGGGTGGAGGTCAGGCAGCTAGGGATTGCCACAGAGGGGGAGGTCGATCAGGCGGCGGTCAAGCCTGTTTCTATGCACTCCCAGGCAGGCCAGATGCTATGGCTTCAGATGCTGTCATTACAGGTATTGTTTCACTCTGCCACGGAGATGCCTCTGTATTATTTGATCCCGGTTCCACCTTTTCTTATGTGTCATCATATTTTGCTTGTTATTTCGGTATGCCCCGTGAGTTTCTTGCTTTACCTATTCATGTATCTACCTCGGTGGGAGATACTGTTGTTGTAAATCGTGTGTACCGGTCATGTGTTGTGACTATTGGGGGTCTGGAGACCCAAGTGGATCTATTACTATTGAGCATGGTGGATTTCGATGTCATTTTAGGTATGGATTTGTTATCTCCGTGTCGTGCTATTCTAGACTATCATGCTAAGACCGTCACTTTGGCTATGCTGGGTGTACCGCGGATCGAGTGGCGTGGTATGACTGATTATGTCCCTAGTAGAGTGATCTCTTTCTTGAAGGCCCAGTGTATGGTTGGGAAGGGTTGCCTTTCATATCTAGCGTTTGTGAGGGATGTTGGAGCTGAGACTCCTAGTACTGATTCTGTTCCAGTTGTGAGGGATTTTCCCGATGTGTTTCCTGCAGACCTGCCGGCATGCCGCCGGACAGGGATATTGATTTTGGTATTGATTTGGTGCTGGGCACTCAGCCCATTTCTATTCCGTTGTATCGTATGGCACCAGCAGAGTTGAAAGAATTGAAGGAGCAGCTTCAGGAACTCATAGATAAGGGGTTCATTCGGCCTAGTGTGTCACTTTGGGGTGCGCCAGTCCTGTTTGTGAAAAAGAAGGATGGCACCATAAGAATGTGCATTGATTATAGGTAATTGGACAAGGTAACAATTAAGAACAAGTATCCTTTGCCTCGCATTGATGATTTATTTGACCAGCTTCAGGGAGCGAGGGTGTTCTCCAAGATTGATCTGCATTCGGGTTATCACCAGTTGAAGATCAGGGATTCAGATATTCTTAAGACTGCTTTCAGGACCAAATATGGTCATTATGAGTTCCTTGTGATGTCTTTCGGGCAAACCAATGCCCCAGTATCATTCATGCATTTGATGAACAGTGTATTTTGGCCTTATCTGGATTCGTTTGTTATAGTATTCATTGATGATATCTTGGTGTATTTGCGTAGTCAGGAGGAGCACGCGGATCATTTGCGAGTTGTATTGCAAAGATTGAGGGAGGAGAAGCTTTATGCAAAATTCTCCAAGTGTGAGTTTTGGCTCAGTTCAGTGGCTTTCTTGGGGCACATGGTGTCCAGCGAGGGTATTCAGGTTGATCCAAAGAAGATTGAGGCGGTTCAGAGTTGGCCTAGACTGTCCTCAGCCATAGAGATTCGTAGCTTTCTTGGGTTGGCATGCTATTATCGCCAGTTTGTTCAGGGATTCTCATCTATCGCATTGCCCTTAACCAAATTGACTCAGAAGGGTGTTTCATTCATGTGGTCGGACGAGTGTGAGGAGAGCTTTCAGAAGCTCAAGACGGCTTTGACCACAGCTTCAGTATTGGTCTTGTCATCAGCTTTAGGTTCATATATCGTGTATTGTGATGCTTCGAGAGTTGGGATTGGTTGTGTATTGATGCATGAGGGTAGAGTTATTGCGTATGCTTCTCGTCAGTTGAAGCCCCATGAGAAGAACTACCCCGTTCATGATTTGGAGTTGGCTGCCATAGTTCATGCATTGAAAATTTGGAGGCATTACTTGTATGGCGTATCTTGTGAGGCGTTCACTGATCATCGCAGTCTTCAGCATTTGTTCAAACAAAAGGATCTTAATTTGAGGTAGCGGAGATGGTTGGAGTTGCTTAAAGATTATGATATCACTATATTGTACCATCCGGGAAAGGTCAATGTGGTGGCTGATGCTTTGAGCTGAAAGGCAGTGAGTATGGGGAGTTTGGCATATATTCCAGTTGAGGAGAGACCCCTTGCAATTTATGTTCAGGCGTTGGCCAATCGGTTCGTAATGTTGGATATTTCGGAGCCTAGTCGGGTGTTGGCTTGCGTGGTTTCTCGGTCTTCCTTAATTGATCGCATCAAAGAGCGCCAGTATGATGACCCGTATTTGCTTGTCCTTAAGGACAGAGTTCAGCATAATGATGCCAGAGATGTGACCATCGATGATGATGGGGTGTTGAGGATGCAGGGCCGGGTTTGTGTGCCCAATGTGGATGGGCTGAGAGAGTTGATTCTGGAGGAGGCCCATAACTTGCGGTATTCTATTCATTCGGGTACCACGAAGATGTACCATAATTTGAGGCAGCACTATTGGTGGGGAAGAATGAAGAAAGATATTTTGGGATTTGTAGCTCGGTGTCTCAATTATCAGCAGGTGAAATATGAGCATCAGAGACCGGGTGACTTTCTTCAGCAGATGGTTATTCCTGAGTGGAAGTGGGAGAGGATCACTATGGACTTTGTTGTTGGACTTCCACGGACTTTGAAGAAGTTCGATGCTATTTGGGTGATTGTGGATTGGCTGACCAAGTTCGCGCACTTCATTCCTATCTGTACTACCTATTCTTTAGAGCGGTTAGCAGAGTTATATATCTAAGAGATTGTTCGGTTGCATGGTGTTCCAGTTTCTATCATTTCAGATCGGGGTACTCAGTTTACTTCCTAGTTTTAGAAGTCTGTTCAGCGAGAGTTGGGTACTCAGGTGGAGTTGAGCACAGCTTTTCACCCTCAGACGGACGGGCAGTCCGAGCGTACTATTCAGATATTGGAGGACATGTTGCGTGCTTGTGTTATTGATTTCGGAGGTTCATGGGATAAGTTTCTACCGCTTGCAGAGTTTTTTTACAACAACAGCTACCAGTCGAGTATTTAGATGGCTCCATATGAGGCTTTGTATGGGAGGTGGTGTAGATATCTAGTTGGTTGGTTCGAGCCCGGCGAGGCTAGGCTATTGGGGACAGATTTGGTTCAGGATGCCTTAGAGAAGGTGAAGGTGATTCAGGAGAGGCTTCATACAGCGCAGTCACGATAGAAGAGTTATGCGGACCGGAAGGTTCGAAATATGTCCTACATGGTTGGTAAGAAGGTCTTGCTGAAGGTTTTGCCCATGAAGGGTGTTATGAGATTTGGGAAGAAAGGAAAGTTGAGTCCGCGGTTCATTGAGCCTTTTGATGTGCTTCAGAGGATTGGGGAGGTGGCTTATAAGCTTGCTTTGCCACCCAGCCTGTCGAGTGTGCATCCGCTATTTCATATTTCTATGCTCCAGAAGTATATTGGGGTTCCGTCTCATGTTTTGGACATCAGCACGGTTCAGTTGGATGATGATTTGACCTCTGATGTGGAGCTAGTAGCAATTTTGGGTCGTCATGTTCGAAAGTTGAGGTCAAAGGATATAGCTTCAGTGAAAGTGCAGTGGAGAGGTCGGCCCGTGGAGGAGGCTACCTGGAGACCGAGCGGGAGATGCGGAGCAGACATCCTCACCTGTTTGAGGCTTCAGGTATGTTTCTTGACTCATTCGAGGACGAACGTTCGTTTAAGCTTCTTTAGCTTCGAGGCTACCGCTCCATTTTCCCCTATTTTAGCTTCTTTACACTTCGTTACCCGTGTTTTAAGTTATCGGGTTGATTAGTCCAAGTTCGGAGAGGATTTGGTAAGAAATGAGACACTTAGTCTCTTTTTAGAAGGCTTAAGTTGGAAAAGTCAATCGGATGTTGACTTATGTGTTAGAAGGCTCGGATGTGAGTTCTGATGGTTCAGTTAGCTTTGAGAGGTGATTTGTGACTTAGTAGTGTGATCGGAATAAGTTTTGGAGGTCCGGAGTAGAATTAGGCTTCAATTGGCGAAGTTGATATTTTGGCGATTTCTGGTTGATAGGCGAGATTTTGATCCGGGGGTCGGGATGGAATTCCGAGAGTTGTAGTAGCTTCGTTATGTCAGTTGGGATGTGTGTGCAAAATTTCAGGTCATTCGGACATGTTTTGGTTGGGTTTTTGATCGAAAACATATTTCGAAAGATTTCTCAAAAATTAGTCTTAAATCCGATGTGTTTTGAGCAATTTGATGTTGTTTGAGGTACTTTGATGATTGGAACAAGTTTGAATAAGGTATTGGGTCATGTTTGTGCTTTTGGTTGAGGTCCCGGGGGCCTCGGGGTGAATTTGGATGGTTAACAGAAAGATTTTGGACTTAAGAGATTTCAGAAGATTGCTGCTTCTGGTCTTTCCGCACCTGCGGTTTGGGGACCGCAAGTGCGGCATCGCATGTGCGAAGGAATTTCCGCAGATGTGGATTTGAGGAGAGAGGTCAGAAACCACAGATGCAGAATAGGAACCGTACCTGCAAACCCGCAGATGTGGCAGTGTACCACAGATGCAGTTTTGGCTCGTCAAGAGGATTCCGCAGATGCAGAGAAAATTACCGCAAAAAGCGGTACCGCAGGAGTGGTGGTGCGATCGCAGATGCGAAAACCCCTGGGCAGAATGTTTTAAGTTATTTCATCCGCGATTTTGGGTCATTTTTCCTCCATAGTTGGTCTTTTGAGAGCTTTTTGAAGGAAATCGAAGAGGGATTCAAGGAGAAACGTTTGGAGGTAAGATTTTCGAACCTAAAACTCGAATCTATAGTGAAATCCACTTAGAAAATCATGGAAACTTAAGCTAAAAATGGAAGAACTAGGGCTTGGGATTTTGAATCTTTGATTGGGTATTTGGAGGACCATTTAAGGTCGGATTTGAGAACTTTTGATATGTATGAACTCGTGGGGTGATAAGGAATCTAATGACGTGAAAATTTCTGAGTTTCGAAGAGTGGGACCAGGGCTCGAGTTTTGCTAATTTCGGGATTTTCAATATTTTTCGATTGTTTTCGTTTGGGCTTTGCTCCCTTAGCATATTGTGATGTATTCGTTCTGATTTTGGATAGATTCGACGCGCATGGAGGCCAATTTGAAGGGCAAAGGCGTCGCGAGCTAGAGATTTCGCTGGTTCGATATGAGTAATGATTGTAAATGATACTCTGAGGATTTGAAACCCCGGATTTGCACATTGTAGTGCTATATTGAGGTGAGACACGCGCTGATAATGAGCGTGGGGTTGTTTGCTATTGGGGATTGTGACTTGGTCCGTCCCGATTGACGATTTTACTGCGTATTTGACTGAAACCTATTTGTTAGCATCATGATTTGGGTTGATTGCCATATTTGGGCTTTGTGCCAACTATTTTAACCCTTCGGGGATCTTTATCACTATTTTCTCACTGCTTTGACTTACTACTTGAACTCAGTCCTGTTGATATTTACGGTTTTACAAACTCAGCCACTGTTACTCATATTTGAAACTTAAATGATATTTCTAAATGATGTTTTGGGCTGAGAACTACTGTTTTACTAATGCCCGAGGGTCTTGCGATGACTTTCGGACTAAGTGAGGATGAGGTCCATATGTAAGGATATGTTGATTGATATGAGGTCGGGGTCCTAGATTCGATGCCAGGAGATGGCTTGATATTGCGCTTGGGCCGTAAGGGAGTGATTGATGTTATGCCCAAGGGGCTGATATTAGTGATTGTGAGGAAGCCCGAGGGGCTGATACTATTCTGAGAGTGAGCCCGAGGGGCTGATACTGTACTGAGAGTGAGCCCGAGGGGCTGATACTATGCTGAGCGATTGATACTGTGCCGAGGGGCGGATTTCTACTTGTTATTTACCGGTTTGAGTTGTTTTTAAAAGGGATTTCATTCGATTTCTTCACTGATTTACTACCTTAAGTGATTTTACTGCTGGATATGGAATTGCTTTGTGCCTTTACATGTTTTCATACTTTCAGCCATTATTTATAATTATTATTCACTGAGTCGGAGTGCTCACATTACTCCCTGCACCATGTGTGCAGATTCAGGCATCGCAGAGTCCGCTCCTGAGTGCTGATCCTCCCAGTCGAGGCAGTGATTCGGAGACTACGAGGTAGTTGTTGGCGTCCACAGCCCCGTGCCTCCCTTATCTTATCATTTTCATGTTCTTAGAACTATTATATCGGATTTAGTGTTCAATAGACTTGTATCCGGATTTCTTAGTTGCTCATGACTTGTGACACCCCGGTTTGGGCTGTATCGGGATGGTTCCTACTGTTGTTATCGTTAAATTCCGCAATTTATGGATATTATACCATGTATTATTACTGTTTATGATAATTAACTACTTAAAGAGGTTGTCCATTTTGGTCTGGCTGGCCTTATCTTCACAAGAGGCACCATCACAACCGGGTTTGGGAATTGGGTCGTGATAGCAAGATTTGAGACAGGGCTTAGTCTCATACAAAGAAAAGGCAATTCTTAGCCTTATGCGAATAAGGAGGAAGGGCTTAGCCTCATGCAAGATTTGAGACAAGGCTTAGTCTCATGCAAAGAGAAGGTAATGCTTAGCCTTATGCGAATAGGGAGGCAGGGCTTAATCTCATGCAAGATTTGAGACAGGGCTTAGTCTCATGCAAAGAGAAGGCAATGCAAAGAGAAGGCAATGCTTAGCAGTGAACAAGTAGCAAATAGGAGTAGAATATTTTTTAGTTGGAGATATATTTGCGTCTGGAGGCCTGATTGATAGTGATTTTGATATGTGTATATCTGCAAATACTCCTGTTATGTTCACTGTGCCTGCATCCTAAAAAAATCATAAGTTTTGTAGGGGGAGGTTGGTTTGTGCCTTTGTCTGCTTGCTTTGCTTTTCTCTGTTCTGGAGGCCATGTTCGAGTTACCCTGAGTAACACCTGGCGGTCATAGAAATAAAGTTTTCGAAAATATGCACTTATTGATGAAATAGAGTTATTTTAGAAAATATAGTGATACATAATATCAAGTAAATTAGATGAACTAATGATTGTAACACTTTTAGAGACATTGCGGCTTCCTTGCACTAGAATTTTGAGGATCCTCAAAATTCTGCCCCAGTTTGATCCTTCGGTCATTGTGCGTGCAACAAAATTTGTTGGATCTGCTCCGAAATTTTGAGAATCCTTCTCAAAATTCTGCCCCAGTTACTTAACTGATTTCTGACTGTCTGGCATATGATGGCGTCGGCTGGACTTGTTTCGGAATTTTGAGGGTCCTCCTCAAAAATTCTGCCCCAGTTTCTGATTTTGGGGAAATGAAGATTTTATTAAGATGTGACCGAACCCATAGGACTGCCTACGTATCCCTTCTTAAACGGGAATCAGGTCAAGCGTAGTTCAGTTACATCAGATGAAGGAATGTAAATAGTCTAAACATAGTATCTCTTGACTGCATCTGAATTGATAGGTTTTGGCCAAACTTCTTCGTCCATTTCTGCGAGTATGAGTGCTCCTCCTGTTAGTACCCTGTGAACCATGTAAGGACCCTTCTAGTTGGGTGAAAATTTCCCTTTGGCTTTATCCTGATACAGGAAGATCCACTTCAGCACCAGCTGCCCCAATGCGAATTATCTTGGTCTGACCCTTTTGTTGAAAGCTCTGGACATTCTATTCTGATAAAGCTAACCATGACATACTGCATTCATTCTTTTTCCATCTATGAGGTCTAGTTGCTCATAGCGGCTCCTTATCCATTCTGTATCACTGAGTTTGGCTTCCTGTATGATCTTTCAAGAAGGAATTTCTACCTCAGCGGGAATGACAGCTTCGGTACCATAAAACAGCAAATAGGTAGTTGCCCCGCGGACCATAGTGCGGTATCCCAATAGGGCAAAGGGTAACTTCTTGTGCCATTGTTTGTGATTTTCTACCATCTTCCTCAGTATCTTCTTGATGTTCTTGTTGGCAGCTTCCACAACTCCGTTCATTTGAGGCCTATTTGTTATAGAGTTTTTGTGCTTGATTTTTAAGGTTTCACACATGGCTTTCATCAGGTCACTATTGATATTGGCGGCATTATCAGTGATAATGGACTCGGGGACCCCGAATCGACAAACAATGCGATCCTTAACGGAATCTACAATGACTTTCTTGGTTACAACTTTGTAAGATGCAGCCTCTACCCATTTTGTGAAATAATCGATAGCCACTAAAATGAATCGGTGCCTGTTAGAAGCGGTGGGCTCGATCAAATCGATGACATCCATTCCCCTAGCAACAAAAGGCCAAGGTGCACTTGTTGCATTGAGCTCATTTGGTAGTACCTTTATCATGTTTGCATGTACCTGGCATTAGTGGCATTTCTGTACGTACCTGATGCAATCCGTTTCCATGGTCATCCAAAAATATCCAGCTTTGAGTATCTTCTTGGCTAGAACAAAACCGTTCATATGTGGTCCGCAAGTTCCGGCATATATTTCCTCAAGCAATTTGGAAGCCTCATTTGCGTTAACATACCTTAACAACCCCAGATCAGGAGTTCTTCTATACAGGGTCCCTCCGCTTTGGAAGAAGTGATTGGACAACCTCCATAGTGTGCGTTTCTGAGTATGTTTTGCATGTTCCGAGTATTCTCTTTTTGCCAAATATTCTTTGATGTCGTGGAACCAAGGTTTTCCATCCGTTTCTTCTTCAACATGAGCAAAGTAAGCTGGTTGATTATGGATCTTCACCGGGATGGGATCGATAAAATTCTTATCTTGATGTTGTATCATTGATGACAAGGTGGCCAGTGCATCTACAAATTCATTTTGAATTCTGGGCACATGTTTGAATTCTATTTTTGTGAACCTCTTCATTAATTCTTGCACATGATACAAGTATGGTAGTATCTTGGTGTTTTTCGTAGCCCATTCTCCTTGAACCTGATGTATCAGAAGATCCAAATTGCCAATTGCCAGCAACTTTTGTATATTCATATCGATGGCCAAATTGAGCCCCATGATGCAAGCCTCATATTCTGCCATATTGTTGTTGCATGGAAACCTAAGCTTTGCTGATACCGTGTAATGTTGACCTGTTTCTGATACCAAAACTGCTCTAATGCCTACTCTTTTGAAGTTCGCAGACCCATCGAAGAACATTCTCCATCTGTCATAGGCTTCATCAATGACCTCTCCTACGAATGATACTTCTTCATCAGGAAAATACATTTTTAGTGGTTTGTATTCTCCTCCCACTGAATTTTTAGCAAGGTGGTCTGCCAATGTTTGTCCTTTGACTGCCTTCTGGGTTACATAGATGATATCGAACTCACTTAACAATATCTGCCACTTGGCTAACTTCCCGGTTGGCATGGGCTTCTGAAAGATGTACTTTAGAGGGTCCATCCTAGATATGAGGTATGTGGTATAGGCACAGGAGTAATGCCTCAATTTCTGAGCTGTCCATGTCAAAGCACAACAAGTGCGTTCCAGTAGAGAATATTGTGCTTCGTAAGGTGTGAACGTCTTACTCAAGTAATATGTGGCTTGCTCCTATCTTCCCGTCTTGTCATGTTGTCCCAAAACACATCCAAAAGCCCCATCTAATACAGACAAATAGAGTAGAAAAGGTCTCCCAGGTTCTGGCGGAACTAGGACTGGTGGCATGGACAAGTATTCCTTGATTTTGTCAAAAGCCTTCTAACAATCCTCGGTCCAACTGGTTTCAGCATCTTTCCTCAACATTTTGAAGATGGGCTCACATATTACTATGGATTGTGCTATGAAGCGACTAATGTAGTTGAGGCATCCTAGGAAGCTCATCACGTCCTTTTTGCTCTTTGGTGGTGGTAACTCTTGGATAGCCTTAACTTTGGATGGGTCCAACTCGATTCCTCGGCAGCTGACAATAAATCCCAACAGCTTTCCTGTAGGAACCCCGAATGCACATTTTGTGGGATTCAATTTTAGATTGTACCTCCTTAGCATGTCAAAGAACTTTCTCAAGTCTGCTATGTGATCTGCGGCCCTCTTGGATTTGATGATGACATCATCAACATACACCCTATTTTCTTATATATCATGTAATGGAAGATGATCTTCATAGCTCTCATGTAGGTAGCCCCAGCATTCTTTAGACTGAACGACATTATTTTGTAGTAGTACACTCCCCATGGTATAATGAAGGTTGTTTTCTTTGCGTCTTCTTCATCCATCCAGATCTGATGATAACCCGCGAAGCAATCTACAAAGGATTGGAGTTCATGCTTGGCATAATTGTCGATCAGGATGTGTATATTTGGCAATGGGAAATCATCCTTGGAACTTGCTCTATTTAAATCCTGATAGTCAACACACACCCTGACATTCCCATCTTTCTTCGGAACCTGTACAATATTGGCTAACTAGGTTGGTTACTCAAGTACCCTAAGGACTTTGGCTTTGATCTGCTTAGTGACTTCCTCCTTGATTTTTAGGCTCATGTCAGGTTTGAACTTTTTGCGTTTCTGCTTTACCGGCGGACACATTAGATTGGTAGGCAACTTATGAGCCACTATGGATGTGCTTAGACCGGTCATGTCGTCATATGACCATGCAAAAATATCTTCATATTCTTTTAGGAAACAAATGTACTCTTCCTTCTCTAACAGTGATAAGTGAATGCTTATGCGAGTCTCTTTGAGGGTTTCAGAATCTCCTAAATTGATTGCTTCGGTTTCGTCCAGGTTGGACTTAGGTATGTTCTCAAAATTCTCAACTTCTCTGACAACTTCCTCAAGTATTTCATCCTCTTCTTCTGGGTCACTATCCTTATATTGCATTGTTTCATTACATGTCACAATCATCGGTTCATCAGAAAAAGTAGTAATAACACTTTAGAAGAAAAATGTGAAAGATAATAATAAATAATAAATAGCACTGCATTAATTAAATTTGAAAATATCCAAAACAGGTACATCTCGATGACTCGAGCAATTATTTCGAAACAAAATGCGTCTTTAAAATAAAATTACTGAAAATATCTTAAATGCCTAGCATGGCTATTAAAACAAGTCAGGTTGATTGCCAAGCTACCTAGGAACTCGAGGGGCCCGGGATGGTGTGGCAGTCCAATTCTTAAGAACAACTCCCTTCTCTATGGTCTAAATGGTGAGGCCTTCTTCCTCCTCCTCCTCAACTATCACATTGCAATCCATATTCTCGTTTTCTAGGAACAAATTTCTCAACCCAGCCAATGCTTCTTTCTCTGCAAATCCCCATATTGTATCGGCCTGGCAAAAAGTCTAACTTAGATATGGCACTGGTTGCTCGAGAGGGTAATAAGGACCACGTCATAGTGGCGACCAATCATTATACTCTTGCCAGGAGTATGGATATCCCAGCCCAAAAGTTGTGCCGTGACGTTTCAACTATATCGGTTTGGTAATGCCCTGGAGTTTCTTCCCAAGCCCTTCGTTGGGTTCATACCCAGACCATGCCAGTATGCTTTCTATTTGTTACTCCCCCACTTGTCCTTCTCAACTGCGTTGACATGCTCAATGCGGTGATAAGTCTCTCCACCCAGCTTTCTTCTATTCTCGACAACTGGAACAATTTGACTGGTGTAAATAGGGTTACTTCCATCCACGTGAATGATTACATCCTGATGGTTCCATTCGAATTTCACGGTCTAGTGTAATGTGGAAGCCACAACCCCAGCAGCATGTATCCAAGGTTGTCCAAATAGAAGATTGTATGTAGCAGATATGTCTAGTACTTGGAACTCAATATGGAACCAAGTCGGGCCCATCTACAGACAAAGGTTAATCTCCCCAATTGTGGCCCTTTGAGACCCATCAAATGCTTTCACGTTCATACTCCCTGCTCGTATCTCATGGAAATCTTTGCCCAACCTTTTCAGAGTAGTCAATGGACAAATGTTGAGGTTTGAACCCCCATCTATTAAGACCTTGGCGATGAATTTGTCCTTAAACTGTACTGTGATATGTAATGCCCTGTTGTGACTTAATCCTTCGGGTGGTAGTTTATCCTCATGGAAGGTTATCTTGTGACTCTCCAGTACTTGCCCTACCATGTTGGCCATCTCTCCACTGGTGATGTTGTTGGGTACGTAAGCTTCATTTAACACCTTCATCAGAGCACTCCTATGCGCCTCAGAATTTTGCAGTAGCGATAGGATGGATATCTGGGCGGGAGTCTTGTTCAAATGATTGACGACGGAGTATTCTCTTGCCTGTACTTTCCTCCAAAGATCATCTGGAACAGTTTCAATGATGGGTTGTTTGGTAGCAGCTTCCTTTCTTGTTCCTCCCAAGTTTTCGGGTGTATAGATTCCTCCAGTTCTGGTCATTCCCTGTGCAGCACCAGATTCTTCCATCTTTGCTTTTCCCTTTCTTCTAGCTTCGGCAACATAACCCTAGGTTATGGCGTTGGACTTGAAAGGAGGTGTGGGTGCTACTGTTACGGTGAAGGGTGTGGATACTTCTACTTCAAATAGAGATGGTGCAGTTGCAGGTGCTGTTACTTCAATTTCAAACAAGACTGATGTGGCTACTTCAACTTCGACTGGCGGCTGTATCTGTACCACAATAGGAGTGAGTGTGACTACAGGTTTAGGGTCATCATCTTCCCGAATAAGCCTGATCGACCCCTCAGGATCCCATTCTTTATCAGTCTCTATCACATTTAACCCTTCACCCCAATGATCTGGGAGGGGATTGTTGCGGACATTTGGCACGACCTCTTTTGCTTGTATGATTTTGGTATCAATCAGGGTTTGAATCTTATCTTTCAGGGTGCGACATTCATCGATAGTATGCCCTTTGATGCCAGAATGGTATGCATATGTTTTGTTTGGCTTGATCCATTGGGAGGAGTTTTCCATTGCAACAACAGGAATGTGGGTAACATATCCAACAAACTTCAATCTTTCATACAGTTGGTCAATGGGTTCAGCAATAGGGGTATATTGTCTAGGCGGCCTGTGATCAAAATTGGGTCTGGGTTTTTGATAGTTTTGGCGGGTTGGAGGTGAATGGTAATCGGTTGGTTGGGTGTTAAAAGTGTGATAGGCAGTAGCGGGTTGGGAATATCTGAGAGGTAAGGGTTGGTATGTAGGTGGAGGTATCTGGTATGTGAGTGGAGATTTTGGACCTTGGGCCACCATTACTGCCCCTACTTCTTTCTTCTTTGATATACCCCCTGACTGCAATGCTTTGTTTGTGGCCTGCAATGCCTTGAAATTGGTCATCATCCCACTCTTGATCCCTTCTTCAATCATTTCTCCGAGTTTGATGATGTTGGAGAACTTGTGATTTTCAATGACCATTAACCTTTCATAGTATTGGAGATCCTGGGCCCTGATGAAGAATTTGTTCATCTGCTCTTCTTCTAGTGTCGGCCTAACTTTTGCAGCTTCTGACCTCCATCAAGTAGCATACTCGCGGAAAATATCTGTTGGTTTATTCTTTAGATTCTGTATGTAGAAGACATCTGGTGCATTCTCTGTGTTAAACCAGAATCAATCCATGAAGTCTGATGCCATGCTTACCTAATTAACCCACTTCTTGGGATTCTGGAAGGTGGTTTGCAGGTACTGAGTAGGAAGATGTTGGTGTTGAGGAGGAGTGGGTATTGGTGGAGGATTAGGACTTTAGGGAGGAGTTGCGTATTGATGGGGTACGGGAGGGTTTTGCGGATGTTGGTTTGGTGTGTTTTGAAGAGGTGTTAGGTTTTGAGCATTTTGTTGGTTAACGTCTGGGACTGTCACGACCATTTCCATAATATGTCATGATGGCATCCAACACCATTACCGGTCAAGACAACGTGGAAATATAAATAAGTTCTCATTTTACTTTTACCAAAATATTTGCAACAATTTCTTAAGTTAACGTTAAAACAAGTAATAATCAGTAATGTGCCAAAATGATTATAAAAATTCCCAAAAGAATAGTCTAATGATGTGTGTTCCAATACCTAGTGTCACAAGTTGTGGGCAACTAGTAGAATATACAAAAGAATAAATCTATCCTACTGTCCGAAATAGAATAGACAGCAAAAATAAATAAAGAGAGACTCCATCAAGCTGCTAAACAGCACAGGAAGGGGCAGCTCACTGTGGAAGTCTCGAACTATGCTCAGGGATGCGCGCCAGACTGATAGCCAGATGTATCTGCCTCAGATCCTGTACAATTAAGTATAGAAGTGTAGTATGAGTATATAAACAATATGCACCCAGTAAGTATCTTGTCTAATCTCGAAAAAGTAGAGACGAGAAGTCGACTTGACACTTACTAGGGTCAAATAATATGAGAGATGAATTATAATGAGCATGAATAAAACAATAATTAGCAATGTATAGCAAGAACTAACAGGTCCTCTCCTAGATAATGTCATGGCTGACAACTTCCATTCCAAGACAAATAATAAGCTGAAGTCATAGAAAAATACTGAGTAAGACATGCGCAAGGAGTGCCGAGGTCGTACGGCCCGATCCAACATAAAAGTAAATTGTGCACTGTCGAGGGTCGAACGACACGAACCATAGATGAATCTATTACCCCGCTCGCGAATCAACCATGCGACGCGGTCAAATGTAATTAAACACAGCAACAATCAGACAAGAACATATAGCTGGGGAGCAATTACTCACTGAATTATCAACTTCTCTTTAAAAAGGCCAAGAAAGATCATGTTCCTCTTAACTAGTCTCATTTATCATAATCACCATGATTTAAGCAATCCGAATTAAACATAGAGTTGCAAGAATACCACATAAAGCATGCTTCTAGGTCCTAAACTACTCGGACTTAGCATAATAGTAGCTACGCACGGACTCTCATCACCTAGTGCATACGTAGCCCCCGCATTTAATGGCAAATTATTAGATTACATCACCTATGGGGACAATTCCCTCTTACAGGGTTAGATAGGGGACTCACCTCGCTCCGAAGTGCACTTCCAATACCAAAAATGAGCCTGAACTGTCAATTTGGAGTCGAACGATCCAAAACTAGATAAACGAGGTAGGAACTAGTCAATATAAGCTCACAAGGTCGCATTCCAACTATTTAAGCAATTCCCCACCCTTAAACACAAGTTTCCTATAATCCAACCCCGGGCCCACGTGCCCGAATTCCGAATTTTTTGAAAGAAAGTTGTTCTCCATGGCCCAAGGATCAATAATATCTGATTCCTAATTCATTTCACAATAAAGTTCGTGGTCAAATCTAACTTTTGTCAAAATCCTAGGTTTTTGCTCTAATCCCATGATTTTTCGTTAATCTTTGTATGTTAATCTACAAGACTCGAGTATTAAACTAGAAATAGGTAGGATAAACTTACCTCAAGAGGCTAGGTGAAGGTCCTCTCTCAAGAGCTCCAAAATCGCCCAATGGATGAGTGAAAAATGGCCAAAAATGATTAGAGCCCGCAATAAATGAAGCTCACTACTTCATTGATTTCCGCATCCACGGTCAGGGGACCACATCTGTGAGAAAGTGGCCGCATCTGCGGAATTGGCCAAGCTGGGTTGGGACCGCTTCTGCGGTCTTGAAGCCTCTTCTGTGCAGCCGCTTTTGCGGTTTTGGGCCTGGCCTGCCTTGGCCGCTTCTGTGAGAGGACGACCGCTTCTGTGGTCTCGCACCTGCGGCTGACCAACCTCAGGTGCGGTTATAACAGAAACCAGATGATTCAGCTCTTTTCAACTTTTCCAACTTCACTCGAGCCTCGTTCGATTGACGCTCGGGGCTCTCGGGCCCCGCCTGAACATACCGACAAGTCTGAATTCATGAAATGGACCCGCTCGAACCTTTAGAACACCCAAAACAATGCTAAAATCTACGAATCACCCCCTAAAACCAATTGAATCAAACTTATGAACTTCAAGTTCTTAAATTCACTTCTAACGTGCCGAAACATACTTATACTACTCGGATTGACACCAAATTTTGCGGGCAGGTCTTAAATGTTATATTGGGCTCCGAAACCAACATATGAGCCCGAAAACTATGATCAATCATTATTTAGTTTCTTTAAATCCTTAAAATTTTAGTTTAACAATTTCTAATAAAAAATCATTACTTGGGCTAGGGGCCTTGGAATTCGATTCTGGGCATATGCCCAGGTCCCATATTTTCCTACGGACCCTCCGGGACCGTCAAAACACGAATCTGGGTCCATTTGCTAAAAATGTTGACCAACATCAAACTCAGCCTTTTAAGAAAATCTTAAGGAATCAAATAAGCATATTTCAACCCAAATTCTTCCTAATCTCGAACCAACCATCCCCGCAGGTCGTAAATTAGTTAAAGCAAGCACGAGAAGTTTTATTTAGGGGGACGAGATTCTAAAAAGTAAAACGACTAGTCGGGTCGTTACATTCTCCACCTCTTAAACAAACGTTTATCCTCGAACGGACATAGAAAAGTACCTGAGGTGCTGAATAAATGTGGGTATCTGCTCCACATGTCCTCCTCGAACTCTCAGGTCGCCTCCTCAACTAGTTGGCCTCTCCACTGGACCTTTACCAATAAAATCCTCTTGGATCTTAACTGGAGATCCTGCCTATCAATAATGGCAACTGGCTCCTCCTCGTAACTCAGGCTCTCATCAGACTGAATAGTACTGAAGTCCAACATATGGGACAAGTCGGCATGATACCTCCGAAGCATAGACACGTGAAAAACTAGGTGAACTCCTGATAAACTAGGGGTAAAGCAAGCTTGTAAGCAACCTCCCCAACTCGCCTCAACACCTCAAATGGGTTAATAATCCTTGGGCTCAGCTTGCCCTTCTTCCCGAATGCCATAACACCTTTCATTTTTGAGACTTTCAAGAGGACCTTCTCGCCAACCATGAATGACACATCACGCGCCTTTTGATCCGTGTAACTCTTCTGTCTGGACTGATCTGTGTGAAGCCTCTCCTGAATCAACTTTAGCTTGTCCAAGGCATCTTGCACCAAATCTGTACTGTATAACTTAGCCTCACTAGGCTCAAACCACCCGATAGGAGAACAACACCACCGACCATATAAAGCCTCAAATGGAGCCATCTCAATGCTGGACTGATAGTTGTTGTTGTATGCAAACTCTGCCAAAGGCAAGAACTGATCCCACTGTCCTCCAAAGTCAATCACACATGCTCTGAGCATGTCCTTCAAAATCTGAATTGTCCTCTCCGACTGCCCGTCGGTCTGAGGATGGAATGTCGTGCTAAGCTCTACATGGGTCCCTAACTCACTCTGGACGACTCTCCAGAAATGGGAAGTGAACTGACGGCCCCTATCTGATACGATGGAAACAGGCACACTGTGCAACTTGACTATCTCCCAAATGTAAATCTGGGCCAATCTCTTTGGAGTGTAAGTAGTCACAACCGGAATAAAGTGCACCGACTTGGTCAATCTATCAACAACGATCCATACTGCATCAAACTTCCTCAAGGTCCAGGGCAATCCAACTACGGAGTCCATAGTAATGCGCTTCCACTTCCACTCTGGTATAGGCATCTGCTGAAGTAGGCCACCTGGCCTCTGGTGCTCAAACTTAACCTGTTGGCTATTCAAACACTTAGCCGCATACTCCACAATGTCTTTCTTCATTCTCCGCCACCAGTAATGTTGCCTCAAGTCATGATACATCTTCATCGCACCCGGATAAATGAAATATAGCGAACTGTGTGCCTCCTCTAATATCCTCTCCCTCATACCATCAACATTAGGAACACATAGGCGACCTAGAGTCGCAAAACACCATCCTCGCCAATAGAAACCTCCTTGGAATAGCCCTAAAGCACTGTCTCTCTAAGAATCGCCAAATGTGGATCATCGAACTGTCGGGCCTTGATCTGCCCCAATAATGACGACTGAGCAACCATACATGCAAGAACTTGGCTGGGCTCTGAAATATCCAACCTCACAAGTCTATTAGCCAAGGACTGAATGTCCCAAGCTAGTGGTCTCTCCTCTGCTGGAATGAATGCCAAGCTACCCATACTCTCCGCTTTCCTACTTAAGGCATCCGCGACCACATTTGCCTTGCCTGGATGATAAAGAATGGTGATATCGTAATCCTTCAGCAACTCAAGCCATCTACATTGCCTCAAATTGAGATCTCTCTACTTGAACAAGTGCTGTAAGCTGCGATGATCAGTATAAACCTCACATGATACCCCGTACAGATAATACCTCCATATCTTAAGAGCATGAACAATCGCAGCCAACTCCAAATCGTGCACAGGATAATTCTTCTCATGGATCTTCAGTTGACGCAAAGCATATGCAATAACTCGCCCCTAATACACAAATACACATCCCAATCCAATGCGCAAAGTGTCACAATACACCGTATACATCCTTGAACCGAAAGGCAACACAAGAACTGGTGATGTAGTCAGAGTTGTCTTGAGCTTCTGAAAGCTCGCCTCACAATCATCGGACCAACGGAATGGAGCACCCTTCTGGGTCAATCTAGTCAGAGGTGATGCAATAGATGAAAAACCTTGCACGAATCATCTGTAATAACCTGCTAACCCAAGGAAACTCTTGATCTCGGTCACTGAAGTAGGACGTGGCCAACTCTGAACTGCCTCAATCTTCTTGGGATCCACCTTAATACCCTCTCCTGACACCACATGCCCCAAGAATGCCACTGACTCTAGCAAAAACTCACACTTGGAGAACTTAGCATATAGCTTCTGCTCTCGCAAGGTCTGAAGCACTACTCTCAAATACTGCTCGTGCTCCCCCAGGCTACGTGAGTATATCAAGATGTCATCAATGAAGGCGATGACAAAGGAATCAATATAAGGTCTAAACAGCATGATCATCAGGTCCATAAATGTTGCTGGAGCATTAGTCAAGCCAAAGGACATCACCAGAAACTCATAATGGTCGTATCTAGTCTGGAATGTAGTCTTCGGAACATCCGAGTCCCGAATCTTCAACTGATGGTACCCCGACCTCAAATGGATCTTAGAGAACACCCTAGCACCCTATAACTGGTCAAACAAATCATCAATGCGAGGTAATGGATACTTGTTCTTGATGGTTACTTTGTTCAACTGGCAATAATCAATACACATCCGCATAGTCCCATCCTTTTTCTTCATAAATAATACTGGTGCACCCCAAGGCAATACACTGCATCTAATAAAACCCTTTGCTAACAACTCCCGAAGTTTCTCTTTCAACTCCTTCAACTCTTTCGGATCCATACGGTACGATGGAATAGATATAGGCTGGGTGCCTAGAGCCAAATCAATATAGAAATCAATATCACAATCCGGTGGCATGCCAGGAAGATCAGAAGGAAACACATCGGCGAACTCTCAAACTACTGGAACCGAATCAATCGTCGAAGACTCTATGGTGGTATCCCGAACATAATCCAAACACCCCTTCTCAACCATATGTCGCGCCTTCAGGAAAGAGATAACATGGCTAGACGTATCAACTGTGGAACCCTTTTATTCCAACCTCGGCAAACCTGGCATTACTAATGTAACAGACTTGGCATGGAAATCTAGGACAGCGTGATATGGAGATAACCAATCCATGCCTAGGATGGTCTCAAAGTCGATTATATCAAGCATCAGAAGATCCGCTCTAGTTTCGAAACCACAGAATATGACCACACAGGACTAGTAAATCCGATCCATAACCATAGAATCGCCTACAAGAGTGGACACATGAACAGGAGTGCCTAAAGGCACATGAGGAATAACTAGGAAATGAGCAAATAGAGATGATACATATGAATAGGTGGACCTTAGATCAAACAATACCGAAGCATTTCTACCGCAGACGGAAATGATACTTGTGATGACGGCATCTAAGGCCAATACATCTGGCATAGCCGAAAGGGCATAGAATCTGGCTGGAGCACCGGCTGGCTGGCCTCCACCTGACTGAGCAGTAGCTAACTGACCTCTCCCTATCTGGCCTCTACCTCTAGGACATCCTCTACCCGCCTTTCCCCCGCCTCTGGAAGGCTGAGCAACCGGTGCTGAAATCATAGGCTGCTAGCCATGCTGTACTGCCTTACCCCGAAGTCTAGGGCAAGTCCTCTTCATATGACCTAGGTCTCCACACTCGTAGCAACCCCTCGGCACCATAGCCTGCTGCCCTGAAGTCAGAGCCTGCGGACCCGAAAATCCACCAGAAGAACCCTGAATGGCTGGTGGGCGATATGAACTCTCTGGCATGGCACTAAAGTAAGCACTGGAAGAACCCTGATGACTAGAATACTTGCTGGAGGGACCCTAAATAGCTGGTGGGCGGTAAGAACTCTCCGACATCACACTGAAATATGGTCTCACTAGAGCACCTCAGGGAGGTGGTGGTGGTGCTGAATGTGGGGCCTTGCTGGGCTGACCCCTCCCCGTGTGCCCTCTACCCCTGGCGGGGGCACCTCTGAACTCTCTAGAAAACCGGGCCCTCTTGTCCTGCTGAAACTGCTCCCTACCCCTCTGGCAATAACCCTCAATCATGTGAGCAATCTCCACCACTAGCTGATACTCAATACCTATCTCTACCTCTCAGACCATGCAAGCTCGAATATTGGGGTGCAACCCTGCAACAAATCTTCGCACTTTCTCTACATCCGTGGGAAGTATCATGAGTGCATGGCGAGACAACTCAGAGAACCTCACCTCATAATCGGTCACGGATATCTGACCCTTCTCAACATGCTTAAACTAATACCGCGGCTCTTCCTTCTTAGAGGGTGGAATATACCTATCCAATAATAACTGTGTGAATTGACCCAAGTGAGGGGAGGAGAACCTGCTAGCCTGCTAAGAACATAAAACTGCCACCATCTACGGGCCCTGCCCTCCAACTGAAAAGTAGTGAAGTTAACTCCATGCGACTCCAATATCCTCATGTTGTGCAGTCTGTCCCTGCACCTATAAATGAAATCTTGGGCATCCTCATGACGCTCACCCCCGAAGATAGGAGGGTGAAGTCTAGTCCATCTATCCAATAACTTTTGCGGGTCACCATCCGCAGCTGGCCTGGTCTCGGGCACCACTGTAGCGACTGGTTGAGCCCCATCTGTGGGTAGTGTACCCGGAGTTTGATACATTGCAGCTGCGTGACCAGGAGACTGAGCAGTAGGGGTCTATGCTCCACCTCCTGCTTGTGATGTAGCTGGATTTGCTGGAAATAAACCAGCCTGAGTCATGGTGTCCATGAACTGGAGCATACGGCCCATGACCTCCTGGAAACTCGATGCTGCCATAAAGTCCGTCGGGGTAGGCTCGGTCGCTGGCACCTCGCCCTACTCCTCAACGATAGGATCTCCCACTGGATCTACTGGTGGTGCTACTGGAACAGCTCTGGGATGCCCTCGTCCCCTACCTCGGGTCGGTGCCCTCCCCTGGCCTCTGCCTCGGCCTCTAGCAACGGGGGGAGCAGCTCCTCCCAGGTTTGGAACATCCGTCGTGCGTGTCCTCACCATCTGTGAGAGAATAGAAGAGGAAAATTTAGTATACCAACCACTGCACGACATGAAATGAATAAAGAGTAGTTTTCTAACACCCTATAGCCTCTCGAAGATAAATATAGACGTCTCTGTACCGATCCGCAGACTCTATTAGGTTTACCAATGACTTGTGAGACCCATGTGAACCTAGTGCTTTGATACCATGTTGTCATAAGCCATATCCATAATAGGTCATGATGGCGCCCAACACCATTGTCGGGCAAGCCAACGCGGAAATATAAATAAGTTTTCCTTTTACTTTTACCAAAATATTTGCAGCAATTTCTTAAGTTAACATTAAAACAAGTAATAATCAGTAATGTGCCAAAATGATTATACAAATTCCCAAAAGAATAGTCTACTGATGTGTGTGCCAAGACCTGGTGTCACAAGTTGTGGGCAACTAGTAGAATATACAAAAGAATAAATCCATCCTATTGTCCGAAATAGAATAGACAGCACAAATAAATAAAGAGAGACTCCATCAAGCTGCTAAACGACATAGGAAGGGGCAGCTCACCATGGAAGTCTCGAACTATGCTCAGGGATGCGCACCAGACTGATAGCCAGATGTACCTACCTCAGATCCTGTACAATTAAGTATAGAAGTGTAGTATGAGTACATAAACAATATGTACCCAGTAAGTATCCTGTCTAATCTCGAAGAAGTAGAGACGAGAAGTCGACTTGACACTTACTAGGGTCAAATAATATGAGAGATGAATTATACTGAGCATGGATAAAATAATAATTAGCAGTGTATAGCAAGAACTAACAGGTCCTCTCCTAGATAATGTCACAGCTGGCAACTTCCATTCCAGGACAAATAATAAGCTCAAATCATAGAAAAATACTAGGTAAAGCATGCGCAAGTAGTGCCGAGGTCGTACGGCCCGATCCAACATAAAAGTAAATTGTGCATTGCCGAGGGTCGAACGGCACGAACCATAGATGCATCTATTACCCGGCTCGCGAATCAACCACACGACACGATCAAATGCAATTAAACACAGCAATAATCAGACAAGAACATATAACTAGGGAGAAATTACTTACTGAATTATCAACTTCTCTTTAAAAAGGCCAAGAAAGATCATGTTCCTCTTAACTAGTCTCATTTATCATAATCACCATGAATTAAGCAATCCGAATTAAACATAGACTTGCAATAAGACCACATAAAGCATGTTTCTGGGTCCTAAACTACCCGGACTTAGCGTAATAGTAGCTACGCACGGACTCTCATCACCTAGTGCGTACGTAGCTGCCGCATTTAATGGAAAATTATTAGATTACATCACCTATGGGGAAAATTCCCTCTTACAAGGTTAGATAGGAGACTCACCTCGCTTCGAAATGCACTTCCAATACCAAGAACAAGCCCGAACGATCCAAAACTAGATAAACGAGGTAGGAACTAGTCAATACAAGCTCACAAGGTCGCATTCCAACTATTTAAGCAATTCCCCACCCTTAAACACAAGTTTCCTATAATCCAACCCCAGGCCCACGTGCCCGAATTCCGAATTTTTTGAAAGAAAGTTGTTCTCCATGGCCCAAGGATCAATAATATCTGATTCCTAATTCATTTCACAATAAAGTTCGTGGTCAAATCTAACTTTTGTCAAAATCCTAGGTTTTTGCTCTAATCCCATGATTTTACGTTAATCTTTGTATGTTAATCTACAAGACTCGAGTATTAAACTAGAAATAGGTAGGATAAACTTACCTCATGATACTAGGTGAAGGTCCTCTCTCAAGAGCTCCAAAATCGCCCAATGGATGAGTGAAAAATGGCCAAAAATGACTTAGAGCCCGCAATAAATAAAGCTCACTGCTTCAGTGATTTCTGCATCCGCGGTCAGGGGACCACATCTGTCGTCCCACTTCTGCGAGAAAGTGTCTGCATCTGCGGAATTGGCCAAGCGGGGCTGGGACCGCTTCTTTGGTCTTGAAGCCGCTTCTGCGGCTTGGGAGCCACTTTTGTGGCTTGGGAGCCACTTCTGCAGTTTTGGGCCTGGCCTGCCTTGGCCGCATCTGCGAGAGGATGACTACTTCTGCGGTCTCGCACCTGCGGCTGACCAACCGCATGTGTGGTTATGACAGAAGCCAGATGCTTCAGCTCTTTTCAACTTTTCCAACTTCACTCGAGCCTCGTCCTATTGACGTTCGGGGCTCTCGGGCCCCGGCCGAACATACTGACAAGTCTGAAATCATGACACAGACCCACTCAAACCTTTGGAACACCCGAAACAATGCTAAATCTACGAGTCACCCCCTAAAACCAATTGAATCAAAATTAGGAACTTCAAGTTCTTAAATTCACTTCTAACGTGCCGAAACATACTTATACTACTCGAATTGACACCAAATTTTGCGATCAGGTCTTAAATGTTATATTGGACCTGTACTAGGCTCCGGAACCAACATATGAGCCCGACACCAATGTGATCAATCATTATTTAGTTTCTTTAAATCCTTAGAATTTCAGTTTAACAATTTCTAATAAAAATTCATTACTCAGGCTAGGGACCTCAGAATTTGATTCCGGGCATACGCCCAGGTCCCATATTTTCCTACCGACCCTTCGGTACCGTTAAAACACGAATCCGGGTCCATTTTCTAAAAATGTTGACCAAATTCAAACTTAGCCTTTTAAGAAAATCTTAAGGAATCAAATGAGCATATTTCAACCCAAATTCTTCCAAATCCCAAACCAACCATCCCTGCGGGTCATAAATTAGTTAAAGCAAGCGCAAAAAGTTTTATTTAGGGGGATGGGATACTAAAAAGTAAAACAACTAGTCGGGTCGTTACAGGGATGTTTAGGGTGAGGGAGAGGTTTGCCAAGTTGCGGAGTTGCTCAAGTTATCCTTGTAACTCCGGTATTTTTTGTTCCAATCGTATGACCAAATCATTCTGGGCCGGAGTACTCCGACCGTCTGAAGTTTCAATATTCTCAGTATTTTCTTTTCGGATACTACTCAAATCATCCATCTTAGCTTTCCCTTTGTTTTTCGAATTACTTGGAGGAGGAGGAGGTGGAGGGCCTCTAGATCTGGTGTGATATGCTGACGATGCCAGTATGCGCGAACCAACTTTAGGGGATGGAAATAATAAACATAAAGAAAAACAAAAGGTAAACAAGTTAGTAAGGATTCTGAAAAGCGTTTGCAGGATTTAAACATATATTGCGGAAACGTAAATTCGCGTCTTAATTTGGGGGACCTCGTTGTGCCTGAGGTAGGCCTAGTGACAAATAGATTTGGAGAGATTTAATGCTGATAAATGCATCATTTCATTAATGTAATAAATAGGACGAATCTAAAAACGATGATAAATAAATGAGTTACTAATGGCATCTGCCTTATTACATTTGAATTCTAAAATGACTTAAAACAGATAAACCTAATCTACTTGGTCCTGGAAGGTCCTTCTCCATATTTGGCCTTCTTGACTCCATCAATCAAGTTCCTCAGGTCGTGCATGTCCAGCAGCAGGTATGCCCTTGTTAGATATCTTTCCCACCATTCCAACAATAGCGGTGGTATACTTTGGACCATGTCGAACCTGGGGACTTCGTGCCTCATTTTCTACAAAATAAACAAAGTTAGACCCTTTCCCATTCCGGATTCGACTACTTGCACATTAACGATTAGCATGTCGGCATTTATCTCTCCAAAATAATGCACATTTCATGATTGCGCCCGTTGGGATTATGGAAATCCTGGTGAACTTTGGACAAGGCTTTCTTAGAGGGTTATTATGTGGACAGTATATTAACCCCAGCTAGGTTTGACCATGATGCATGTACAGTTATTTATCAGAGCAAGGTTTCTATAAAGTCTAGACTAGTACCCTCAAGCGGATAACTTGAGGGGGAAAGGCACGTAACTGTCGGCTGCACCGCTGATCGACTAGTTTTACCGCAAATAAGTCTTTCCAAATTTAAAGGGTGACATATAGGAAGGGCGCAAACACTCATCAAGCGTTTGTTGATACCCTATTTTTCCCTATATATTTTATATATGAAAAATACTTTCAAAATAGCATATATATGCATATGGAAGTATGCCCAAGTGTTTTAGTATTTTTTCTAATATTTAAAGATTTTTAAATCAACTTATTGCCCTATTTTAACAATACAAAAACCAACAATTGTTCCTCAAATTATCATTTTGGCGCTTAATGTATTTTATTCTCATATTTATACCAAAATATAGCTAAGGTAATTTTTGCACATTTTTACAAATTTATTTAGTACTTTTAAGGCTAAATTGCATATAATTGCAATTTTAGCCTATTTTAAGATTTAATTGCATTTTATACTTATGAAATTGGTTCCAGTATTTTTAATTTAATATTTAAATATTATTAATTAAGTTAGTACCTTTAATTTATTTTCAGAAATCATCTACTATTTTTTATAAAATAAAAGGGAGAAAGTGGTTATTTAAATGCTAGCCCTATTTCATTTCAATTATAGCCTAAATCAACCCCACAATTAACCCAACTTCAAATCCCAAATTGATCGGCCCAATTTCAATTGAACCTGCCCCTGACCTAACTAATCTAACCCGCCCAGCCTCCCCTTTTGATCCAGGCCGTTGATCATTTTGATCAATGGCCACAATCATTCCTTTCCTTTTTTTAATTCACAAACACCCAACCCTAAAATCATTTTCCCCTAACCCGCCACCTCTGAAATCCTCTCCTCTCTCAAACTCTCTCGAACATTCCCTAACCCTAGCCCTTCTCACCGTCTTCAAACCTTGAAACCACCGGAATCCATGGCCTCTCTGGCCATGGGATTCATAAACTCACCTCCCTTTGCTCTTATACACTTGATACTTGAAGATTCAAGGTCTGACCTCAAAGGTTTTCACTCAGATCTCCACCGATTCAAGGTTCTATGGTCATTTCTGGCCTTGCTCCAGCGTACAATGGTGTTTCGAGCCTGGTTCTAACTTCTCCGACTCAGATCAGACCTTTTCCCAAGCCTTTCTCATTTCTAGGGCTCTTCTGAAACTTTAACTTTTCGATGTTTTCTCCGATCGTTTTAGATCTGTTATGTATCCATGCTCTACTTGAGTTTTCAAATGATTTCCCCAACTTTTCTTTCAAAAATTATTTTCAAAATCACTTTTTTCTGATTTAGGGTTTTTTGAAAATGCTTAAGGTGTTTCTCTGACTTTTCTTTTCCTTTTCCTTGGTGTATGTTTGTCTCTACTGTGTTCTTATGTTCTTCTTTTACCACGCATGTTCTTCTACTGTGTTTCTACACTATGTGCCTGTATGCTTTTTGCTATACTCTGCTATTTTCTTCCACTACGATCTGATATGCTTCGTCTATTGCTTCCTTCTACCATGTTCTTAAGTGTTCTTACTATTTTACCTTGTTTAAAATTTCTTCTAAAGACCTGCTTAAGCATGTTTTCTTCTACTATTGCTTCTACTATCAGTTGTTCTCTCATCATGATTCGAATTAGTTTCTTCACTCTGTTTGCTTTGAATCTTCTACTATGTTTGCGTGCTTTCTCATGAGTTTCTGAAAGAAATTCCTTAGCCTGTTTCGACTAATTGCCTCCTTATCTCTGTATTTGATTCAAGGTGAAAACCCTAGAATTTGGGGATTCTGCCGAGGTTTGATTATGTGAACTAGGGTTTTATCTTTTTAGAACCCTTAACTCTTTCATGACTGATTTTGAGTCCGAACTGAGTTTGGACATCTTTGTTTTCGTACAATTCTGAACTTTTTCTAAAACTCTCCTACACTTGGCTTTCTATTGATTTTGCAAGGGCATGACAAAGTTCCTTCATGTTTAAACGTGTCTGTATGCTTTTTATAGGTGTGATGATTCTTTCTTCAAAGAGGTTTTCAAACTAGTGATTGATTCAGAATTCCTTTTTAATATGTCTAATTGATTGTTACTGATTTTCCTTAAGTTAAAACCTTTTCAACCTTTCTGACTTGGTTCATTCATACCAAATCTTTGATCTCTGATTTCCTGGATGTTAACTGATTCCCTTGCTTTATTGGCACAAACCGTGTGTTGTCAAGACCTTGTCCTTAAATAACCTTTATGTATTTGCCTCTAATTTACTACTTTGCACAAAGTGTTTGACTGCCTTCTTTCCTTAATTAGTTCTACCCATTTGAATTTGAATTCCTTAATTAAGGGAAACGTTGTGTAATTGATTGACAATCAGTCTTCAAACTATTTTCATACCTTATTTCTGCTTGCTTTCTACACTATAAAAGGCATGACCCCTTTTCACCACTAGACTTCAGGCTTCACAAGCTCACAACCTCTTCTGAATTCATACTTAGAGTGTTCTTGCTTCTTGTCTGAACTTTGGCTTATACAAGACTGTTGTTTTCTTCTTTACTTGTCCTTTTGAAACTGGTATGTCCTAACTTAATTTTCAGCATCACCCCAATGTGTTTACTTACAGTCTTTGTATCCATGTCTACTTTATTGTTTTCTATAAAGTTTAGCATCTAACTTAATATGCCTATGTGCTACTGCTTGCCTCTTTTTGTAAATACTTGCTCCCTATCCCATTAACCCCATGTGTTTGTAAGTCGAGACTTAGGGCATGGCAACAAGAATTGTTGTCCATGAACTAAGTTTTGAACCCCTGAGGTCTTAACCTCTAAGTAGGCTGGAGGATGTGCCAGTATATCTCATTGCTGGGTATGCCCTTTTGCCTGCTTTTTCTGAAAATTCCCCACTCCCCTATACCCCTATGTGCACTGGTTTTAAGTTACTTCCTTCTCCTTTCCCCTTTCAGAATTCCCCTTCTGCACTTGCACTCACTCTTAGCTTCTAAGTTCTGCCCCCCTCCTGTGAGCCTTGCCTTAGGACCTTGAATTTCCTCTGAACTTGGACACTTGAGGGATGACCCTTCCACACTGCACTATGACTTAATCCTGCAATGCATTTGGGTGTGAGCACTGCCCGGAGTCCATTTGAGGCTCTTAGGGAACTCTGACACATCCAAATGAGAGGAAGGCTTTGGGTCTTGATCTTTGGAGTTGGTTTACTTCATACTTCAGACATGAAGTCTGAATCAGGCTCTCCTTGGTTGTAATTTTTCAATTTCTAATGTATTTTTCTTATTTCATTCTGGGCTGTAATAACTTTGTAATAAACTATTGGGGATGGCTAGTGAAAAGATGGAGGGGTAACTGTATGCAAAGGGTAGATATCCTGCCTATAGGTTTACATATTTCTGCACTCTCATATGTAGATATCCTGTTTATAGGTTTACATGATTCTACATTCATATAGACATCATGCCTATAGGAGTTCTGCATTTTCATACGTAAATACTACGCCTATAAGGAGTTCTGCACCTTCACATATAGATATCATGATTATGAGAACCTCTGCATCGTCATGTAGATGCCATGTCTATAGAATTCTGCACTTTCATATGTTACCATGTCTGTAATTACTCGAAACCTGAATCCTGCATATGCATCTAGAAAACATGTCTATAGGCCATTCTGAATTTTGCATATACATCTGTCACTAGGTAAATGTGTTCATAGGTTTAATGAAGTACATCATTTAGATGTCATGCCTATAGGATTTTCTGCACTCTTACTACGTCCGTAAAAACATTTAAAAATCAAAAACACCTAGAAAGCATGCCTATAGGAACTATCAACCAAACCTGAATTGTTTCACTTGCTTATAAGTCAAAAATCAGTAACAATGATGCCTAACGTCTGCGGAACTTATGCTCTTTTACCAAAACTCGCCTTTCTTGATTGACTGACAATTTCTTTTCCTAAAATCAGCATACTTCTTTGAGACCAGTAGATATCATGCCTATAGGTTTCGTCTAACACTTAGGCAAGCTATAAAGTAAACTCGTAAACTGAATCAGATTTTTGTTAATTACAATCAGCAGGCAGGCCTGATTCAGATTTCTTATCTGAACAGTTTGCCTCAACCCTTTAAGTTTAATCCGACCTTAATCAGTACGTGCAAGACATGCTAAACTATATGCTTTCTTTGATTTAAGGAGGTCTGTTTGAGCCTTATTAGTTTATGTGCCTCCCCATACTTGTTATACGTGTTTTTGGTTGTCGCTCTAGCATTTGTTACCTTTGAAACCACAAATAAACCAACTTTTCCTCCCTTTTAGGATTAGTAGTCCCAAGTACCTCCGGGGCTGATAAGATTGGGGCGGATAATAGCATGCAATAAGTAAACGAGACTATTCCGTGCTTTAATACCTTAACGGGGTAGGAAAGGTTAAATATGGATATGATGACCATGCGATAACATCTCCTGTAGCCCCTCATTGATGAGTGATTAGCGGATGTTGTGTGGGGTGAACAATATTATTTATAAACCTATGACCCCCTTTCCTTTACTTGTTTATCTCATTGTTTACTTTCAAATTTCCAACTATTTTTTCAAAATTCAGCTTTTCTTTTGTTTTCTTTTAATTTCATCTATTTGTAACCCTTATGTGCAAATCCCCTCTTATTTGAAGTCTTACTCGTCTTCATGTTATTTACACTTAAAGTCGGATCCATAGCCTGGCTGGGAACCACACTAGTGGATCCTGAGGGGTGCCTAACACCTTCCCCTCGGGATAATTTCAAGCCCTTACCCAATCTCTAGTTTCCTAAATCAAATTCTTCTTAGTGTCCTAATGCACTCAAATCATTAGGTGTCGACTCTTCAATTCAAACCCAATTCTCGAAAGGGAACGAGTTGTCCTCTTAAATGTCATGAACCCGCTTCCGCAAGGAAAAAAGGGGGTGCGACAACTTGGCGACTCTGCTGGGGATATCTTTTAGGCTTTTACCATTTCATGCTATTTGTGACTTTATGCTTCTTTATATGTCTTTATTTAATGCCCTTATGTATTTATTTCCCTCTTCTACTACGAAACTGACTCGTCTCTTGTTTCTTTCCCTTATTTCTTTTACTACTTTCCTTTACTTCACTCCTTTATTACTATTTTAAATTATTGTAATTATTACTTTATGAACGTGCAAATACGTGACAACTTATTTTAATCATTGCATAAGCATGTTTTGACCATCATATTCCACTCGTGCCAAACAAACAACATAGCAACGCTTATAATGAGTGGTTGTGCTCTTCCGATATTATCACCCTTTAAATCCGGCAAAGGCGTATTTGCGGTAAAACCAGTCGATCAACGGTGTAGTAGACAGTTCCGTGCCTTTCCCTCTTGAGTTGTCCGTTCAAGGGTACCAGTCTAAAACCCCCATAGAAACCTTACTTTGTTCAATTGTGCATGCATCATGGTCAAACCTAGCCGAGTCAGTTATGTTTTCTGCATAATGACTCTTTAAGATAGCCTTATCCAAAGTCCACTGGATTTCCCAAAAACTCAAACGGACACTATCACATTTTGTGCATTTATTTAGAGAACTAAATGCTTTTATGCCAATTATTGGTATTTAATAGTCGAGTCTGGTGGGGGTAAGGGCCTAACCCTTTTGTCTTGAAGAAACATGAGGCACGAAGTCCCCAGATTTGGCATGGTCACAAACATCCACCCAAGGTTGCTAAGCTAGTGGGAGGATCTTCATTCCAGTGATCAGACTCTTGTCCGGAAATACCTATGAAATCTACCTTCCCTCCTGGAGGTCCAACCCAAAAACAAAATCATAGAAGCTGCTACTCTGTTCTGGGATTGTGATAGGTCTGTGTTTCGCTTCGGAGAGATTGAGATGACACCCTTGCTAGAGGAAATAGGAGGATTGGCTGGTATACCATGGGAAACCCCGGGTTTGTTAATGCCGGAAGATCGAAAGGGTAGAGGTTTTCTCAAAATGATGGGCAAGAAGAATCCAGACTTGACATGTTTGAAGGAGTCCTACATTCCCTTAGATTATTTGTACGAGAGGTACGGTCACAGCAAATCCTACCGTACATATCCGGATGAGTTCGCCCTTAGATCGTTGGGGCACATTCACCGAAGGGTCTTTGTCTTCATGTTCTGCTTCTTGGGGATGATAGTGTTTCCAATGAAGAAAGCAAGGATCCACACCAGGCTAGCCATGGTCACCAAAACTTTAATAGAGGGAATTGGTGGACAACCATTTAGCATAGTACCCATGATCATCGCAGAAATATACCGAGCCTTGGAAAAGTGTCAACAAAGAGCCCCACACTTCGAGGGCTGCAACTTACTACTCCAGCTCTGGCTCATGGATCATCTTCAAAGGGGTGAATATCGGCAAGAGATTTAGCGTAGAGACTGGGACGATCATATAGCCTTCCATCAACCAAGGCGAATGAACTACATGCCCAACATGTTTGCTCAGCCAGAAGATGCCAAGGGGTGGGTGAAGCTGTTTGAAAATATAACTGAGGATCAAATACAATAGATGTTCGAGTGGTTTCCTACGGAAGAGTTCATCGCCTGATTCAGGGACACACCATTTCTGATATTGATCGGTTTAAGAGGAACCTACCCTTATGTCCCTCTCCGAGTTATGAGACAGGCTGGTAGGAAGCAGGTTATACTAAGGGTCGACAAGATGAATCACTTCTGGGCTGACTTCCAAGCTGATGACAGCCCTTATAAGTGCCAAGCTCAGCATATGTGGCATTACAAGATCATCATGGGAAGAGATACTATCGAACCGAATAGGTACTATGCTGGCTGCACCCTATACTATTCAGGCTGGCTGGAGGATAATCACAATGGTCTGGGCCAACCCGGGTTTGTTCGAGGTCACAGAATCATTGATGAAAGGGCTGAAGCACAGGTCAAATACAACCAACCGCGCAAAAGGATTCGGGAATGTGAAAGCGAGCACCGTGAGATTCAAGAAGCCCACCAAAAACTGATTGAAGAGTGGAAAGACATGGTTGTTAGTTCCAACAAGCGATTAGGATACCTGGAACGAGATTTAGTTGAGCTGGAAAAAAAGTTTCTCAAAAGGACCGAGGACTTCCAGAATGCTAAAGGAAACGAGGGTAGATACCTGGCCAGAGCCAACCTGCTGCTAGGACTTCGCGAGCTGGTAAAGCTATTCGATGGAACCAAAGATGCCGAGTTTGGGGAAGGTCCTTCTAGGACCAAATAGATAGGAGTTTTCTTTTGCTTTATGAAATGTAATAAGGCCGATGGCCACTAGTGATATTTTATTTCCTGTTATTTAGTAACGATTTGGGACTCGTCTACTTTTTATCAGTAAAATGAGGCATTTAACATTCTAAGTTCTCCAAATCAATTTGTCGTTAGGCCTACCTCGGGCACAACGAGGTTCCCAAATTAGGACGCGATTTACATTCTTGCACTATGTGTTTAAATATCGCAACACTTTCTTATAATCCGCACTGACTTGTTACCTTTTTTGTTTTTACTTTTGTTTTATTTATTCCCCTCCCCAAAGGTTAGTTTGTGCACTCTGTCATTGTCATCATATTCCACAAGATCAAAGGGCCCCCCACCCACTTCTCCTCCTAGTCCTATCAGAAGCAGGAATAAAGGAAAGATGGAAGATTTGAACAACACTAGAAAGGAAAATTCAACTGAACAGGTAGAGGTCACTCATGGTGCTCAGGTCTCCAAAGAAAGTGTGTCCCAACTCGAGCAGAAACTGTGGAAATTTCAGGAGGAACTTGATCAGGTTCGAAATCTGGCAAACTTGTCATTTTCCCTCACCACTCCAGATATCAATTTTCCAAACGCTCAGAACCCCACGCCTCCACAAAACATCCCAAAACCACAAAACCATCCCGCTCCTCAGCACCACTTCAATACATGCCATACATCCAGCAATGCTCCACTACTCATCCTAGAACCTCTGAATTCCACAAATGATCATTTCCACGCCCACCATAACACCCCCATCTATGTGGAAACTATACCACACTCCACCCAACCTATCTCAAGCACACCCAAATATGATGATAAAGACTTACTCATCAGAAACCTGGCCGCGAAACTCAAGAAATTGACTAGCCGAATTCAGGGTGTCGAAGGAAGCAAGGGGATTAAAAGGTTGAACTACGAAGATCTTTGCAACAATCGGATGTCGAACTGCCCGAGGGGTACAAACCTCCTATTTTTGAGATGTTTGATGGTACAGGGGATCTGAGAGTCCACTTGAGAACATACTGCGACAAGCTGGTCGGAGTGGGGAAAGACAAAAGGATTCGCATGAAGCTTTTCATGAAGAGTCTAAAAGAAGATGCTATGTCTTGGTACATCATCCAAGACCCGAAAAAATGGCCAAACTGGGTGAGTATAGTGTCCGACTTTATGGACAGATTCAGGTTCAATATAGAAATGTACCAGATGTGTTCTACATTCACAACTTAAAGAAGAAGCCCACGAAAACATTCTGCGAGTATGCCACTCACTGGAGATCAGAAGCTACTAAGGTCAGACCTGCTTTAGAAGAAGAACAAATGAACAAGTTTTTTGTCTAGGCTCAAGACCCACAGTACTATGAAAGGCTGATATTGATTGAGAGCTAGAAATTTCCCGACATTATCAAGCTGGGTGAAAGGATTGAAGAGGGTATCAAAAGTGGTATGGTTACGAACTTTGAAGCCTTGCAAGCTACCAATAAGGCTTTACAGTTTGGTGGTACGTCAAGAAAAAGGACGTAGGTGCCGTAATAGTTGCACAAAGATCCAAATCCCCTATCAAATACCAAGCCTATCCGATACATCCACTCACATATCAGCCTATCCCGAATTACCCAGCACTCTCACCCTCTTACCAAACTCCACCACCTACTTACCAATCACCCCCACCTCCCATATATCAACCAACTTCACCCAGATATTCCCAATCCGAGCATGTCTATCAAGCCTACAATGCTCAACTATCCCACTATCAATTACCTCCCACACGTCAAAACTTTCCTAGTCCTCGACCAAATTTCGATCGCAGACCCCCCAAATAGTATACCGCCATTGCTGAACCGATTGACCAGCTGTACGAAAGGCTTAAAGCTACTAGTTATGTCACCCTTATCCCTGCTATAACCCCTGAAAACCCTTCTTAGTGGGTCAATCCGAATAAATCATGTGCATACCATTCCGGCATGAAGGGACATACCATTGATGAATGTCGCTCTCTGAAAGATAAGATCTAGACTTTGATCGATAACAAGATCATTGTAGCAAAGGAGCCTACTCCGAATGTCTGCAACAACCCTCTGTCAGACCATAAGGGTGGAGGTGTCCACGTGATTGAAACAGAGGATGATTGGGATCCCAAAGGATCGATCGGTTTAATCACAGAAGGTGACAAACCAAAGAAGCCAATAATCAACCTCAATCCTATTGTAGTCAAGACTCAGCCTTCTGAGGATGCCGAGATAAACATATATATACCACTTGAGTTTGAAGCACCACTCCCTACAAAGACGTCAACATCAATTGAGGTCAAGTTTGGGTTTCCAACTAATGCACCCGTACCATTTGAAGTTGCGGTTTTACCCTCCAAAATACGTGCTCCGTTCGGAGTAAAGGTGCCCATTCCAGTAGCAATGTCGGTCGTAACACCATTCCATATGAATGCCATACCTTGGGAGTACACAGCTGAGGCAAGAAGGAAAGGGAAAGCTAAATTCGGGGAAATAGTTGCGGCACAGGGTATGACAAGAACCGGCAGGGTTTATACTCCGGAGCATTTAGCTGAGTCGAGTAAACAGGCCTCTGGTCGACTGACCACCACTAAAACCGGGCCCGATGATCTTTGGAGAAAGATATAAGCCAAGGAATACTCGGTCATTGATCATCTGAACAAAACACCGGCACAGATTCCTATCCTAGCTTTGCTGCAAAGTTCCGATGCACATAAGAATGCCTTGTTGAAGGTGCTGAGTGAGGCATATATACCAAGCAATATCACCGGAGGAAAAATGGCAAACATGGTAGGGCAGATATTGGAAAGCCACAAGATCACTTTTCATGAAGATGAGCTGCCACCAGAAGGGCTGAGTCACAACAAAGCATTGCACATCACCGTACAATGCGAAGATTATTTCATCACTAGGGTCCTGATTGATAGAGGGTCCAGCCTCAATATTTGTCCATTGGTAACACTCAGAACATTGGGAAAGGGTTTGCATGAGATCAAGGATGGGGCCATCAACGTCAAAACTTTCGACGGTTCCCAAAGATTCACCATTGGGGAAATTAGCCTATGTTTGCAAATGGGACCTACTTGATTCGACGTTGATTTTCAAGTTATAGACATACCGGCATCTTATAATCTACTATTGGGACGGCTGTGGATTCATGCCGTTGGGACCGTAGCATCAACACTGCATCAAGCGGTGAAATTTGAGTAGAACCACCAAGAGGTGATCATTCACGGCGACGGTAGCAATCCCATATACAGTCGCCAAACCATCCCAGCGATTGGAGGAAGGAGAAAGATAGGCGGGGAAACCTATCACCACATCGAGCGAGTCAACGCCGTTGACAAAGACAAATGGTGGGACAACAAAATTGATAGCATATTAAACTGGAACGGATATGAGTCTGGCAAGGGACTAGGCAAGAACCTCCAAGGAATCGCCAAGCCTATCAAACTGAAGAAACATGGCACTACTTTCGATCTGGGATATGAGTATACCTGGGAGGAATTCAACCACTGGTCTCCACCATAGCACGGTCCTTACTATCCGCTAGAGTAGCCAATACCACATTTGGAGCAGACCTTCCAACCGGCCGATGTTATCTATGGGTTAGAAGAAGAGGAAGCACTAGCAGCTATGAAAAACTTGTTCTTAGAGGACAAGGACATGGATTGTTGTGTTGTTCTCGAGGAGGGGGGGGGAGGAAGGACCTTCCATACAGGCAGTGAGCAGAGGAGCATGCCTCAATAATTGGACCATCAGAACCACAAAAACCCGGAAAGCCTCGGGGTAGCAAGGCTGAACAAAGCATCATGCACTATCTTTTATTTTTACTTGTTGATTTTCCTTTCGCACTTTTGAATTTTCGCAATAAGATCTTCCAATGTTCAAAACAGTTATGAAATTTATCAAAGCATTTCGGTTTCCTTACAAATCCTACTCTTATTATTTTCTCTCATTACTTTCCGTATACAGCATTACTATTACCTATCTTGATGAACCAATGGGTGTGACATGCAACGAGAAAATGCAACAAACAGACACAAATTTAGAGGAAGATGAAATACCGAAAGAGATTGTTAAAGAAGTTGAGAATTTTAAGAACAGACCTAAGTCCAACCTAGACGAGACCGAGATTGTTAACCTGGGAGATACAGAGAATGTCAAAGAAACATGAATCAGCATTCATTTGTCACCGTCAGAAAAGGAAGAGTACACGGAATTTCTAAGGGAATATGAGGACATATTCGCTTGGTCGTACGATGACATGACTGGTCTGAGTACAGCTATTATGGCACACAAACTGCCAACTGATCTGACATGTCCGCCGGTAAAGCAAAAACTCAGAAATTTCAAGCCTGATATGAGCTTGAAAATCAAAGAAGAAGTCACTAAGCAGGTCAAAGCTAAGGTCCTCAGGGTAGTGGAATATCCAACATGGCTAGCCAACATCGTGCCAATACCGAAGAAGGATAGGAAGGTCAGAGTCTGTGTCGACTACCAGGATCTCAATCGGGCCAGTCCAAAGGACGACTTCCCCTTGCTAAACATACACATCCCGATCGACAATTGTGCCAAGCATGAGTTTCAATCATTTGTAGATTGCTTCGCTGGATATCATCAGATCTAGATGAACGAAGAAGATGCTGAGAAAATAGCTTTCATTATGTCGTGGGGGATGTACTGCTACAAGATGATGCCATTCGGATTAAAGAATACAGGGGCCACCTACATAAGGGCCATGACTACTATCTTCCATGATATGATACACAAGGAGATTGAGGTGTATGTAGATGATATCATCATAAAGTCCAAGAAAGCCACTGACCACATGGAAGATTTGAGGAAGTTCTTCAACAAACTGAGAAGATACAACCTAAAACTGAATCCCGCGAAATGTGCATTTGGGGTTTCTGCCGGAAAACTACTTTGGTTCATTGTGAGTCACCGAGGGATAGAACTAGATCCATCTAAGGTCAAAGCTATTCAAGAATTTCCACCGCTAAAGAACAAGAAGGACGTGATGAGTTTCTTGGTGAGACTTAACTATATTAGCCGGTTCATAGCACAATCTATAGTTATCTGTGAGCCAATCTTTAAGATGTTGAAGAAGGAGGCCGCTACCAAATGGACTGATGACTGCCAAAAGGCCTTCGACAGAATCAAAGAGTACCTGTCAACACCACCAGTCTTGGTCCCGCCCGAGCCAGGTAGACCTCTATTACTCTACCTCGTAGTATTAGATGGAGTATTCGGTTGTGTTCTGGGGCAACATGACGAAACAGAGAGGAAGGAGCATGCCAACTATTACCTTAGTAGGAAGTTCACCCCGTACGAGGCTCGGTATTCTCTATTAGAGCGCACCTGTTGTGCTTTAACTTGGATAGCTCAAAAGTTGAGGCATTATTTCTGTGCCTATACCACATATCTCATATCAAGGATGGATCCTTTAAAGTACATCTTCCAGAAGCCCGTGCCCACTGGCAAGCTGGCCAAGTGACAAATCTTGTTGAGTGAATTTGACATTGTCTACGTGACTCAGAAAGCGATCAAAGGACAAGCACTAGTAGATCACCTAGCAGAAAATCCCGTGGACGGAGAATACGAACCCCTAAAAACATATTTTCCTGATGAAGAGATATCATTCATAGGAGGAGACATTGCAGAATCCTATGACGGTTGGAGAATGTTTTTCGATGGAGTAGCAAATTTCAAAGGAGTTGGCATAGGATCAGTCCTAGTATCGGAAACCGGTCAACATTACCTGGTGTCTGCCAAACTCAGATTCCCGTGCACCAATAATATGACCGAGTACGAAGCCTGTATCTTAGGGCTCAAGATGGCTATTGACATGAACATTCAAGAGTTGCTAGTAATTGGGGATTCGGACTTGATTATACATTAGGTCCGAGAAGAATGGGCAACTAAGAATTCCAAAATACTCCCTTATCTACATCACATACAGGAGTTGAGAAAGAGGTTCACAAAGACAAAGTTCCAGCATGTTCCCAGAGTCTAGAATGAGTTTGCCGATGCATTAGCTACCCTATCATCCATGATACAACATCCAGACAAGAACTTCATTGACCCCATTCCGGTAAAGATCCACGATCAGCCCACTTACTGTGCTCATGTTGAAGAAGAAATAGACGGAAAGCCTTGGTTTCATGATATCAAGGAACACTTGGCAAAAGGAGAATACCTAGAACTCGCAAATCCTACTCAGAAACGCACACTTCGTAGGTTATCCAACAATTTCTTTCACAGCGGAGGAATCTTGTATAGGAGGACTCCTGATTTAGGATTGCTAAGATGTGTCGACGCAAAAGAAACATCTAAACTGCTAGAAGAAATCCACGCTGGGACCTACGGTCCACATATGAATGGCTTTGTTTTAGCAAAGAAGATACTCCGGACTGGTTACTTCTGGATGACTATGGAGACGGATTGCATCCAGTAGGTCCGAAAGTGCCACTGTTGCCAGATACATGCAGACATGATAAAAGTGCCTCCAAATGAGCTTAATGCAACAAGCTCGCCGTGGCCGTTCGCCGCCTGGGGAATGGATGTTATCGGACCAATAGAACCTGCCGCATCAAACGGGCACAGGTTTATCCTAGTAGCAATTGATTATTTCACCAAATGGATTGAAGTAGCATCTTACAAGGCAGTGACTAAGAAAGTCGTGACGGATTTCGTCCACAACTGTATTGTGTGTCAGTTCGGAATTCCAGAGTCAATCATTACTGATAATGGCTCCAACTTCAACAGTGATTTGATGAAATCCATGTGTGAAACCTTCAAGATCAAACACAAGAATTCTACAGCCTACAAACCTCAGATGAACGGAGCCGCAGAAGCCGCCACTAAGAATATCAAGAAGATATTGAGGAAAATGATAGAGAAGCATAAACAGTGGCACGAGAAGTTATCATTTGCTTTATTAGGGTACCGCACCACAGTCCGCATATCAACTGGGGCAACTCCCTATATGCTGGTTTACGGTACAGAGGCAGTTATTCCCGCTGAGGTAGAAATTCCTTCCTTAAGGATCCTACAGAAAGCAGAGCTCGACGACACAGAATGGGTGAAGAGTCGTTACGAGCAACTAGCTCAAATATACAGAAAGAGAATGAACGCAGTTTGCCACAGTCAACTCTATCATAACAGAATGTTCAGAGCCTTCAACAAAAGAGTCAAGCCAAGACAATTCACACCGGGGCAGCTGGTGTTAAAGAAAAATATTCCGCATCAAGATGAAGCCAAAGGGAAATTCTCTCCCAACTGGCAGGGTCCGTACATGGTTCACCGGGTTCTAACAGGAGGAGCCCTCATACTCGCAGAAATGGACGAAGAAGTTTGGCCAAAACCGATCAATTCAGGCGCAGTCAAGCGATACTATGTGTAATCTCTATGTTTTTCTATATGATGCAAATTGAACTACGCCTGACCTGATTCCCGTTTAAGAGGGGATACGTAGGAATCCCTATGGGTTCGGTCACAATTCAATAAAATTTCCATTTCTCTCCGCTATTAGAAATTGGGGCAGAATTTTGAAGAGGACCCTCAAAATTCCGAAGCCGATTCTAGCCATTTATCATTAACAGCTATCAGAATCAGCAGCCCAGTAAACTGGGGCAGAATTTTGAGGAGAACCCTCAAAATTCCGGAGCAAGCAAAGTTGCAATGTCTTGAATCACGTCGCAGTCGTCGGTTCATCTAAAGAAAACTATTCTTAATCATGTACTTACGTTATGCTTTGACTAAATCAAGCATGTTTATTACTAAAATTGCCTTGTTTAGCAACACTACCCTGATGATACGGGCAGTATCACCAGATCAAAATTGAGCATGTCAAGCAAAGCCAGCAGGGGACACGAACTAACATTTCCCCTTTACAAAACTCACAATTTTTCTTTGGATACAGGCACTTGAGTTGCAAAATCTTCAAATATACCATATGCTCATAAGACAAACATTGGTCAGGAATATAGCTCTCAGAACCATGGCACTTACTCACAGGTTCTATCCGCACACAACAGTGTCCCCAACAGGCACAATGCCCCAGCGGTCACAATATCGCAATCTGCCATCAGCTAAGAAAACTCTATTACCATTTGCCTTCTTATTTCCTACATAAGGCTACCATTTTGCCTTTCGAGACTAAGCTCTGTCTCCACTTGCATTCTCTGCATTGCATAAGGCTACCATTTTGCCTTCCGAGACTAAGCTCTGTCTCCATCTGCATTCTCTACATTGCATAAGGCTACCATTTTGCCTACCGAGGTTAAGCTCTACCCCCATCTGCATTTTTCTGCATCGCATAAGGCTACCATTCTGCCTTTTGAGACTAAGCTCTGTCTCCATCTGCATTCTCTATATTTCATAAGGCTACCATTCTGCCTTCTGAGACTAAGCTCTGTCTCCATCTGCATTCTCTGCATTGCATAAGGCTATCATTCTACCTTCCGAGGTTAAGCTCTACCTCCATCTGCTGAACCGATTGACCAGCTGTACGAAAGGCTTAAAGCTACTAGTTATGTCACCCTTATCCCTGCTATAACCCCTGAAAACCCTTCTTAGTGGGTCAATCCGAATAAATCATGTGCATACCATTCCGGCATGAAGGGACATACCATTGATGAATGTCGCTCTCTGAAAGATAAGATCTAGACTTTGATCGATAACAAGATCATTGTAGCAAAGGAGCCTACTCCGAATGTCTGCAACAACCCTCTGTCAGACCATAAGGGTGGAGGTGTCCACGTGATTGAAACAGAGGATGATTGGGATCCCAAAGGATCGATCGGTTTAATCACAAAAGGTGACAAACCAAAGAAGCCAATAATCAACCTCAATCCTATTGTAGTCAAGACTCAGCCTTCTGAGGATGCCGAGATAAACATATATATACCACTTGAGTTTGAAGCACCACTCCCTACAAAGACGTCAACATCAATTGAGGTCAAGTTTGGGTCTCCAACTAATGCACCCGTACCATTTGAAGTTGCGGTTTTACCCTCCAAAATACGTGCTCCGTTCGGAGTAAAGGTGCCCATTCCAGTAGCAATGTCGGTCGTAACACCATTCCATATGAATGCCATACCTTGGGAGTACACAGCTGAGGCAAGAAGGAAAGGGAAAGCTAAATTCGGGGAAATAGTTGCGGCACAGGGTATGACAAGAACCGGCAGGGTTTATACTCCGGAGCATTTAGCTGAGTCGAGTAAACAGGCCTCTGGTCGACTGACCACCACTAAAACCGGGCCCGATGATCTTTGGAGAAAGATATAAGCCAAGGAATACTCGGTCATTGATCATCTGAACAAAACACCGGCACAGATTCCTATCCTAGCTTTGCTGCAAAGTTCCGATGCACATAAGAATGCCTTGTTGAAGGTGCTGAGTGAGGCATATATACCAAGCAATATCACCGGAGGAAAAATGGCAAACATGGTAGGGCAGATATTGGAAAGCCACAAGATCACTTTTCATGAAGATGAGCTGCCACCAGAAGGGCTGAGTCACAACAAAGCATTGCACATCACCGTACAATGCGAAGATTATTTCATCACTAGGGTCCTGATTGATAGAGGGTCCAGCCTCAATATTTGTCCATTGGTAACACTCAGAACATTGGGAAAGGGTTTGCATGAGATCAAGGATGGGGCCATCAACGTCAAAACTTTCGACGGTTCCCAAAGATTCACCATTGGGGAAATTAGCCTATGTTTGCAAATGGGACCTACTTGATTCGACGTTGATTTTCAAGTTATAGACATACCGGCATCTTATAATCTACTATTGGGACGGCTGTGGATTCATGCCGTTGGGACCGTAGCATCAACACTGCATCAAGCGGTGAAATTTGAGTAGAACCACCAAGAGGTGATCATTCACGGCGACGGTAGCAATCCCATATACAGTCGCCAAACCATCCCAGCGATTGGAGGAAGGAGAAAGATAGGCGGGGAAACCTATCACCACATCGAGCGAGTCAACGCCGTTGACAAAGACAAATGGTGGGACAACAAAATTGATAGCATATTAAACTGGAACGGATATGAGTCTGGCAAGGGACTAGGCAAGAACCTCCAAGGAATCGCCAAGCCTATCAAACTGAAGAAACATGGCACTACTTTCGATCTGGGATATGAGTATACCTGGGAGGAATTCAACCACTGGTCTCCACCATAGCACGGTCCTTACTATCCGCTAGAGTAGCCAATACCACATTTGGAGCAGACCTTCCAACCGGCCGATGTTATCTATGGGTTAGAAGAAGAGGAAGCACTAGCAGCTATGAAAAACTTGTTCTTAGAGGACAAGGACATGGATTGTTGTGTTGTTCTCGAGGAGGGGGGGGGAGGAAGGACCTTCCATACAGGCAGTGAGCAGAGGAGCATGCCTCAATAATTGGACCATCAGAACCACAAAAACCCGGAAAGCCTCGGGGTAGCAAGGCTGAACAAAGCATCATGCACTATCTTTTATTTTTACTTGTTGATTTTCCTTTCGCACTTTTGAATTTTCGCAATAAGATCTTCCAATGTTCAAAACAGTTATGAAATTTATCAAAGTATTTCGGTTTCCTTACAAATCCTACTCTTATTATTTTCTCTCATTACTTTCCGTATACAGCATTACTATTACCTATCTTGATGAACCAATGGGTGTGACATGCAACGAGAAAATGCAACAAACAGACACAAATTTAGAGGAAGATGAAATACCGAAAGAGATTGTTAAAGAAGTTGAGAATTTTAAGAACAGACCTAAGTCCAACCTAGACGAGACCGAGATTGTTAACCTGGGAGATACAGAGAATGTCAAAGAAACATGAATCAGCATTCATTTGTCACCGTCAGAAAAGGAAGAGTACACGGAATTTCTAAGGGAATATGAGGACATATTCGCTTGGTCGTACGATGACATGACTGGTCTGAGTACAGCTATTATGGCACACAAACTGCCAACTGATCTGACATGTCCGCCGGTAAAGCAAAAACTCAGAAATTTCAAGCCTGATATGAGCTTGAAAATCAAAGAAGAAGTCACTAAGCAGGTCAAAGCTAAGGTCCTCAGGGTAGTGGAATATCCAACATGGCTAGCCAACATCGTGCCAATACCGAAGAAGAATAGGAAGGTCAGAGTCTGTGTCGACTACCAGGATCTCAATCGGGCCAGTCCAAAGGACGACTTCCCCTTGCTAAACATACACATCCCGATCGACAATTGTGCCAAGCATGAGTTTCAATCATTTGTAGATTGCTTCGCTGGATATCATCAGATCTAGATGAACGAAGAAGATGCTGAGAAAATAGCTTTCATTATGTCGTGGGGGATGTACTGCTACAAGATGATGCCATTCGGATTAAAGAATACAGGGGCCACCTACATAAGGGCCATGACTACTATCTTCCATGATATGATACACAAGGAGATTGAGGTGTATGTAGATGATATCATCATAAAGTCCAAGAAAGCCACTGACCACATGGAAGATTTGAGGAAGTTCTTCAACAAACTGAGAAGATACAACCTAAAACTGAATCCCGCGAAATGTGCATTTGGGGTTTCTGCCGGAAAACTACTTTGGTTCATTGTGAGTCACCGAGGGATAGAACTAGATCCATCTAAGGTCAAAGCTATTCAAGAATTTCCACCGCTAAAGAACAAGAAGGACGTGATGAGTTTCTTGGTGAGACTTAACTATATTAGCCGGTTCATAGCACAATCTATAGTTATCTGTGAGCCAATCTTTAAGATGTTGAAGAAGGAGGCCGCTACCAAATGGACTGATGACTGCCAAAAGGCCTTCGACAGAATCAAAGAGTACCTGTCAACACCACCAGTCTTGGTCCCGCCCGAGCCAGGTAGACCTCTATTACTCTACCTCGTAGTATTAGATGGAGTATTCGGTTGTGTTCTGGGGCAACATGACGAAACAGAGAGGAAGGAGCATGCCAACTATTACCTTAGTAGGAAGTTCACCCCGTACGAGGCTCGGTATTCTCTATTAGAGCGCACCTGTTGTGCTTTAACTTGGATAGCTCAAAAGTTGAGGCATTATTTCTGTGCCTATACCACATATCTCATATCAAGGATGGATCCTTTAAAGTACATCTTCCAGAAGCCCGTGCCCACTGGCAAGCTGGCCAAGTGACAAATCTTGTTGAGTGAATTTGACATTGTCTACGTGACTCAGAAAGCGATCAAAGGACAAGCACTAGTAGATCACCTAGCAGAAAATCCCGTGGACGGAGAATACGAACCCCTAAAAACATATTTTCCTGATGAAGAGATATCATTCATAGGAGGAGACATTGCAGAATCCTATGACGGTTGGAGAATGTTTTTCGATGGAGTAGCAAATTTCAAAGGAGTTGGCATAGGATCAGTCCTAGTATCGGAAACCGGTCAACATTACCTGGTGTCTGCCAAACTCAGATTCCCGTGCACCAATAATATGACCGAGTACGAAGCCTGTATCTTAGGGCTCAAGATGGCTATTGACATGAACATTCAAGAGTTGCTAGTAATTGGGGATTCGGACTTGATTATACATTAGGTCCGAGAAGAATGGGCAACTAAGAATTCCAAAATACTCCCTTATCTACATCACATACAGGAGTTGAGAAAGAGGTTCACAAAGACAAAGTTCCAGCATGTTCCCAGAGTCCAGAATGAGTTTGCCGATGCATTAGCTACCCTATCATCCATGATACAACATCCAGACAAGAACTTCATTGACCCCATTCCGGTAAAGATCCACGATCAGCCCACTTACTGTGCTCATGTTGAAGAAGAAATAGACGGAAAGCCTTGGTTTCATGATATCAAGGAACACTTGGCAAAAGGAGAATACCTAGAACTCGCAAATCCTACTCAGAAACGCACACTTCGTAGGTTATCCAACAATTTCTTTCACAGCGGAGGAATCTTGTATAGGAGGACTCCTGATTTAGGATTGCTAAGATGTGTCGACGCAAAAGAAACATCTAAACTGCTAGAAGAAATCCACGCTGGGACCTACGGTCCACATATGAATGGCTTTGTTTTAGCAAAGAAGATACTCCGGACTGGTTACTTCTGGATGACTATGGAGACGGATTGCATCCAGTAGGTCCGAAAGTGCCACTGTTGCCAGATACATGCAGACATGATAAAAGTGCCTCCAAATGAGCTTAATGCAACAAGCTCGCCGTGGCCGTTCGCCGCCTGGGGAATGGATGTTATCGGACCAATAGAACCTGCCGCATCAAACGGGCACAGGTTTATCCTAGTAGCAATTGATTATTTCACCAAATGGATTGAAGCAGCATCTTACAAGGCAGTGACTAAGAAAGTCGTGACGGATTTCGTCCACAACTGTATTGTGTGTCAGTTCGGAATTCCAGAGTCAATCATTACTGATAATGGCTCCAACTTCAACAGTGATTTGATGAAATCCATGTGTGAAACCTTCAAGATCAAACACAAGAATTCTACAGCCTACAAACCTCAGATGAACGGAGCCGCAGAAGCCGCCACTAAGAATATCAAGAAGATATTGAGGAAAATGATAGAGAAGCATAAACAGTGGCACGAGAAGTTATCATTTGCTTTATTAGGGTACCGCACCACAGTCCGCATATCAACTGGGGCAACTCCCTATATGCTGGTTTACGGTACAGAGGCAGTTATTCCCGCTGAGGTAGAAATTCCTTCCTTAAGGATCCTACAGAAAGCAGAGCTCGACGACACAGAATGGGTGAAGAGTCGTTACGAGCAACTAGCTCAAATATACAGAAAGAGAATGAACGCAGTTTGCCACAGTCAACTCTATCATAACAGAATGTTCAGAGCCTTCAACAAAAGAGTCAAGCCAAGACAATTCACACCGGGGCAGCTGGTGTTAAAGAAAAATATTCCGCATCAAGATGAAGCCAAAGGGAAATTCTCTCCCAACTGGCAGGGTCCGTACATGGTTCACCGGGTTCTAACAGGAGGAGCCCTCATACTCGCAGAAATGGACGAAGAAGTTTGGCCAAAACCGATCAATTCAGGCGCAGTCAAGCGATACTATGTGTAATCTCTATGTTTTTCTATATGATGCAAATTGAACTACGCCTGACCTGATTCCCGTTTAAGAGGGGATACGTAGGAATCCCTATGGGTTCGGTCACAATTCAATAAAATTTCCATTTCTCTCCGCTATTAGAAATTGGGGCAGAATTTTGAAGAGGACCCTCAAAATTCCGAAGCCGATTCTAGCCATTTATCATTAACAGCTATCAGAATCAGCAGCCCAGTAAACTGGGGCAGAATTTTGAGGAGAACCCTCAAAATTCCGGAGCAAGCAAAGTTGCAATGTCTTGAATCACGTCGCAGTCGTCGGTTCATCTAAAGAAAACTATTCTTAATCATGTACTTACGTTATGCTTTGACTAAATCAAGCATGTTTATTACTAAAATTGCCTTGTTTAGCAACACTACCCTGATGATACGGGCAGTATCACCAGATCAAAATTGAGCATGTCAAGCAAAGCCAGCAGGGGACACGAACTAACATTTCCCCTTTACAAAACTCACAATTTTTCTTTGGATACAGGCACTTGAGTTGCAAAATCTTCAAATATACCATATGCTCATAAGACAAACATTGGTCAGGAATATAGCTCTCAGAACCATGGCACTTACTCACAGGTTCTATCCGCACACAACAGTGTCCCCAACAGGCACAATGCCCCAGCGGTCACAATATCGCAATCTGCCATCAGCTAAGAAAACTCTATTACCATTTGCCTTCTTATTTCCTACATAAGGCTACCATTCTGCCTTTCGAGACTAAGCTCTGTCTCCACTTGCATTCTCTGCATTGCATAAGGCTACCATTTTGCCTTCCGAGACTAAGCTCTGTCTCCATCTGCATTCTCTACATTGCATAAGGCTACCATTTTGCCTACCGAGGTTAAGCTCTACCCCCATCTGCATTTTTCTGCATCGCATAAGGCTACCATTCTGCCTTTTGAGACTAAGCTCTGTCTCCATCTGCATTCTCTATATTTCATAAGGCTACCATTCTGCCTTCTGAGACTAAGCTCTGTCTCCATCTGCATTCTCTGCATTGCATAAGGCTATCATTCTACCTTCCGAGGTTAAGCTCTACCTCCATCTGCTGAACCGATTGACCAGCTGTACGAAACTGCCTTTTGAGACTAAGCTCTATCTCCATCTGCATTCTCTGCATTGCATAAGGCTACCATTCTACCTTCCGAGACTAAGCTTTGTCTCCATCTGCATTCTTTGCATTGTATAAGGCTACCATTCTGCCTTCCGAGGTTAAGCTCTACCTCCATCTGCATTTTTTCTGCATTACATAAGGCTACCATTCTGCCTTCCGAGGTTAAGCTCTACCTCCACCTGCATTCTCTGCATTGCATAAGGCTATCATTCTACCTTCCAGGGTTAAGCTCTACCTCCATATTGCATGGCTGAAAGATCGCCACTTCATTTATACCTTGCATCGGCTGAAAGATCGCCACTTCGTTTACATCTTGCATGGCTGAAAGATCGCCACTTCATTTACATCTTGCATGGCTGAAAGATCGCCACTTCATTTATACCTTGCATGGCTGAAAGATTGCCACTTCATTTATAACTTGCATAGCTGAAAGATCGCCACTTCATTTGTACCTTACATCGCCTGAAAGATCGCCACTCTGTTTACATCTTGCATGGTGAAAGATCGCCATTTCATTTACATCTTGCATGGCTGAAAGATCGCCACTTCATTTATACCTTGCATCGGCTGAAAGATTGCCACTTCATTTACATCATCTCATGGGCTGAAAGATCGCCAATCTGTCCAAAGGCGTCATTGTTCGGAGGCACCATCTTCATAGCTCGAGAACGCCATGCCATGGCCTGAGGACTCCTTTTATCTTTTGCATATCATTATTTAAAGGCATCATAGTTCGGAGGCATCATTCTCATAACCTGATAGCATCATTTCATGGCCTTCGAATCCTTATTATACGCTTCATGGCCCAGGACGTTATGGTCTGAGGACATCATCCTAACCGTCCAAAGATAACATTCATGGTCCAATGGGAACTTGCATCATGTTTAAATTTTTTGCACAGTGTACACTTGTATTGCTTACTTGCAGGTAAACCGGCGAGCAACTCCCATCTCAGCAGGAGCAATCTCACTCTAGTTTCTCGCAACCCTGTCAGATTTTGACCATCCCAAATAGCATGTCCGTCTTGGAAAACCTCCATCGGCATATTCTGTCGATGGATCCTGAACTACATATGGTCTGATTCTTGTAAGACCAAGGATATGTAGGCAGATCAGGAACCAAAGCACGGTCAACCTCTCCAAACCATTCCGTTCGGTTAAATTGGCCATCATATATTTACCCGACAACTCTTTTATCATTCCCGGGTAAAGAGGGGCAGCTGTTGATACCCAATTTTTCCATGTATATTTTATATATGCAAAATACTTTCAAAATAGCATATATATACATATATAAGTATGCCCAAATATTTTAATATTTTTCCTAATTTTTAAAGATTTTTAAATCAACTTATTGCCCTATTTTAACAGTACAAAAACCAACAATTGTTCCTCAAATTATCATTTTGGTGCTTAATGTATTTTATTCTCATACTTATAACAAAATATAGCTAAGGTAATTTTTGCACATTTTTACAAATTTATTTAGTATTTTTAAGGCTAAATTGCATATAATTGCAATTTTAGCCTATTTTAAGATTTAATTGCATTTTATACTTATAAAATTGGTTCCAGTATTTTTAATTTAATATTTATATATTATTAATTAAGTTAGTACCTTTAATTTATTTTCAAAAATCATTCTACTATTTTTTATAAAATAAAAGGGAGAAAGTGTTTATTTAAATGCTAGCCCTATTTCATTTCAATTATAGCCTAAATCAACCCCTCAATTAACCCAACTTCAAATCCCAAATTGACCAGCCCAATTTCAATTTAACCCGCCTCTGACCCAACTAATATAACCCGTTCGGCCTCCCCTTTTGATCCAGGCCGTTGATCATTTTGATCAACGGCTACAATCATTCCTTTCCTTTTTTAATTCATAAACACCCAACCCTAAAATCATTTTCCCCTAACCTGCCGCCTCTGAAATCCTCTCCTCTCTCAGACTCTCTCGAACATTCCCTAACCCTAGCCCCTCTCACCATCTTCAAACCTTAAAACCACCGGAATCCATGGCCTCTCAGGTCGTGGGAGCCTTAAACTCACCTCCCTTTGCTCTTATACACTTGATACTTGAATATTCGAGGTCTGACCTCAAAGGGTTTTGCTCAGATCTCCGCCTATTCAAGGTTCTACGGCCATCTCCAGCCTTGCTCCGGCGTACAATGGTGTTTCGAGCCTGGTTCTGACTTCTCTGACTCAGATCGAACCTTTTCCCAAGCCTTTCTCATTTCTAGGGCTCTTCTCCGATCTTTTTAGATCTGTTATGTATATATGCTCTACTTGAGTTTTCAAACGATTTCCCCAACTTTTCTTTCAAAAATTACTTTCAAAATCACTTTTTCTGATTTAGGGTTTTCTGAAAATGCTTAAGGTGTTTCTTTAACTTTTCTTTTCCTTTTCCTTTGTGTATGTTTGTCTCTATTGTGTTCTTATGTTCTTCTTTTACCACGCATGTTCTTCTACTGTGTTTTTACACTATGTGCTTTATGTTTTTCCCTATGCTCTGCTATTTTCTTCCACTACGATCTGATATGCTTCGCCTATTGCTTCCTTCTACCATGTTCTTAAGTGTTCTTACTATTTTACCTTGTTTAAAATTTCTTCTAAAGACCTACTTAAGCATGTTTTCTTCTACTGTTGCTTCTACTATCAGTTGTTCTCTCATCATGATTCGAATTAGTTTCTTCACTCTGTTTGCTTTGAATCTTCTACTATGTTTGCGTGCTTTCTCATGAGTTTCTGAAAGAAATCCCTAAGCCTGTTTCGACTAATTGCCTCCTTATCTCTGCATTTGATTCAAGGTAAAACCCCTAGAATTTGGAGATTCTGTCGAGGTTTGATTATGTGAACTAGAGTTTTATCTTTTTAGAATCCTTAACTCTTTCATGACTGATTTTGAGTCCGAACTGAATTTAGACATCTTTGTTTTCGTACAATTCTGAACTTTTTCTAAAACTCTCCTACATTGGGCTTTCTACTAATTTTGCAAGGGCATGACAAAGTTCTTTCATGTTTAAACGTGTCTGTATGCTTTTTATAGGTGTGATGATTCTTTCTTCAAAGAGGTTTTCAAACTAGTGATTGATTTAGAATTCCTTTTTAATAGGTCTAATTGATTGTTACTGATTTTCCTTAAGTTAAAACCTTTTCCACCTTCTAACTTGGTTCATTCATACCAAATCTTTGATCTCTGATTTCCTGGTTGTTAATTGATTCCCTTGCCTTATTGGCACAAACCGTGTGTTGTCAAGACCCTGTCCTTAAATAACCTTTATGTATTTGCCTCTAATTTACTACTTTGCACAAAGTGTTTGACTACCTTCTTTCCTTAATTAGTTTTACCCGTTTGAATCTGAATCCCTTAATTAAGGGAAACCTTGTATAATTGATTGACAATCAGTCGTCAAACTATTTTCTTACCTTATTTCTGCTTGCTTTCTACACTATAAAAGGCACGACCCCTTTTCACCACTATACTTCAAGCTTCACAAGATCACAACCTCTTCTAAATTCATACTTAGAGTGTTCTTGCTTCTTGTTTGCACTTTGGCTTTTACAAGACTACTGTTTTCTTCTTTACTTGTCCTTTTGAAACTGGTATGTCCTAACTTAATTTTTAGCATCACCCCAATGTGTTTACTTATAGTCTTTGTATCCATGTCTACTTTATTATTTTCTGTAAAGTTTTGCATCTAACTTAATATGCCTATGTGCTACTGCTTGCCTCTTTTTGTGAATACTTTCTCCCTATCACATTACCCCCATGTGTTTGTAAGTCCAGACTTAGGGCATGGCAACAAGAATTGTTGTCCATGAATTGAGTTTTGAACCCCTGAAGTCTTAAACTCTAAGTAGGCTGGAGGGTGTGCCAGTATGTCTCATTGTCGGGTATGCCCCTTTGCTTGCTCTTCCTGCAAATTCCCCACTCCACTATACCCCTATGTGCACTGGTTTTAAGTTACTTCTTTATCTTTTCACCTTTCAGAATTCTCCTTCTGCACTTGCACTCACTCTTAGCTTCTAAGTTCTGCCCTCCTATGAGCCTTGCCTTGGGACCTTGAGTTCCCTTTGAACTTGGACACTTGAGGGCTGGCCATTCCACACTGCACTATGACTTAATCCTGCAATGCATTTGGGTGTGAGCATTGCTCGAAGTCCATTTGAGGCTTTTAGGGAACTCTGACACATCCAAATGAGAGGAAGGCTTTGGGTCTTGATCTTTGGAGTTGGTTTACTTCATGCTTCAGATAGGAAGTCTGAATCAGGCTCTCCTTGGTTGTAATTTTTCAATTTCTGATGTATTTTTCTTATTTCATTCTGGGCTATAATAAATTTGTAATAAACTATTGGGGATAGCTAGTGAAAAAATGGAGGGGTAACTGTATGCAAAGGGTAGATATCCTGCCTATAGGTTTACATATTTCTGCACTCTCATATGTAGATATCCTGTTTATAGGTTTACATGATTCTGCATTCATATAGACATCATGCCTATAGGAGTTCTACACTTTCATACGTAGATACTATGCCTATAAGGAGTTCTGCACCTTCACATATAGATATCATGATTATGAGAACGTCTGCATCTTCATGTAGATTCCATGTCTATAGAATTCTGCACCTTCATATGTTACCATGTCTGTAATTACTCAAAACCTGAATCTTGCATATGCATCTAGAAAACATGTCTATAGGCCATTCTGAATTTTGCATATACATCTGTCACTAGGTAAATGTGTTCATAGGTTTAATGAAGTACATCATTTAGATGCCATGCCTATAGGATTTTCTGCACTCTTACTACGTCCGTAAAAAATGTTTAAAAATCAACAACGCCTAGAAAGCATGCCTATAGGAACTATCAACCAAACCTGAATCGTTTCACTTGCTTATAAGTCTAAAATCAGTAACAATGATGCCTAACATCTGCGGAACTTATGCTCTTTTACCAAAACTCGCCTTTCCTGATTAACTGACAATTTCTTTTCCTAAAATCAGCATACTTCTTTGAGACCAGTAGATATCATGCCTATAGGTTTCGTCTAACACTTAGGCAAGCCATAAAGTAAACTCGTAAACTGAATCAGATTTTTGTTAATTACAATCAGCAGCTAGGCCTGATTCGGATTTCTTATCTGAAATATGTAATAAATCAGTTTGCCTCAACCCTTTAAGTTTAATCCGACCTTAATCAGTACGTGCAAGACAAGCTAAACTATATGCTTTCTTTGATTTAAGGAGATCTGTTTGAGCCTTATTTGTTTATGTGCCTTCCCATACTTGTTATACGTGTTTTTGGTTGTCGCTCTAGCATTTGTTACCTTTGAAACCACAAATAAGACAACTTTTCCTCCCTTTTAGGATTAGTAGTCCCAAGTACCTCCGGGGCTGATAAGATTGGGGCGGGTAATAGCATACAATAAGTAAACGAGACTATTCCGCACTTTAATACCTTAACGGGGTGGGAAAGGGTAGATATGGATATGATGACCACGCGATAACATCTCGTGTAGCCCTTCATTGAGGAGTGATTACCGGATGTTATGTGGGGTGATCCATATTATTTATAAACCTAGGACCCCCTTTCCTTTACTTGTTTATCTCATTGTTTGCTCTCAAATTTCCAACTATTTTCTCAAAATTCAACTTTTCTTTTGTTTTCTTTTAATTTCATCTTTTTGTAACCCTTATGTTCAAATCCCCTCTTATTTGAAGTCTTACTCACCTTCATGTTATTTACACTTAAAGTTACAACCATAGCCTAGCCGGAAACCACACTAGTGGATCCTAAGGGGTGCCTAACACCTTCCCCTCGGGATAATTTCAAGCCCTTACCCAATCTCTGGTTTCCTAAATCAAATTCTTCTTAGTGTCCTAATGCACTCAAATCATTAGGTGGTGACTCTTCAATTCAAACCCAATTCCCGAAAGGGAACGAGTTGTCCTCCTAAATGTCATGAACCCACTTCCGCAAGGAAAAAGGGGGGCGCGACAGTGTTGCTATAGGATTGATTACACACGAGTGGAATATGATGTTGGGCATGATTTATGCAACAATAAAAAGCATGTTGTCATGTATTTGCACGTTAAAAATGATAAATGCTATATTTAATAATTGAAAGACATTTAAGAAAGAAAACAAGGAGACAAGTCAGTTTCTGTAGTAAAGAATATCATAAATGCTTGAAAATAGGCAATTAAATCCAGATAAAGGGAAAAGGTAAAGGGTGCGCACGTATTAACATAATAAAGCATGCTTAAGACTAATTCACAGAAAGCAAGTTTGTTATGGTAAGAGCCTAATTATCCCCAACAGAGTCGTCATGCTATCGCGCCCCTTTTTTGCGAAATCAGGTTTCGACATTTCTTAGACAACTCCCTTCCTTTTGGGATGGGGTATGAGATTTGAAGAGTCTCCACCTAACGGATTAAGGTGCGTTAGGGTACCTAGAGCAAATAACCCATGAACTAGTTTATATCACCAAAGATTGGGTAAGGGCTCGAAATTACCTTGAGGGGAAGGTGTTAGGCACCCCTCGAGGTCCACAATGGTGGGTCCCGACCAAACTCAATTAAGTGAATTAGTCTTAAAGCAGCATAAAACAGTTTAGACATACATCATTTCAAAACAGGAATAAAAAGGGTCCTAGGTTTTTTAGCCTATAGGATCATTTCCATGCAATATTTGGTAACTTTCCCCAAATTGGGGTGTTAGGCATAGCATTAGTGCATAGGTCATCAAATCCTTTACTACCCAATTACTATCTTTCAGTTATTACCTACGCGTAGCTTCTAGTGCGTACCTTATGCGTGCACTACCCGTCCCCTACCTATGGTCCTGGAGGTGCTTAGGACCTCTACTTTGGATAGTTCTAGACTCACCTATGTTGCTTAAAAATGAGAAAGCTAAGCGACAAACAAAAGTTCAGATAGGTTTGTCACATAAGAAGCAAATAAAGGCTCATGTTAATCTCCACAAGTAAACAGCAAATGCACGCAATTCAAACATAGAATTTTATCAATTTAAGACCCTATAGGCAGGATATCTAGATGAGCATAAACAGAATATAACATGACAGCTTTATTAAAGCGAGTAGCAATACCTATCAGCTTGCCTACTGATTTTTATTAATATTCTGAATCTGACCATGTTTCAAGCAGCAAAAAATCACAGTTTTTAAACCTAGAATTCTTAATTACCCTACAGGCTTGCCTAAGTGAGGACCAGAGCAGAATCCTATAGGGATGGTATCTAAAACTTTTAATTAACGACTACAATTTACAAACCAGTTACTGATTTTAACAAACAGGTTTTAATCTCTTTAGATACTATAGACATGCTTTCTAATTTACAGAATCAATTAGCTCCTATAAACATGATTTCTAGGTGTTGGGACTGATTTATTTATTTCCTACAGACATGATATCTAAATTGCATAAACTAATTTTATATCCTACAGACATGGTATCTAAATTGCAGAAACTGATTTTAAATTCCCTATAGGCATGATGTCTAAATTGTAGAAACTAATTTTTTATATATCTCTTATAGGCATGGAATCTATGTGGACAGAGACGTTAACAAATTGTCAGGAAAGTTCGGTAATTCACACAAAGAACCTATATACATGATCTCTAATGCACATTGAGATTGAGAATATGCGTAGAATATGGATTCTTGATGCAGAATTGACAAAACAAACTATAGGCAGGATTTCTAGTATGCAGAGTATGAGAATTCTTGATTACAAGTGGCGAGAAAAGATCCTATAGGCATGATTTCTACCCGAGTTCGAACAAAGATATATAAAAAAACCCTCCCAACTTTTACTAGTAACCCCATATCTGTTTATTACAAGAACTGTTACATTATTACAGACCAATATGAATGAATTACATAAAGCTATTCATTACACTATAGGGAACCTTAGCAAGCCCAACATCAACCTGAAAACCAGGCCTTCAAGCAAGAAAGTCTGATGTACATAGGTAGTCCATCCATAATACAAAAATGGGCTTCTAATGTGTCAAAGTTCCCAAAGGCCTCAGGGACCCCGGGCAATGCCCACACCAGAACCTTTCTCAAAGAAACAGTTTGTAAGAGATTGGATGTGACGACCCGACCAATCGTCTCATGAGTTACCGCTCTGTTTCCCCATTTATACTTCTTATTGCTTTATCTATCGGTTCTATATGTGATCGGGTTAGTTGGCTCGGGTTCGAAAAGGATTTGGTAAGGTTTGAGACACATAGTCTCTTTTGGGGAAGCTTAAGTTGGAAAAATCAACCGGATGTTGACTTATGTGTTAGAGGGCTCAGATGTGAATTCCGATAGTTCGAATAGCTTCGGGAGGTGATTTGGGACTTAGGAGCATGATCGAAATATGTTTTGGAGGTCCGGAGTAGATTTAGGCTTGAATTGGCGAAAGTGGATTTTTGGCATTTTTCGGTTGATAGGTGAGATTTTGATATAGGGTCGGAATGGAATTTCAAGAGTTTCCGTAGTTCCGTTGTGTTATTTGGGATGTGTGTGCAAAATTTTAGGTCATTTGGACGTGGTTTGTTTGGATTATTGATCAAAAGCGAAATTCAGAAGATTTTGGAAAGTTAGGCTTGAATCCTATGAGTTTTGGTGATTTGATGTTGTTTGAGGTGTTTTGAAAATTGGTATAAGTTTAAATAAGGTTATGGGGTATGTTTGTGTTTTTGGTTGAGGTCCCGGGGTGATTTCGGAAGGTTGACGGAAAGTTTGGGAGTTTGGAAGAGCTGTAGATTTTTGCTGCTTCTGTTGTTTCCGCGCCTGCGGATTGGGGACCGCAGGTGAGACGCTGCAAATGTGGAAAATTGGTCGCAGAAGCAGAAGATGGTGAAGTTGGCAGGAACCGCAGAAGCGATTGTGGGACCGCACCTGCGATGGCGTAGGTGCGGCTTGTGCATCGCAGATGCGGAAAGTGGGACTTAAGTGAGGACCGCAGATGTGGTGGTCTTGACTGGAGAAGCGGTACCGCAGAAGAGGGAATTGGGCTGCAGATGCGAAATCCCTAGGCCAGAACATATAAATTGTTTCCTTCGCGATTTTTGAGCTATTCCACCATTTTTAAGTCGGCTTTGGAGCTTTTTGGACGATTTTGAAGAAGGATTTCAAGGGAACTTCGTTGAGGTAAGGATTTTGGACCTAAAACTCGTTCCTATGGTATTATTTCACGGATTAGAGCTATGTTAATGGAATTTAAAGGTTAAAATTAGGGAAACTAGGGCTTGGAATTGGAGACCTAGACTTGAGGATTTAAGGGACCATTTGTGGTCGGATTTTGGTACTTTTGATATGTATGAACTCGTGGGGAGATGAGAAATCTATGTTGTGAATTTTATCAAATTCCGAGACGTGATCCCGGGGATCGGGTTTTGGTAATTTCAGGATTTAAGTTGTAAATTGATTATTTTTGCTTGGGCTTCATTCCCTTAGCATATTTTGACGCCGTGATTCTGATTTTGGATAGATTCGACGCGAGTGGAGGCCGATTTGAGAGGAAAAGGCATCGCATGCTAGAGATTTGACCGGATTGAGGTGAGTAATGATTGTAAATAATGTTTTAAGGGTATGAAACCCCGAATCGCACATCGTTGTGCTATATTTAGGTGACGCACACGCTAGATGATGAGCGTGGGGTCGTGCACTATTGGAGATTGTGACTTAGTCCGTCCCGAATGACTATTTTACCGCGTATTTGACTGAAAACTGTTTGCTATCATCATGTTTTAGGATGAATGCCATATTTGGGCCTCGTGCCAACTATTTGAACCCTTAGGGGATTTTATTGATATTTCCTCACTATTTTGACTTTATACTTGAACTCAATCATGCTATATTCTACTGTTTTTCATAACTCAGCCATGTTTACTCTGCTTTAACACTTAAATGATATTTTGTGCTGAGCACTACGTTTTATTGTTGCCCGAGTGGCCGTGAGGTTCTGACTGAGTAAGGCCGAGGGCCTATGTTGTGAGGAAACACTGATTATGATTATGAGGCCGAGGGCCTGAGATGTGTATGCCACGAGGTAGGTTGTGTTGATATGAGGCCGAGAGCCTAGTGATGATGCCACGAGATGGCTTGATATTAGGTTTGGGTCATAAGGGGCCCCTCCAGGAGTCTGCACACCCCTAGTGAGCGCGAGTACCCATTGTGATGTGAGATATTGCCTGAGGGGCGGATTGCTGACATTGTGCCCGAGGGGCGATCCTTTATGTGTTTATATTTCCTGTTTGCCTGTTAGTTACTTGCTTAATTGTTAAAAAGGCTTTTTATGAAGTTTAAACTGAACTCAGTGACTTTACACATCTTTACTGCCTCATTGTTTTTACTGGCTTTTTACTGCTTCCTTATAGCCTGTTATGTGCCTTACGTGATTTCGTACTTCTCAGTCTTTATTTATGGTTATTACTCACTGAGTTGGAGTACTCACTTTACTCCCTGCACCCCGTGTGCAGATTCAGGCATTGCTGATCCTGCTAGCGATGGTTGAGAGCTCCCGGCAGATTTCGGAGTTCACGAGGTAGCTGTTTGGCGTCCGCAGTCCCGTGTTCCTCCCCCATTTATCTCATTTCTTCTTCTTTCTCAGTTATTCTGTAATAGCTTGTAGACATTTTAGACTTGTAGTGTATCGATAGACGCTCATAGCTAGTGACACCCCAGTATCAGGCTGTGTTGGGTTTATTTTTCCGCAAACTGTAACGTTCATTGCTTACTCTTGGATTATTTACTACGTTCTAGACTTAATTCTTATTGTTTAACTGCTTAAAACTGAAATGGGAAAGTGTCGGTTGTCCTTGTCTTCACGAGAGATGTCATCACGACCGGGTCCGGGTTTAGGGTCGTGACATTGGAAGACCAGCCCCAATGTGCCAGAGTTTGGAGGAGTCTCAAGGACCCAAGGCAGTGCTCACACTAGGGGTGGTAGGAACCTAGGTAACTAAGAGTAGAAGTTTTGAAAATAGTATATATAAGGGGTAGGGGATAGTTTTAGAAAAAAAACATTTTTTCAGGAGCTAACAGAAACAAAATTCCACCATTTAGGGAAGAAAGTAAACAGGAAGGGGATGGCAACTGGAATCCAAGAATCTAGCCTTGGCTTTCAGCCGGCTAGGCAGTGCAGCAAATTAGAGTAATAGAAAGAACTCAAGTTGTGTGAGTGTAAGTGTATAAGTGTAGCTTTGTAAGCGTGAGCTTGTGTCTCAGTGTGTACTCGTAAGTGTAGGTGTATCTCTTTTAATCAGAATGGTGAAAGGATTATATTGCACAGAGTAGAGTAAACAAGCAAGGTAGGAAAATCAAGGGCACACAAATAAGGTATGCAAAGTCAATTAACCAGTTAATTAGGGCTAAACATCAATCAATTAAGAGGACAGAATCCTGAAAATGTCACTTAAACTAAGGAGGATCTCATACGAAATCAATTAGCAGACAAAATTAAGGTTTAATAAGGTAAGAAATAAGTCCACAGACCATTTATAGGTCGGTCACAATAATCAAAGCCCAAAAATCAGGATAGTAATATAATTAAGGAAAGTAGTACCAATTATGAATCACATATAAGGAAAGAATAAATAAGAATCTTTCAAATAGATATCAATTTCGAAAAGGCGTATAATTTCAAACCCTAATTAAGCAAGTAAACCAATTAATCAGTTTATTTGATAGAGCCAAAATAAATGGGCAAACATTAGAGCAACCAGTAGAATAATTAGAAACCCTAGGGCATAAAGACATAGGGATGAAAATCAGTCGAAAAGTAAAGGAAGAAAACCGGAGTTAAGCACTTAATATTTTAAAACATTTTGCAGAAACTTAAAAAGATGAAACCCTAGCTTTTAGGGAAAAACAAAAATCGATTAACAAAAATAAGAAAAACAACAAAATCTTAAAGGAAAAGTAACAAACAAACTCAAACCGTTTTAGATCTAAGGAGATCTGAACGATTTAGCTAGAAATAGTTAGGTTATGTAAAAAAATAAACAAAGGTGAGAAAAATTTGGTTTGAACCAGATATTTGAAGCCATAAACACGAAGATATCAGTACTCACAAATATAGGAATGAACACGGGCGGATTCATCGAGAAAATGAGGGATTTGAACCAAGTTTGTGTCGAATCCCTTTGAAATTCCATCAAATAACATGGAAGTCGAACAACCAGTAGAGATAGGAGGCTGGATAAGGCCTAGAATCGAAGAAGAAACCCATGGATCAAAGGGATTCTGGTGATGGTGGGCTAGGGTTAGGAGGAGGGTGAGAGAGAAGAGAGGAGGAGAGGGTTTCAGGGGCAGCGGATTTGGTAAAATGATTAGGGTTTGGGGGTTGTTGGTTAATTAAAAATGGTAAAAATATCCTGGGTCGTTGATCTCTTGAGATCAACAGCCAAGATCAAATTTTGGGGGCGGGTTATAAAAATTGGATTATGGGTATTGGGTTATGGGTTAATGGATTAATTTAATTGGGCTGGGGTAGTAATTTGGGCCAAATCCGAAAAGAAATCAAATTAAAAGAGGCTATTTGTTAAATATCCAATTAATTTGATAAAATAATTTATAAAAATAGCTAATAAATGTTAAAAATGATAGTTATGCATAAAAATGATTCAAAATAACTACTTAATATTATAAAAATATAAAAGGTCATTTTCTTGTAGAAATAAAGTAATTATGCACATATGGGCTATTATTGCAAAGTTATTGCAATTATAATCTAAAGATGTAAATAGGGTTATGCATAAGATAATTATAAATATAAACGCAGAAATCCTTTAAAAATGCAGAAATTATAGAAAAATATTAATTGATGCTCATGCATTGTTTTGAAAGTATGTATGCATTTAAAAATATATGAGGGAAAAATTGGGTATCAACAATTGGGAGGACGTCTTGTTTTTATAAGTTGAAGTATTTGAGGTGAGCGACGTTCCAATTGTTCGGTAGTAGTTTCCCCTCATTGTTTCCAGTTGGAATGACCCTTTGCTTGCTGCAGCCGTGATTTTGTATGGGCCATCCTAATTGGTCCCCAGTTTTCCTTCTCGTGGGTCTTTGTTCGCCTGCGTTTTGGCTTTGAGTACGTATTCCCCGACTTTGAGTGTCCTGACCTTGGCTTTTTTGTTATAGTATCGCGCTGTTTTTTTTTTGAGCTATCATTCTTATGTAAGCTATGTCTCTTTGCTCTTCAACTTTATTGAGGTCTTGCCTTCTGTTCTCTTCTTTGCTTGGCCCGCTTTCATTTGAGTATCTTAGGCTTGGTTCCCCGACCTCAAGTGGTATTATTGCATCAGTCCCATATACTGGTGAGTATGACATTTCCCCTGTGCTCGTCTTTAGCGTGGTACGATATGCCCATAACACTTCTGGTAGCATTTCTGGCCACAGTCCCTTGGCGTTTTCGAGTTTCTTTTTCATGATATTCAATATTGTTTTGTTGGAGGATTCCGCCTGACCGTTGCCTGCGGGATGATATGGCGTAGAGAGTATTCTTTTAATGTTCCATTTTTTGAAGAACTTGACGGTCTTTTTTCCAGTGAACTGGGGACCGTTGTCGCAGCTGATTTCTTTGGGTATGCTGAAGCGGCATATGATGTTTCTTCATATGAACCCGATTACTTCTTGCTTGCATATTTGGGAGAATGCACCTGCTTCTACCCATTTGGAGAAATAGTCAGTTAAAACTAAAAGAAATTGTACATTACCTCGTCCTACTAGGAGGGGTCCGACCATGTCCATTCCCCATTTGGTGAAAGGCCAGGGTGAGGTGGATGAATGAAGGTGTTCACCCGCTTGGTGAATCATGGGGGCATGTCTTTGGAATTGCTTGCACCTTTTGACGAAGTCGGCAGCTTCCTTTTTCATCGTGGGCCAATAGTAGCCTGCTCGTGTGAGGCATCTGATGAGAGCTCGATTGCCGGTGTGAGCTCCACAGTGGCCCTCATGTACTTTTTCGATGGTGCGCCATGTCTGATTTGGTCCTAAGCACTTTGCTAAGGGACCACCAAATGTTCTTTTGTACAAGTCGTTATTGACGATGCTATACCTGGCCTCCTGCATTCGAAGCTTCTTGACTTCTTTTTTTCGATTGAGAGCACTACGTCCTGTATGTATGAGATAATACGATTGCGCTAGTCCCAAGTTAGGTTTATAGTTCGTACCTCGATTTGGTCTAGTGATGAATGGAGGAAAATGACCATGTCCCCATCTTTAGTTATGCTTTTGGTGGCCGCTGCCAGTTTGGCGAGGCCGTCCGCTTCGATGTTCTGCATTTGGGGTATTTGGTCGAGTTGGCATTCGTCGAACTCGGGTATTGGTTTGCAAATTTCGGCCTGATACTTCTAGAGCCGTTGCTCCTCAATTTGGAAAGTCCCTGTGACCTGATTGACTACAAGTCACGAGTCGCATCGAAGGATGATTTGCCGTGCTCCGTACTTGAGTGATAACTTTAACCCTGTAATCACGGCCTTATACTCGGCCTCGTTGTTAGTCATATCAGGGCGTCGTATGGATTGGCAAACCATTTCGCCTATTGGGACCTCGAGCACTAGTCCAGTCCAGATCCTGATGCGTTAGAAGTGCCATCGGTGTACAAAACCCATTGGTCATGTACTTTGGCGGAGGTAGTGGCGGTTTTTCTTTTGACTTCAGACATTATCTTCGCACTGAAGTCGGTGACGAAGTCGGCAAGAACCTGCGACTTTATCGTTGTTCGCGGATGATAGGTTGTATTGTGCTCGCTCAGCGTTATGACCCACTTGGCCAATCTGCCTGACAATTCGGGTTTGTGCAAGATACTCCTTAAAGAAAAAGTCGTGACCACCGAGATGGGGTGGCACTGGAATAAGGTCTAAGCTTCTGTGAAGCTACGACTAGTGCCAGAGTTAACTTCTCGAGGTGGGGGTACTTCGTTTCAGCGTCGACCAAAGTTTTGCTTATGTAATAGATCGGAGATTGCGTACCTTTATTTTCTCAAACCAGGACAACACTTACTACGATGTCGGACACGGCTAAGTAGACAACGACGACCACAACAAGAAAGCTTTCATCGGTCATAAACTCCAAGATCGAGGTAAATTTCATCAATTCTTAAAAAATAACATGGATCTATTTGCCTTTTCCCGTGCAGGCATGCCAGATATCCCAAAGGAGATAGCAACTCACAAAGAAAAGGTAAACCTGATAAAAGCCATGACATATCAGTTAATATAAGGTGATTTTTTAATCTAGAAGTAAATGAAATGAAGAATTCAACGACTTTTGATCTTAAAGAAAGAGTGTAAACGAGCATTGCACTGCGGTAAAGTGTCTCGTGTATACAAAAAGCAAGATAAAATAATTGGACTCGTCATGTTTGGTTGAGTTTCTTTTTTTTTTGTTGCCAAAAGTGAACTTTTTTTTTCGCGGAAAGTAATTTTTTCAAAGTTAAGTATTTGGCCAAGCTCATACAAGAGAAAAAAAAGTGATAATGAATAGAAGCAGAAGTTGTTTTTGAGAAACTAAAAAAGTCGTTTACGCAAGTACTTTTTTGAAAGGTATTTTTGAGAAAATACAAGAATTTTTAAGAGCTCGACCAAACAGTTGTCATGACCCAAATTCCACTAAGGGTCGTGATGGCGTCGGACACCGCTGTCAGGCAAGCCAACCAAAATACTTAATTAAATTCTTGTTTAAATAATTTTGAAAACTATGATTTTTCCTTCAATTTTACCAGTAAAAAATAATCCTTTCAAATCAAATATGAATGTTAAGAAGTTAATACAAGATACCCCATAATCATCCCAGAACCCGGTGTCACGAGTGCATGAACATTTACTAGAGAATGCAATAAAATACAGTAACTGTCCGGAATACAAGTGGACAGAATGAAAAACATAGTAAAATACTCTGAAGGGGACTCTGCTGGCTGCGGGTCGTCTCGATAAATGCGGCTCACCTAAAGCTCTGTATCAACCATGCCGCTATGCCACTAAGCCACCAGCCACACTTGAACCTGTGCAACAAAAATGCACAGCAAGTGTAGTATGAGTACGAAAACAACGTGTACCCAATGAGTATCCCGTCTAATCTCGAAGAAATAGAGACGAGAGGTCGACTTCGACACTTACTAATTGTCCAATGATAATATAAAAGAAGTGTGAGAAATTCATGGATTTCATAAAGCAAAATTTAACTCATAAAGCCGGAAAGCAGGTAAACAACTTCTCAAATAATAAAGGATTTCCAAAGGTTTACTTTTCATTATCTTTATCAATTTATCTCTGGCCAGGAAGGGCAATTATCAAAATTTAAAATTCTCAAGCAAGCAATACAAGCATGCGAATATCATGCCGAGGTCGTACGGCCCGATCCAATAATATTTAAACTGTGCATTGCTAGAGGGTCAAATGACGCGAATCATAGATGCATCTATTTAATCTACCTAGGCGTTCGGCTTGTTCCGAAATTAAACGCATACAGACAGTCAATCAAGAAGTCAACAGGGAACAATTATCCAAAGAAAAGCCAATTCTCTTTTAACAATTTTATAAAATAAAGTTTAATCCTTTTACAAATTTATTTACCAATTCGATAGGATTTAAGCAATTCAACTGCCAACAAGATTACAGATATTTCAAGTATAGCATGTTTTTGGGTCCTAGACTACCCGAACTTACAGATAATAGTAGCTACGCACGGACTCTCGTCACCTCGTGCATACATAGCCCCCACAAATAGGAGCACATAACCAATTATATCACCTATGGGGACAATTCCCTCTTACAAGGTTAGAAAGGAGACTCACCTCGCTCCGAAGATCCATAACCGGTATTCCACGCTCTTTCGAAGACTCGAATCGATGCACAATACTCCAAAAATAGCCAATAATTATGCAAATCCATTAATATATGTTCAATTACTCATTACAATCCAATTTATAACAATTCCTAACCCCGATCGAAAAGTTGACAAAATTGCCCTCGGGCCCACGTGCCCGGATTGCGAAATTTTTCGAAGATAAAGTTTACCCATGAACTCCCGAACTCAAATATATGATTTTCTCTTAATTTCATACCCAAAATCGTGGTCAAAATCCAAGAATACGAATTTTCTAGGTTTTCCTCAAACCCCCAAATTTCTACCAATTTACATGCAAAAATTCATACATAATCAATGTATTTAACTCAAGATAGGTGGGGTTAGCTTACCTTGCCGTTGATGATGAAAAATCCCACTTGAAGCTCTCCAAACTCGGCTCCAATGGAAGAAATGGGGTTGAAATGAACCCAACCCCCTATTTAAAGGAACTCACTGCCTCCAGCATTTCCGCACCTGCGGTCACTTGACCCCTTCTGCGGTTCCGCAGGTGCGACCCACTATCCGCTTCTACGGTTTCTCACTAGGCTGCCCTTTCCGCTTCTGCGCCTCTACCACCGTAGGTGCGGTCCCGCTTCTGCGGCTATATGACCGCATCTGCGGTCTCTTTATTTCTGGCCCAGAACCGCATCTGCGTCCCTCCTAGCCGCTTCTGCGGCTCTGCAGGTGTGGTTACACTAGATACCAGCTACTGAAGCCCTTCTTCAAACTCTAAATTTGATCCGTTAACCATCCGGAATCCACCCGAGGCCCCTGGGACTCCGTCCGATCACACCAACGAGTCCCAAAACACATTACGGACTTGCTCGAGGCCTCAAATCATATCAAACATTGCTAAAATCATGAATCAACCTCCAATCCAAGCTTAATGGACTTTAGAATTTCAAACTTCTACATTCGATGACGAAACCTATCAAATCACGCCCGATTGACCTCAAGTTTTCCACACAAGTCATATTTGATATTACGGACCTACTCTAACTTTCGGAATTGGATTCCGACCCCGATATCAAAAAGTTCACTTCCGTTCAAACTTCTCAAAAACCTTCAAATTTCTATCTTTAGCCAAATGACTCCAAAATGACCTACGGACTTCCGAATTCACTTTCGATCGCGCTCCCAATACCAGAATCACCATACAGAGCTATTCCCAGACTCGGAATCTCAAACGGACATTGATAACCCTGAAATGCACTTCAATCCAAACTTATGAGATTCTTCCAAAAATGCTAACTTCCACAATAGGCGCCGAAACGTTCCCGGGTCCTCCAAACCCAGTCCGGACATACACCCAAGTCCGAAATCATCCTACGAACCTGCTGGAACCTTCGAATCCCGATTCCGAGGTCATTTACTCAAAAAGCCAACCTTAGTCAATTCTTTCAACTTAAAGCTTCCGAAATGAGAATTCTCTTTCCAAATCAACTCCGAACTTCCCGGAATTCAATTCCGACCGTGCGCACAAGTCATAATATCTGCAGTGAAGCTCCTCATGGCCTCAAACTGCTGAACGGCGCGCTAGAGCTCAAAACGACCGGTCGGGTCGTTACAACAGTAATTACTGCTCAAAAGTGCTTTTTAAATTGATTAGCTAAACACAAATTGCTTTTCACCAACAATATTTTTTTTTTAAAATACTTTTCAAAATAACTTAATTTAAAAGCTTGACCAAACAAACTATCGATGATGCATCTACTTATTATTCAAGCCCAAAGTATGTCCCCATTATATAATATTTTGTGCACACGAATATCTCGTAATTTTGGTCTGACTTGTATAATGAAGCTTTTGGTCAGGTGGCAAACGTTGATATACCATAACTGCGAGTTCATGTGTCCAGCTCTGCCTGAAAGCAAGTTAACTTGATTTTTTACTTGCACTCCCTGTCTTATTAGTATGTGTTATTACTATAATGTAAGTCGAATAATTTTTTTTTGTTTAAAAATTACATTTAATTTAAAACCAAAATGGGGAGTGTTTCTTAGGTAGCTTCTCAATATGAAAAATTATACTATTTGAGTAACATTGTGCAAAAAAGGTACTCCGCTATATACTTTTTAGTCCCCGTACTTCAAGAGTTATCTAGCACTAAAAGACAGATTGTCTTTATACCTATTCCTGGTATTGACTATACTTCGTTTGGTCACTGAAGATAAAGATAATAATCTCAAAGATAGAATTTGAGATGGTATCTATTTCATGTTTATAGATATTAGTTGATTTCGGGATAATTTTACATTAAAATAATAAAATTAAATAGTTCATATAGAAAGTGGGATAGATAATCCCACGAGATACTCTTATTTATTCACCATCGTACCAAATGACCCGTTAAAAGAATGTTTAACTTCAAATTCGAGGGGACAAAAACCCTCTAATAAAAAAATAAATTTGGTGAGGAGAAAATCCTTAATAAATTAGTTAATTGGACTAAATTGATTTAGGGGAAATTTCACATTAAAACAACTGGGCTCTCTACTTTTTAATTTTATAGTTTATATTTCAATTTACAACCAACTAGCCCAAAAATAATAGGCTAGATTCAACATCCAATTCCAATAGGTTCTCGAAATTACTATTTAATTTTTAAAAAAGATTGCTCAAGGTTTTAAGTTAATTTTTGAATTAGTAGCTGTGACTCAAATATTAGTTTAACAAACCAAATCTATTTGGATGGTGAAAATTAGATTTTTAATAAGCTTAAATGTGTGGGTTTAAATTTCGAATTTGATTTTGTGAGAAATTTGGAGTGGGTATTATTTAGACTTGTTAGAAATAGTATAAGGAGGTTGTACATAAAATTTGAAGTCATTTAATGGAGATTTGGATTGGTTTTGAACAAGAATTGCAACTAAAAATCGTCAAAGAAATTTGTCTACAAAAGCTTGTACAAAGGTGTATAAAAATATATAATAGTGTATAAGATGTGCTTATACACTCATATACATTAACTATTATACAAGATTATACAAAAAACTAACTTCGTCTTCTTCCTTGCGTTTTTTTCTGAAATTTAACTCAAATCTACTCCAAATCATTTCAAATTTAAACTTTGAACTCCTTTTGATATTTTCAATTAATTGGAATGACACCCAATGCAAATAACTAACAAACTCAAAAAATCATATTTTCGAAAGCAAAGCTTTGAATGACCTTCAGTCGTTGACTTCTACTCTTCAATTTTCTTACATTGCAACCGGGTAACATATGGGGGAAACATAAAATATACGGCCCCTTGAAGCTTGTGTAGAAGATGTAAGAAGAAGATAGAGTGAAAGCAATGGTTGTGAGAACAAATTTATCTCCATAGCTTTTAGAAGCAATGGTTGTTAGAACACATATTTTGAATTTGTTAATACTTTCAAAATATGTACAATATGGGCTAGGTCGGGTAAAACGTAAAAATATGGGCCATTTTTTATATTATGGAGATAAATTTCGAAACAATATGAACTTGTAATGTTATAAATGTAGATAATTTCTCTAACAATGCTTTGTCTATCCCTATGAATCTTCTCAAAAACTCTATAATTTCTCTCCACCCATACGCTATACAATGTTTCAGCTAGTATCATTCTCAGCAGCTGCCCTTCAGTTGATGTCTTCTTTGCTTTTTCCACAAACCAGCATGTTAATTGACTCCATGTATTTGTTGGCACTTGTATTTGCATCCATTTGAATATGTCATTCCATATTTCCATGATGATAGTACAATTACAGAATAAATGGTGATGATTCTCTGGTTGACAATTATAGAATACACATGTAGTGTCCATAGTCATGCTCCATTTACTCAGTTTGTCAGCATCCTTTCCTGTATGATCAGCCACATAGATTGTATCGTTTGCTGTTGCTAAGTATATTTTTGTTGTTTTGTTTGGCTGTGTCGTACTCTATTATACCTGGTAAGTTCACTTAAACACCCGCAATTATTTAAAAATTTTTTTATTAAGAATTACACATAAAAATAGTTTAAGAAAATCTCTTTTTACTAATTTATCATTAATTCCGTAGCTTGGAAACAAGAGCAAGAGCCTGGAAAAAAAAGTTAAACAATATTAGCAACAAAAAAAAATTAAAACGATGAAAAGAGACAAAGAATCATACGGAGATTTGGATAAAAAAAGGGGCAAACCATCTCTAGAAAAGGTGGAATAAGACAAAGTAGATCAATAGGTTGGAGATTTGGAGTTGAAATGAAAAAATTAAATGATAAAATAAAATTATGGAATAATAAATAAGAGCATAATTTTAGAAAAAAGGAAATAATTTCACCACACCAAATCATTATTTGAATAAAATAGGGATTTTGGTTTTGATTGTTTCGAAATAATAAATTTAATAATATGATACAATTAATTTTATATAAACAATCAAAACAAGCTTTTCGGATAGCAACACAATGCAAATTCAAGGGGTAACAACTAACAACCATCCCAACAAGCTGTAGAAGTTCCCGAGATTGTACTCTCTTTTTCTCCTTTCTTATTTCTCCTAGTTTTTACATTAAATTTTAAAGAACTTTAATTTGTTCAAAATCAAGAAGTAGGTTGGGGAGTAGTGTGATTCAGCTAAATTAGTTAGGGTTTGGCGAATGGCTTCTACTCCGAATCCAGAAACTGATGAATCAGCTAAATCTGCTTCCTCTCCGTACGCATCTATGTTTCCTTTTGGTAAAATCAGTTGCATCTTCCCAAATTAAACAATTAATTATTTTTTGTTTGTATTTAAATTTGCAGGCAGAAAAGCGTATATAAAGATCCGGATGATGGGCGCCAGCGTTTCTTACTGGAATTGGAATTTGTTCAATGCCTTGCTAACCCAACTTACATTCACTGTATGTATTCCCATATTATTTGTTTAGTGTGTAAGACGCATTGTGTTTTAATAGGACTAGTAAAATTTGGGTGTAAAAGTTTTAGTTTTTCTTATCCCCTTCGTATTTATGGTGGTTTATTTTCTGTTGATTCTGATGCAGATTTAGCTCAGAATCAATATTTTGAAGATGAAGCTTTTATTGGGTACTTAAAATACCTACAATACTGGCAACGGCCCGAGTACATAAAGTTTATAATGTAAGTTCATTTTCTATTGCAACTTTATGATTTATTTGGTAGATGTTCCTTGTTTCTTTTTTGTTTGATGTGGACTGTGGTTGTCATCATCTACCAGTTATTTATTATTCCCTTTCTTGATGTTAAATGCAGGTATCCTCACTGCCTATTCTTTCTCGAGCTTCTCCAAAATCCAACATTTCGTAATGCAATGGCGCATCCTGCCAACAAGGTAAGAAGTTGTATCATTTGTTATTGTGGTTTCATTCTCCACTTTTACCTTCTCATTTAGTTAGTTAATACTGTCAGCCACTATCAAGAAAATTTGTCCCACTTTTTGTGTAAACATAGTCTCTGTGGACGAGAAGTGCAACCAAAGTATTTTATAATACAAGGTAGTTAGTCGTTTACCTTATTCCCCTTAATGAATTTTCTCCTAGCTTTTCGAAATAGAATTATAAGTATTAGTTGGATAGCCCAAGTTAATGCTGCCAGTGAAGACTTCTTCATCTCATTTCATGTTGTATATTTGTTTGCCAATCTAAAATTGTGGTGCCTTACTATCTGTGATATGATCTGATTTACATTTTTTGTTACTATTAGGAAGTGGCACATAGGCAGCAATTTTATTTTTGGAAGAACTATAGAAACAACCGGTTGAAGCATATTTTGCCGCGGCCGCTTCCTGAGCCTGCAACTGCACCAGCAACTTCTGCTCCGCTAATTGTAGCCCCTCCAGCTGCTCCACCTCCTGCTCCTTCACCTGTTTCGGCTGTGGCTCCCTCTCCGATGCAGTATGCCATTCCTCCTGGATCTGGTCTTGCTAAAACGGACCCAAGGAGTGCCGCTGTTGATCGAAGAAAGAGAAAGTATTTCATCTCTTCTTTTACTTTTCTCTTACTGTGAAAAAGTTTTTAAAGCTTGTTGCTGTGTGCTACTGTGCTCCCTCTTACTCTAATTTCATAATTTTTAGGGTTAGATCTTTTGACTTAATGTGTCTAACATAGTTAATGGCTCGGTTAATTTGGTTTTTGCAGGAAAGACGGGTGATTTTCTTTCATTCGTGACACAGGCATCCAATCAATTTAATTCATGGATAAAGGTAATAACTTCATTTTGGAATTAGTGATTTAGTACTCTCATGGGTAAATGCATTGTGAAGTCCTAGTGACTAGTAAGAGTGTGATGTTGTTTATTGAATGTTTTAGAGTCCAGCCCAAGTCTCAAGCACTAGCTATGGCCTCTCATCCTTTCTCCTTTCACAAAAACATAGTACTAGTGTATTGTTACCAAGATCACCAAATTAGCTTGTAAACTTCAAACCGTGATGCTAAATGAAACATCAGCTTCTTCCGTTGAAAGAGTTGCGAATAGGCGGAAGCCAACAATTATGTAGAAGAATACTAAGAGAGAATACAACAACAACAACATACCCAGTGTAGTCCCACAAGTGGGGTCTGGGGAGGGTAGAGTGTACGCAGACCTTACCCCTGCTTTAAAAAAGGCAAAAAGACTGTTTCCAGAAGACCCTCGGCAAATTCAAATGAACGTGAAAGAACTACTAATTTATATACCAAAAACGATTTGATTCAAAGGAAGACAAGTTCAATCAATCTAGAGGAAGGAAGAAAGAAACATGATGGAGAAGAGGTGAACTCATACAGAAAATCTTACCCTAAGTTTCAAGTTGAAGTCAAGAAAAAGAACATGAAATCAAGCCCTACGCTTAGAACTGTTAAGCTGAACTAACTATTGCAATGATTACAAGTGTATATAGGAATGAGAGAACGTAAAAAAAGTCCAAAAAATCCTTAAAATAAAAGCTCCAGGTTGACGGGGCGGAACTATCCGCGCTACATGTTATGCTGCATCATAGATTTGCGCAATGTTTTGTATCGCAGTGCAGAACCTTGTGGAGAACTCTGCGCACATTTCTTTGTTTTCTGCCAAAATGCAACAGGTATCCGCCGGTGGTTTCATGTCTAGTGCACTTTAACATCCATTTTTGGTCCCTTTGTACCCTCCAATGACGCTACAAGCACATGAAAGTGTTTGTAAGGTATTTCCAAGCCTTTTAGCTCATCTTTCATATGTGAGTATTTTAGGATAGGTAGAATACATATATGACTACATAAACTTGTCCAATATTGTCACTTAGCTACCTTAAGTGAGGCTTGTACCTATTAGATACTTCAACTTCACTCAATATGTGTCTATCAAACACAAAAAGCTGACATGGCAAAAAAGGTGCATTCCACTTCTCTTAGGCGCGTGACAAGCTTAAATTTCCAATTCTTCTTTTTTCTTTTTAATTTTTTAAAACTATTTTTATCGAACCACCATGTACACCATCTTATAGTCGTTGTTCCGCCATCCCCGTCCTCCAAAAAATTTGCCAACGTTTTGTTTAATCTTCTTCCATCTTACATTTTCCATTTGATACTGGCCCAAATTGAGATTCCTAGTAATTACAAACTAATTTTCAGAAAGAACAAGATAAAAATGAAACAAAAACAAACCAAATTAGTGACTAACAACTTGAATCTACCCAAATTGAAAAAACACTCATCAAATTTTTCGAAAAATTATCTTCACGGGATATAACAATATTTTGTTCTTATGAAAGAATCCACTAATAAAAATGATATATACCAAGAAACTAAACCTAATATCTTGCCAAAAAATTATTTCCGGTCGGATCCGGTCATTTCACTGTCACTCCTGGTAAAGGAAACTACAAAAACATGGACATAAGAGCTAAAAGGTATGGCTGGGCCATGGTTGAAGTCGCTAGAGGAGGAGATGAGTTGGTGAGAAGATGGAGGTTGAAACAGTGGTGACGAATTCCGGCCAGTGTTCGCCGACGGCAGATCTGACAAAAGAGAAGATAGCAAGTAACCAAAATGTAATATTTTCCTAAAACTACACCCCCAGCCATCTCTGCTACTTTACACTAGGTTAGTTCTGAAATTTAAAATAATGAGTAGAGGGAGGGGGGAAAAAGATACTGGTGAAGAAGAAAGGTTTAGGGGGGGGGGGGGGTGGGGGGTGTAAAGGGGGGGGGGGGGACAGTCAAAACTTTCTCTCTTAAAACAATTTTCTTGTTTTTTTTAAAAGGAGTTTTCATTAAGTTAAGTCAAAAGCCACGTGGTTTCTTTTTATTCATTAAGTTCTGCCATGTTAGCGCGTGTGAAATACACACACCATATTTGTTTTACTAAGTAATTTCGTGTGTTTGATGGACACATATTGAATAAAGTTGAAGTATCTAATAGGTACAAGCGTCACTTGAGGTAGCTAAGTGACAATATTGGACAAGTTTAAGTAGCCGTATATGTATTCCGCCTTTAGGATAAACAGAAATGGGTAAATTGCTGACGTACTACCTTCATGTAGTAGTTTAGCAAAACTCATTCTCTTAATACCAAAAAGGCGCTTAAGCGGATTTTTTTTTGTTTATTCCTACAATTGAAAAGAACTCACTTGAAAATTGAGATAGAAACAAGAGTTATCCAACCGTAAAATGCTATTGGCAGTATTGTACAAGTACAAATTGATTTATTGGGAAGTATCGTGGCTGATGTGACTTTCTTTTATAGTGTTTCTTTAGTAGCCTTATGAACTACTCCTTCTACTTGGATAATTTGCGCAGGTTATAAGATAGAACATCATTCTCTTTACCTTTAACACTCAAGATTTTAATGAAAGAGTTAAGTACCAATAAAAGTAGACATTTTAAGCTGAATTTAGATTTAAGGGTTTAAGGATTAGGGGTAAAAGAACTATATATATGACATGTATTTCCTTTATTAATTTAACTTAATGTCTTCTTTTATTAATTTAATTTAATGTCCTTTTTTTTTCTTTTTTTTTAATTTGTACCCCACATGTGGAATTATTCTGGGTTTGTTGTTGTTGGATGATGGCTTTTCTGTAACATGTGCAAATTAACCAAGTAGAAAAGTAGTTCATATGGCTACTAAAGAAACAAGATAAAATAAAGTTACATCAAGCACTACACTACCCAAAAAATCAGTTTGTACTTTGTACTTTTACATTACTGCCAATAGCATTATACTGTTGGATTTCTCTTGTTTTTTTTAAAGATAATTAATGGATTTCTCTTGTTTTCTATCTCAATCTTCAAGTAAGTTCTTTTCAATTGTATGAATGAATAAGTTGTTTTTCGCTTTGGTGCTTTTTTGGTATAACAGAAGGTTTGATCACAAGAAAGCTTAAGTAATATTTGGCTCTAAAAAAATTAATAAAAGTACATACACAATACTGGTAAATTACGAATTAAAACAAGTTTAAAAAGGAGTAGATAAAATATTTATTGGAGACAAGGCTTGAAAAAAAGGGACTATTTGTATAGTTACCTTACTCTCAAGGAGTACTGCAGACGTGGTTGTGTATTGGAAGTCCAAGAAAATTAGAGAGCATCCAGAGAAAAACAAGAGATAGAGAGACCATTGGGGTTGGTAAATACCTTTGGGTCCAACAGCTTTTACATGTCAAACAAGACTCAACTAATACTATAGTTCTCAACAATTTAGTGAAGATGAACTCTTCCATGTGTCCTTGCAAATGTCGTGATCTTTGTCAAACATTTGAAAGTCCTCAAACTTGGTTATATTTATGAAAGAGTATGGGGCAGATAATGGAATAAATTGAAATGTCATTGTTGTTTCCTCAATTCCTGTCAAAAGCAGCATCTCATTCCCGCTTTCCAGGTTAAATTTCCTAATTTGACCTGCAATGGATACTATTTATAGTTTACTACAACAACAAACCTAGTGTAATCTCACAAGTGGGGTCTGGAGAGGGTAATGTGTACGAGACCTTACCCCTACCTTGTATAGATTTGAAATTTACTATTTTTAAAATAGGTCTAAAAATGTTGCAGAAGTTTGAATTGTTGATGATATTGATTGGTTTGGTATCATGAATTGAAGAAGTATGGATCAGAGGAAAAGTTTATCATGTTTAAAAGTGGACATATTATTTAGAAGTCCATGATGAAAGTAGCACAGTTAATTTGGGAGGACCTGTGTATTAACCTGGCGAAACTCCCAATTGTGGAATTGTTAATACTTTATCTAGTCAAATCAAGCATGCATAATGTGCAAGCTTAAATCATCTTGCATTCGCTATGCACATGCAGTGCAGCTCTTGCATCCCACTACTGGTGTCTGAACCATAATTTGAAGAGAAAAAATCAATTCTTTTCTTTTTATCTTCCTTTTTATCTCCTTCTCGGAGTACCTTGTAAGTTTTTCACATAATGTCTCATACTTTAGACATATTTTTATAACTCTACTTTTAGATATTTGGATTATTTTTAGCTGAATCCACACAACCATATCCGTACCTGGATTCGTACCCCCGAATCTTAAAATTTAGATCATGAAGGATCCGACCTCTAGATCCGTACCCGTATCAGACTCCCGCCCCAAATCTGAATTGGTATAAACTAGATCTGTCGACCTGAAATTAAGTGCAGCGCAGAAAATATTTTCTAGGTGTATTGGGATAACCGTGGTCACTTGATCTGTGATCCGCCATTCTTTATCGACTGCTGTGGTACTTCCACAAGCAGAATCTTGTCCAAGGATTTCCACGTTATCACTTATCTCTTTTACCTTTTTGGTCAAGTGAAGTACTTCCTTTTTCATATTTATGGATTTCAGTTAGAAACTATGTATGTCGTGTTTCCCTTCTCTCGACAGGAAATACTTTTTCCTGTAAATTTAACACATAGCTCTCCAATATAAAATCAGGTGTTCTGGTTCCTTGTTGCTCTTTCTGCTTATACTTGATTCTGGTCGTACAAATAGACCTTTTGAACAGTTACAACAACCTATCAAGCTTAATGTCTGCTTAAGTAAAAAAAAATGCAAGTACTCCATTTGAGCACAAGATGTGTTACTTCAATTATTTGGATTTAAATGAATTCATTAATCTTAAGAAAAGCTTGACTTTTGGATCTGCTTTTTTCCTTTCTCCCTCAGCTTGCCCCTCCCCCTCTTTCTCTCATTTCTGATTCCCACATCTTTATTTATTTATTTATGTATTTTTTTATATTCTTTTGGTGTGTGTGTTGGGGGGGGGGGGGGGGTATCTAGCTTTCAGTATAGTATTACGTCGATGTTTCAGTTTCTGTTAAATATTCCCATCTGAGTGCATTGATTCCTGAACTTTCCTATGACAGCTTAATGCATCCTATTACTGGAATATAATTTCACAATCACTTGTAGCTGATCACTGATGGCATTTAGACTACTTCCAATGTGTTAGAAAAGAAGTCAACCCTAGTTCATTGCTGCACGCGGATACAAGAGTGGAGTTCGACAGTTGTATACTGGGATCTGGTGCATCGCTGCTAGTTGAATTCAGATTCTGATGCCATTCTTGGTCTTGGTCTTCATCACCAAAAAAATAAAAGAAAATACTAGTTCTCCCTGTGATCATCACTCATCAGCTTACTCTTTCTGTTGGTTTCGCCGAAGGTAATAGTAAGTTATGTGGTAGATTGGTAATATAGAAAGCTGTTTTCCCTCCATCTCTCATTTCTCTCACGCTGGAGAAAATGCGCATGCAAATAGCCAACCACTTGAATATGTCCTATGTGTCACTTTAACTTAAAGAAGTTTATTGAATATGGTCTCTCATGCCTTGTTATTGACCATTGAGATAATATTACGCTGTGGGTTTCTTGCGTAGTATAAGTGAATTACAAGTTTTTTCCTGCCTTCAATGTATCGGCCACCTAGGTTGATCTTAAGACCGATTAAACAGATATAGTTTCTCCATTTCATTAGAGAGCATTGGAGTAGCTCAAAGTTGTCATCTATACCATATTAAAAGCACGAAGCCCCTTAGCTAAATGTTGTTCGCATTTTTCGCTCTTTAAAATAGATTTCACACTAGACAAAATTGTAATTTTAAGTTGTGTTCCTAATATTTAGAACTTTGTTATCAGTTAAATATTTGTTTATTAAATTTTCCTTATTTAACTAGGTAATAGATCTTAATATTTGCTATTATTAATCCCACTTCAATTAAGGTTCTCTTTTTGATTTTGGTATCTCACTTAAATATTTGTTGGCTTTGAATTTTTAAACTCTAATAAAGCGAATAAGAAAATAATTAAATTTTATTATAATAAAATGATGCCTGATTTTTTATACGTTAAAATTGATTTTGTATTAAACAAAATATAATTTAGTTATTTTTCTAATATTAGGACTTTAAAATTAACTTAAAGTCTTTAAGTAAACTATTAGATCAATTTTTATTATTGGATAAAAATATACTTATAGTTAATCATAATTATAAATAAATTTAAATATTTTAAAACTTGGGATGAGCTAATATTACGAATTTGAATTAGTAAAAATAGTTTCTTTAATATTGAGAACAAATAATCAAGTCTCTGAACTTAACAAAAGAATGTCTTTGAATCAACTAAATAGTTAAAAAGCCAATTTAATTTTTCTCAAATTCAACATATAAGTAAGATTAATTTTCAAGTTGATAAAACACTTGGGATACAAGAATATCCATAGGAAAAGCATTGGGGTGAAAATATATATTAAAAAATAGAGTCAAATCGGTTATAATCAAGAGTCAAATTTATATAAAGATAAATTTAAAGCAGTAAAGATGAACAAGTAGAAGATAAAATGAATTCTAAATGGGTTGTCATTAATTATTTTCCCACAAAAACCCTCAGAAAATACGATAAGGCATATGAGGACTTCTAATTAGGGGACATAATTTCTTTCTTATTGAGCTAACTAAATTAGATCAACATTCTTTATTTTCAGAAATTTATACCTTTTTCTTTAATTTTTATTTCATGAATAAAACAAATTGTAATAATATTCATGTAATTCTTAAAAACTTATGCATCAATTAATATGAGGTACATGCGCAACACACGTACCATGAGACTAGTTAGTCTATAAACCGGGAGATGCAGGTTTCTTCAATTTTTCTGTTCTTAGAACAACATAAACTTCTATGATTTTGGACAGTGTTTTTCTTTAAATATTAAAAAAATTCAACTCTTACGAATAGTGGTGTAGATGATGAATGTTTTCATATGTTGAAGACGTTTGGAAACGTTGGACTCTAGACTTCAAGGGTTAGATTTTTTTTTCTATAAATACAAAATTAGGACAAAATTTACATGATATCGCTAGGTATTCCTATTTACAAAAAGTAACTATATTTTCTTACAAAATATATAAATTACATACAATTTATATATAATTGTATACAATTTGTTGTACAGAATCCAGTTAAAATATGCAATTTATATGCAACTTGTTATATAACTTTTTGTTGTATAGAATTTGGTCAAACACATATAACATGCATATAATTATGTTAGATGTATGTATTTTTTTTTATGTCATTTGTACATTTGGCATGCAAAATACATTCCATTAATTTGTCTCCCTCTTCGAGTTTCAATTTGAAATTCTAATTAAAATTAATTGGAATCTCCACCAAACTCTCTCGAGATTGACACAAACTCCAATGAATATTTTCAATTATTTGTAATCCAAATAAGTAATAAATTTGCAAAACTCGATTTTCGAATTCAAACTTCGAAGTTTTTTAATGATTGCCAATGGAGTATTAAAAGGGGTTTACATCTTTATAATTTTTTCTTACAACTATTTTTTTAAAATGAGGAAATTGTTATTACTTAATTAGATAAAGATTTCTCTGAATTTAAGTGGAGAACAATTGGTTGAATGTTGCCTGCATAGAATTGTTTGATTCGACGACCTCTGAGTTTGAGCAAGTAAAGTCGTGATGCTAGTGCTAATAATGGCAATTCCGTCGATTAAGTTTTTCGTGGACTATTACAATCAACGCTAATGAGAATGAGGAATAACACCTGTGCAAGATAAAGGTAGGGATATCAAATCTTCTGGATTGTAATGGGTTTTGTTGAGAAAGAAAGAAGGGGAGTGTTTGACCAAAAAAATATAGATCTTTGATTAAACTAATTAAATGTGTGTAATGAGGAGTTAATCTTAGTTAATAATAATAACATCAGATTTATAACCGATTAATGAGAATAGCGTAGAGTAGCGTTTCACAGAAGATCAAATGCAAGGAGCATTTGATGTTTTGAGACCATTAATGAGGAGTAAATATAAGGCAATAAATGACAATAAATGACACTAAAGCAAATAAAGAGAATGTTTAACCCAATATTAAATGAGGTGGATGATTCTTCCTTCTGACAATGATGAATGATGGACAAAAGATCAGAATATTAGGACCCTTTTCGGATCTGGTAGAAAATGTATAAAATAATCGAAGATCGAATCTCTTTAGAAAGGTAATATTTGTATTCTATCTAGAGAGAAAGTCTGCTTTTCATATAGTGTTCTTATCAGAGAATATTACATGCCTATCACCTAGTCTCTCTTTCTATTTATAAGGGACATACCCCCAATTAACCCCAAAAGTACAAACAAAGGGAATATTCAATGGAATACTCCCTCAAAAATCCTGTTACTAAACTAGCCGCTACTGCTCCTTCTGACACTTGATCACGGCCATGATCGACTGCTTGGCAGTGAGTTCTATTGGTTATTAATCGACCTCGGCCAAATTACTTTCAGTAATACCACTTTGTGTCGAATATCCTTAGTTAGATTTTGACCCATACAGTTAGTCCCTCCGCTTATTGAGGCCATCTCTCAGACGACCTCGATGAGCGGATTTCGCGAGTCGTAGTTGAGAGACTTAGGTGGGCAGGTCGAGTAATGACGCTCATGACGAGGTGGTAATGTGGCACTTTGTGAGCCATAACTTACCGTTATGTTGGTTCAGAATGACGTCATGACATCATGCGTCATTATTAGGCGTTTTCTCGATGCGTTGCATCACTTCCCGTGCCTCTGCCGTTTCGATATTTTGTGCGTCGACGATTGGTATTCTTGATTATGGTGCCTGGGTTTTTATAAATAGGGATAGAAGGCCCTCTACCTGATCCTTTGTGTTTTCAAGTATTTAAGTCTCTATATCTTTCTTTCTTCTTCCCCCAGTGTTCTTGCTTTCGTTATTTCTACCTTTGCATCCCTATTTTTCCCGATCTTAGCAACTTCTGCTACTCATACCTCCTCTGTGCTTTGCATTTTATTTATATATAAACAACCAAAGATGGTTAATACATCTTCTAACTTTTGGGGGGGGGGGGACATTTGACTCGGTTCCATGGCAGTGAGCATGCCCCCTAATGACGATGGGGCTACCATTGTTGCAGAGGATGAGATCTTCCCTACTGCGGACGAAATAGTTCCTCGTAGGGAGAAAGCTAGGTCTAATTTCTCAAAGTTGCCAGAGGACGACCCTGAAATTTTGGAGTCGTTGATGACAGAGGCGTCTCTCACCGAGTTTAGGGCTAGATTCAAAATTCCCGCCCATATAGACCTGATCCCCGCAGGGCATGTTGTGGTGCAAATACACCACCTTAGGTATCGTGCCTTCTCGGCATACCCCTTCTATATGGGTTACTTTTTCCCCATTCTTCCCCTGGCCGAAGAATTTTGCTGCTATTACCGTGCGTGCCCAGCTCAACTTTCCCCCTACATCTACAAGCTTATCCGCATGATCTCAAAATTTGCGGAGTTAGCCGGGGTCGAGGTGACACTCTGCCACCTGATGCATCTCTTAGCCCCAAATTTTCACAAGGGGATGATATTACATCTCCGCAACAGAGGCAGTAAAATCGCCAGTTCTGGCTCAATTACTTCTACGTCAGAATCGATGATATAGTGATTAATGCAAGCGGGTTCCCTGAGCTTTGGAACGCCGTAAGTATCCTTCCTTTTCCCTTTATTGTACTTCTTGCTGGTTGACTCTGGTTATATTAACTGTCTTTTCTTCATGCAGCTGAGGTCGAACCCCCTCCTTTAGTCGAGGACATTCACGACTGGGTTAGTCGGGTCCTTCCTTATTTAGTCGCGTCCTTCCTCATATGGTGGGGATACGCGAGTGGTCGGCCTTCCGCGAAAAGCTCGGACCTATGCCCCCCGGTAAGTTTGCTTACTTCAGGTCTTCATTGTTGTCTTTCTCATTTTATCTTTGCGGGTACTGATTTCGGTCTTCTTTTTCCTTTATTTTGTCGTTAGCATGGAGAGTTTCGAGGAGGTCAAAAGCTCCTACTCCCTCTTTCCGACAAGCGACCGCAGCAAAAGGATCTATACCGCAACTGGATCTACCCGGTCATCTGCCTCCGCTTGGCCTTGGGCCTTAGCTAGACCAACTCGACCAGTGGCGGCTTTAACGTCTGAGACTCGGTTGAGGCTTTGGAGGATGTGATTCGCGTTCTTCGATCTGAGCAGGCAAACGATTTGGAGACGGATAAGCTCAGGGAAGCTCAGCTTGATCGGATAAGGGAGCTAGAGAAAGAAGTTTCTGGTCTTGAAGACCAACTCGCCGCTCTTGAGGTCGAGAAGTCCCGACTATTGGCTCAACCGTCCTCCTCTCATGCTTCTGCCTTTCCTGATGTCCCGCGGGATTTATATGAGAAGTGGATCCATGACAAGGACCAACTGGACATATTCAGAGATTTGATGACGGTGGGGAGAGTTCCTGAGGCTGATTTTGAGGGTGCTCGTGCTAAGGCGCGTGCGGCGCGGATTGCCTGTGGCTATGACCCTGCTACACCAGGGACCGGCGATGGCGAGAAGGATTTGGACGGGATTGAGCAAGATGTCTGGTACGAGGACGAATATCCTGATGGCAAAGGTGGAGATGGTGCTGCTGGGTCGGGTGGCGAGTAGTTATTCCTTTGATTTGTAATTTTTGTGCATATTTTTGTGGGCGTCTGTTTAGCACTTGTAAAGAATATTTTTGAAGTATGAAATGCTATTTTCGCTGTTCGTTTCTGAATCTTTTCTCTATTTGGTTTTGTATGCTTCTATCATTTGGTCGCCCTAACCATATGAATTTTGGTTTTGGTCATGGCCGGGCAAGTAGGTATTAAATCGAACAAGGTCGAGTGTGAGTCAATTCGAGCGAGGTCGAATGTCACTTTAATTTATCCGAACGAGGTTGAATTAAGTTAATTCGAACGAGGTCGAATATTACTATAGTTAATTCGAATGAGGTCAAATGCCACTTTAATTAATTCGAACGAGGTCGAATGTGAGTTAATTCGAACGAGGTTAAATGTCATTTTAATTAATTCGAACGAGGTCGAATTTGAGTTAATTCGAACAAGGTCAAATGCTACTTTAGTCAATTCGAACGAGGTCGAATGTCACTTTAATTAATTCGAACGACGGCGAATGTGAGTTAATTCGAACGAGGTCGAAGGTTACTTTGGTTATTTCGAACGAGGTCGAATGTCACTTTAATTAATTCGAACGAGGTCGAATGTGAGTTAATTCAAACGAGGTCGAATGTCACTTTAATTAATTCGAACGAGATCAAATGTGAGTTAATTCGAATGAGGTCGAAAGTCACTTATTTGATTGTGGCCGTAGGCCAAGTAGATATTGAGGCAACGTTGTTCTAGAAACATGGGTGAACTTACATTTGTGCTTTTCTCATACTTGGAAAAATTTACATGTTTTCCGGGCTGGCAGTCCAGTCCCAGTCTATCTAGTCCCTTCATTGGGCAACCTGGAGATGTGTCGAGAGGTTGGGAGATGAACTATCGTCTCGTACCTTTTCCGTCTGTACTTCGACTTGAAGTGTCCCCCTTATCACCTCATTAAAAACCTCCTTGAGAAACCCAATTGGACAAAACTTATGCGAGGTAAAAAGAGTACGGCTTGGAGGACGCTTGTTCTTAAAAGTTGAAGTACTTGAGGTGGGCGACATTCCAGTTGTTCGGTAGCAGTTTTCCTTCCATTGTTTCTAGTTGAAGTGACCCTTTATTTGCTGATGCTATGATTTTGTATGGGCTGTCCCAATTTGTTCCCAGTTTGCCCTCTCGCGGGTCTTTGCTTGCTTGTGTTTTGGCCTTGAGCATGTAGTCCCCGACTTTGAGTGGTCTGACCTTGGACTTCTTGTTATAGTAGTGTTCTGCCTGTTGTTTTTGGGCGATCATCCTTATGTAGGCCATATCTCTCCGTTCTTCAGCTTCGTCAAGGTGCTGCCTTCTACTTTCATCGTTTTTCGACCCACTCTCATGGGAATATGTCTAACTGGGCTCTTTGACTTCGTCTGGTATTACTGCATCAGTCCCATAGACTAATGAGTAAGGTGTCTCTCCTGTGCTCGTCTTTGGCGTTGTGTGGTATTCCCATAGCACTTCCGGCAGTAGTTCTGGCCAAAGTCTCTTGGCGTCCTCGAGTTTTTTCTTCATGATGTTCAGTATTGATTTGTTGGAGGACTCTGCTTGCCCGTTGCCCGCGGGGTGGTATGGGGTGGAGAGTATTCTTTTGATATGCCACTTGTCGAAAAGTTCGACAACCCCTTTTCCAGAAAATTGGGGTCCGTTGTTGTAGCTAATCTCTTTGGGGAGGCCGAAGCTGTTACACCCTATATTTTCGTACGTGAAGGTACGCCATAAGTAAATTGATGGAAGCTCGGAAAATGAGATGTTTCGTCCTGCATTTTCGTATGTTAAAGTTTTGTCGTAAGTTAATCGACGTAAGTTCGGGAATGAGATTATTTTGGAGATTATAAGCATTATGCTATTTCAAACAAGTGATGAGTAAATTCTTGAAGGTGCGTAAGCAAATTGAAGAAAATGAGTTTCGTCGAAGTTTGTCGTTTTGGGATAAAATATGGCCCGAGCTAAAATACCCGGTATTTATGGACTAGTACCATACAAGGTACCACATGACCATGATAGTAAGGTGTACAAAGTATGTTAAAAGTGAGTAGTATTTGAAGTAATTTGAGATAATTCCTATTTATGTAGATTAGTGGGTAATGGGAGATTACCTAGTTAATTAAGGAATTGATTGGGTAATTAATAATATTTGGGGGAAGATTAGATAAAAAATTAGGACATTTTGATTAGCCTAATCCCCCCAAACATGGCAGCAAACTTTGCCAATGTGATGACTCTTCAAGTCACTTGGTAAGGTGTCATTTTAATAGATTAGTCATCACCTTAGGCAGGCCCACACACACTAAGGTATAAGACCTCTCTAACTTAAAAGAGAGATTCATATTCATGAATAATGTAAAGATTTTCATAGTATCTTCATAATTCAACAAGATTTCATAAGTGTCTTCAAGAATTCAAACGAGAATTTTTAGTATTTTAGCAACGTGAGATTTTGTAATTTTAAGGGAAAATGGTGCAATCCTTCTCAAGAATATCACACGGATTTTCCCCTACTTTGATTCGCCGTACGTGTTTCATCGCAAAAGATGTGTGTTAGAGGAATTGTCAAGAGAATCGGTCCAGGTATGTTAAGGCTATCCCTTCTTTCTTTTGGCATGATCCATACGGTACAAATGAAAAGAGCAAAATACACAACTTTCATAAATGACTCTATTCATAGAAATACTAGGGGTGTCTATATTCTTGATTCCCCATGTGAATTATTATTATATCTTCTGTTCATAGGTCTCAGAAAAAATATGTATTTGATAAAGTTTATCCGAAAAGCATATTGATTTTTATTGCATTCCGAGAAAATCTTATTAACATATTTCTTATGCATTTCATGCATTTATACATGTACATTGACCCATGACCAGATGACGTTATATACACGTATATATGTATATTATATTTATATGGGATATGGGAAAAGATTATGGCATTATATACGCACCACCGCCTGATCAGTTGGTATACATTGATGATTTTACCCACAGTGGCTGAGATGATATGATGGGATGCCCTCAAAAGCCTAATGATGTTATGAAACATGTACCTATGCACGAGATGACATTCATATGCATATGCATGACACTATAATTATTTTATGATTTACAAAGTTATCCAGACTTACAGGTTGGGTAATTTTACTCTATATTTCTTCCATGTCTGTTATGTACTTATTTATGTGCCTTACATACTCAGTACATCATTCATACTGACGTCCTTGTTTCCTAGGGATACTGCGTTTCATGCCCGCAGGTCCCGATAGATAGGTCGAGAGCCCTTCAAGTAGACTATCAGCTTAGCGGAAGATTTTGGTGCACTCCATTTGGTTTGGAGTTGCTTATTTGGTTAGTATGATTTAGATGTGTATTATTTGGTATGGCGGGACTGTGTCTCGGCCTTTATGAAAATTATGTATTCTTAGAGTCTTGTAGACATATGTCATGTACGTAAAATATTGTATGGCCTTGTCAGCCTATGTTCAGTACACGAGTGGTTATTTTGGTTTTATAGGCCCGTACTTCATATGTATAAGTTTGTATTCCCTCATGCTGTACTCCAATTCATTTACCCATGATAGAATGATATGAAAGATACTTTAGGTTGGTACTCGGTTAAGTAAGGTACCGGGTGCCCGTCGCGGCCCATCGGTTTGGGTCGTGACAGAAGCGACATGCAATATTTTTCCATATGAAGGTGATCATTTCCTGCTTGCATATCTGAGCGAATGCCCCTGCTTCTACCCATTTAAAAAAATAGTCTGTCAAAACTAAAAGAAAATGTATGTTGCCTCGTCTTGCGGGGAGGGGTCCGACAATGTCCATCCCTCACTTGATGAAAGTCCAGGGGAAATGACTGAGTGGAGATGCTCGTCTGCTTGGTGGATCATTGGGGCGTACTTTTTGCACTGCTCGCATTTTTTCACAAAGTTATCGGCCTCTTTTTTATAGTAGGCCAATAGTAATCTTCCCATATGAGGCATCTGACTAGAGCTCGGTTGCCGGAATGAGTTGCGCAGTGGCCTTCGTGGACTTCTTCTAGGATGTGTCGCATTTGATTCAGGCCCAAACATTTCGGTATTTCACTAGATGGCTGTTGTACATCCTTTTGTATAGATCATTGTGAATGATACTGTACCTGGCCGCTTGCATTCGAAGTTTCTTGTCCTCCTTTTTATCATTTGGGAGTACGCCTTCCTACAAGTATGTAAAAATATGGTTGTGCCAGTCCCAAGTTAGATTTATAGTCTTTACCTGGATTTGATCTATCAATGAGTGGAGGAGGGTGACCACGTTTCCTTCGCCAGTTATACTTTTGGTGGATGCCGCTAACTTGGCGAAGCCGTCGGCTTCGGTGTTTTGTGCCCGAGGGATTTGGTCAAGCTGGCATTCGTAAAACTTAGGTAGTAATTTGCTGATTTTGGCTTGGTATTTTGCAGCCTTTGCTCTTTGATCTGGAAAGTCCCTGTGACTTGGTTGACGACGAGCTGCGAGTCATAGCATAGGATGACCCGCCTTGCTCTTTACTTGAGTGCTAGCTTTAATCTTGCAATCACAGCCTTATACTCGGCCTCATTGTTAGTCATGTCCGGGCATCTTATGGACTGGTGCATTACTTTGCCTGTCGGGACCTCAAGCACAAGTCCCAGTCCGGATCCTGACGTATTGGAAGCGCCGTCCAAAATCCATTGATCTTGTGTTTGTGGAGAAGCGTGGGCGGCTTCTTTTTCAACTTCGGGCATTATTTTTTCATTGAAGTCGACGAGGACTTGTGTGTTTATCTTGAAAATATTAATTACAATTAGATTTGATTTAGTGGTTCTAAAAATACGTGATCTATTTTTATGCTGGTTGTTTAAGAAATAGATGCTAAGTAAGAGATTAGGAAATGAGATAAGAGTTTGAAAATGAGGTGATAACCAAACCGAACAGCTGATAATTGGGGCCTCGAGCTTGCTTATTCGGGGCCTTGAGGTCGAGTCTGATGTCCTGTTGAGGGTAGTTGAGGGATGACTAACAGTTATGATAAAAATCAATGACATCTATTTATGGCCAATAATAAGAAATAAATGAAGAACAAGAAGTAGAACACAATGAATATAAGCAATAAATAAAAGCAATGAGATCAAGAGAATATGTTAGAGAGTAGAGAGAATCTTCTTATGTATTCAATATTAAGCATAGGATCCCTAAAAAATGACAAGGTTCCCCTTTATATATGAGGGGGAACCCAACATAGTACAAACGCATGTGTAATTATTACATAAAGTAGGTGGTATAACCGCTCAATCAGCCTGGTGTAGACTGTCACTGTTTGCACAGGCGTTTGTAAGAAGATACAGCTCCTAGGGAACTTCCCGCTTATCGGTGATAAACACTAGTCCATTCTGCCCCGATATCGGACGCGAAGACTCCCCGAAGGCATCGAACCCCGTGCTATCCTCCGGGACTTTTGAGGCGAGATTGCACAATTCCTTGTCGATTGTTAAATCGGTCTTCCCGATTTTAGCCATATACAGATAGTCCCCACGTTTCTCAGAGTAAAATAAAGAGAAACGTCCTCGAGATCTTACCCCTCGGATGCCTCCATCGAAGCAAATAGTTGTGCTATTTCAGGCGACTGATATACTAGACAGGGCTTCCAAAGGTCGCGTACACAATCCTCAAAATCTTCGAATTAATTATAGCGGTTGGCTGTTTTTTGGGTTTGCTCCAATTGCACATGTTAGGCTTCTATAAATACTCATTTCTTCACTCCTTCCTCTCTGCTGCATTATCAGGCTCCCAACAGAGTTTTTCTTTTCTTCTTACCTCTCTCCCGTGACTTTTCCTAAAACATGATCTTTAGTTTCTTCTTTGTAACCCCTGATGAAAATGGCGAACACTTCCGCCTCCATCCCTCAGGGAGATGTGCCTTCCTCTTTTGAGGGTAAAGCAACAACGTCTCCTAGCACTGGAGAGTGTGTTCTTGGGGCCTTTGAGATGACCTCTAATTTTAAGGTTGAGAGAACTTCTTCGAAGCTGGGACGATACGAACCCGCATCCTTGTATGTCAGTTTAATAACAGACATTGAAAGGGTGAAAATTGAATGCCGCTGGGGAGATGCAGTGCTAGTGGAGGTTCCTTCTCTGGGGGAGGATGTAAGGACATATAAGGACGACTTCCTTAGTGTGTATACTTATCCATTTACCCTCGGCTCGACGATACCCTCCATTACTTCGATAGACCCCTTGATCCTCGACTTTTGCAAATGATATCAAGTGACTCTCGGCTAAATGCATCCGCTATTCTGGCGTATCATTCACATGACCAGACATTACGTGAATATGATCGTGGGAATGCCCTTCACCCTTGACCACTTGATCAGAATATACAGTTTTCGACTCTTTCGCAGGGGCCTGATTAAGCTCCGTTTCCGGGCCTCGAGGGCCCTCTTTGCTTGCATTGACGAGGTTAGGAACGGGGGTGGATGAGCCGCTTCATCTGAGTTAGGACTTCGTACTTGATTCCCGCAGAGAGGATGCCATTCCCTGAATGATGGAACATGAAGCGTAAGTAGCCATACTCTATTAACTGCTCTTCTCTTTCTTTTGGATACATTTCTTTTGTGGACTGACTTCCTCCGTTGATACAGTTGCTGTGGTGTACCCTGATGTGGTAAGGGATCTTTCAGGCTAGGTAGCCGAAGTGGAGTCGATTTGCCCATACGTCGAGCGCGTGTGGCGCGATTTATCCAAGGCTCGATGGGAAGCCAAGGATCATGGTGGACATCAATCTCTGCTACAGTTTCAGTTTAACAAAGGTTGTTGCTAATTGCGCTCTCATTCCCCATGCTTGTTTTTGTATTTGGATCGGTCTGGGGGAGGCCTTCTTGATGAGAGAGACTCTGCCTGAGGAAGCGGGTGCTCCAATGCCTAATGAAGAGAGGAAACGATGAGGGGGATCGCCAGTTTGTCCTCCGAAATCCAAGAAAACTAGAGTGGAAGACCCTAAGGATGGTTCAGCGGTCTTAATTCCAGAAAGGTCGGGGAATCCCCGAGTTGGATGTGAGAGGAACGACGATCTTTTGTCAGCACCCGAAATGGGAGAGGATTTGACTGTCTCTCATATTGTTGAGTAGGCAAACTTCGAATCGCGGCTCAGTTCTGTCGCTTCCCCGGCTTGGGCTGAAAAGACCTGTGAGGGTGTATCGGATGCCATTGTCGACGGCCAAATTTTCCCTCAAGCCGAGGTACGCTTGGCAGGAAATCCAAGGGAGCCCAATTCCGAAGTTCTTCAGAGGCAAAGGGCATCCCCGACTGATCCAATCGAGATTGTTGAAGTGAGTGATTCTTCTTCTGATTCGGCCTTTCCTCTGAGGGAGATGCAAGATATCCCCAACGTAGAGTCTCTCGGCATGGGGACGCCCGTTGGCGATAGAGGCGTGCTCGAAAAGCCTTCTGCTGGGCTTGAGGAAAAGCTTGAGTATGATATTTTGCTTATTTTTACTGAGATCGATAGGCTATGCGAGCAGGTAATCTGTTTGTAAATTCTGCTTAGTGTCCCGACCTTTGCCTTTCTAACCTTATTTCTTCCATGGTTCTAGGCTAAGGTGCTTTATGACCAAACGTTTGGCAATTTTGAAACTGAGCTGACTCACCACGAGGGCGAACATAAGAAGCTTACCTCGGAAGCCGATGAGCTCAGGGCTCTTTCTACCAAGAGGGAGGAAGAACTCTGCAACCTTCGGGATTTCTTGGAGGCGACGTCCCGGGAAAAGGCTCGTCTCACTGAACAAGTTACATAGCTCCTGTTTGTTTTTTACCTGTACGTCTGACTGACTTCCGTACTGTAATATCTTTGGGTCGATTTTTGCAGTTTAAGGAGAAGGATGTCCTTATGGGGAATCAGCTCCGAGCTAGGAATTCCGAAATTCTCGAGCTTAAGCGGCATCTGAGTAAGGTAATCTCTGAGAGAGATGTCCTTCAGGGAGAGATGGTTTCGATAGGGCGTTGCCTCGAACATGCGAGGGTTGAGAGCAGTAAGCATAAGGATCTCTATACTGCGTTGGTTGCTATGCTATCCGAGGTCAGGGCTGAGGCCGAGGCGCTCATGGCCTCGTATAAGGAAGATGCCGCTATTGCAAATGCTCATGCCCAGAAAATGTCCGAAGAGGCTGAGTTGCGCTTGACCCGAGCGGTGGATCATGCCCGATTAAAGTCTCAGAGACAGACACTCGAGGATGTATATGCGGGGGGCGTTGATTTAATTGCCAAAGTTGAGAGGGTGAAGACCCTAGAAAAGGAAACTGCGACCCTACTTCCTTTCAAAAGCGAGTCGGGCAGCGACTCGGGTGGTGATGAAGATGAAGGTGAGGTCCCTGAAGGGGAGGAGGCCATTGGAGACCCGGAGGCTATGGCTGAAGCTGCTGAAGGCATACTTTCTGCCATCGAAGACGTAGCCTTGATGCTAGAATAAAATTTTCATTTGCTCTTTGCTTTCGCAAGGGCTTCCAGATGCAGGCTTCATAATTGTACTCTTATGAATTGTTTTGTATGTGTATCCATTTTTTGCCTTTTTCTGACTTATGGCATTTGTTCGACAATTGATCCAAAGTTGTGGGTCTCAATTTTCTGTCGTGTTAGCTCCGAGGCCATTTGCGTGAATTTTTTAGATTCTCATGTATTGGGTCGGTACAACCTTTTAATGTAAGCTGGCGTCTTAGGCTCTTATGCTTTTGCTATTAGACATATTCGGTCAACCGCTTTGGGTTTAGTCTCCGAATCGGGTTTCGACTTGAGCTTATTGACCCTTAAGTTTTTGAATTTAAAGCTGGCCCTTAGGCTCTTACGCGTTGGATCGGTACGACCTTTTGTATGGGCTAGCGACAATGGGTCTTATGCATTGGGTCAGTATGACCTCTTATACGGGATGTCGATAGTGGCTCTTACACGTTGGGTCGGTACGACCTCTTATACGGGCTGGCGATAGTGGCTCTTACGCGTTGGGTCGGTACGACCTTTTATATGGGCTGGCGATAGTGGCTCTTACGCATTGGGTCGGTACGACCTTTTATATCGGCTAGCAATAGTGGCTCTTACGCGTTGGGTCGGTACGACCTTTTATATGGGCTGGCGACAGTGGCTCTTATGCGTTAGGTCGGTACGACCTTTTTTATGGGCTAGTGACAGTGGCTCTTACGTGTTGGGTTGGTACGACCTTTTATATGGGATGGCGACAGTGGTTCTTACGCGTTGGGTCGGTACGACCTTTTATATGGGCTAGCGATAGTGTCTCTTACACATTGGGTCAGTGCAACCTCTTATAGGCTTTATCTTTCCCTCGTTAAGGACTTTTTGAAATTGTGTTTGACTGACTCTTTGATGGTTTGATAGGAACCTCGATTGTGAGTCGTTATATGACGATGATCAAGCACCTCGGGAGGTTTGACTCGGTGGCTGAGTATCTCTAAGCCTATAGTTTGGAGCTAACATGGTCGAAGCTCTTTTGCCTATGTCGAGGGTATCTGTTTAACCAGTTCTTTTCGAAGTATTTTCGATGTAATTTGAAGGCCTGTGATTTTATAGCGACTATCGGGCATCCCCGAGTCACGTTAGTTTGGCTGGTACAGCCTTGTGACTGTAGTCATTTGTGTTTAGCCGGAGCCTTTCAGTTCCCGAGTGAAGTAGTTTCGGCGTCTATATCGAGGGTATGACTTTTTAGGGCTCTTACAAGCTCGATATATAGCCTTAACTTTAAGATCGGGTTTATGCCTTTTGTAAGGTCTTACAAATTTTTACATGCCTTACTTGAGGTCTTATAGTTTTAGTTACTTGGTACAAGTATGGTTCATCCCTTGTTTGAGGTCTTACAGATATTGTTACTTGGTGCAAGTATGGTTCATGCCTTGCTTAAGGTCTTATAGTTTTTGTTAATTGGTACAAGTATGGTTCATGCCTTGCTTGAGGTCTTACAGTTTTTGTTGTTGCCTTATATAGGTCTTACGAGATCGAGGCTGCCCGCATGTGGTCTTATGGCCTCGAGTTTTGATAAGCCGATGGGGGTGGCAATTGGTGGTAGTCCCTGAGTCATCGAAAGTTTCTTGGCTCGAGAGCCATTACTAGTAAACTTGGTATTGCCTCATTGAGGGCTTACAATTTTGGAGTTTTCGACCCGGAGGTCGTGTGGTCTTGAGTTTTCGATGCCAATCCCCGCGTTTTTGGGACATTTTTGGCTCTGGGTCCGTTTTGTGATCTTGATGTTGCCTCACTGAGGGCTTACGAGTTTGAAGCTTCAACCCGGGGGTCATACGGCTTCGAGTTGTTGATGCCAATCCCCGAGTGTTCAGGACGTTTTTGGTTCTGGGGCTGTTTTGTGATCTTGATGTTTCCTTATTGAGGGCTTATGAGTTTGAAGCTCCGACCCAGGGGTCATACGGCTTTGAGTTGTTGATGCTAGTCCCCGTGTGTTCGGGACATTTTTTGGCTCTGGGGCCGTTTTGTGAACTTGATGTTGCCTCATCAAGGGATTACGAGTTTGAAGTTCCGATCTGGAGGTCGTGTGGTTTCGAGTTGTTGACGCCAGTCCACGAATGTTTGGGAGGTTTATTTTGGCTCTAGGTCCAGTTTTGCAAAAATACCGAGCTTCCTTGAAACGCGAAATGCTTTGATGAAGGGGAAAGTGTTCTTTGATTACCTGGTACAAGTATACACGCTTTCGCTGTTAAGGGCTCGGTTATTCTATATGGATACAGTTTGTTCGACCGTTTGTCCTGGTACATTATTTTCCTATCGAGACCCCGTTTAGCACATCTTGGCTTCTACGAGGAGGTGCCCTTCTGGGGGGGATGTGTCGCGCCCCCTTTTTCTCATGAAAATCGGGTTTGTGACATTTGGAAGGACAACTCGTTCCCTTTCGGGAATTGGGTTTGAATAGAAGAGTCGCCACCTAATGACTAAAGTGCATTAGGACACTAGGAGTGGTTTGTTTTGAGTAACCAGAGATTGGGTAAGGGTTTGAAATTATCCCGAGGAGAAGGTGTTAGGCACCCCTCAGGATCCACTAGTATGGTTTCCGGCCAGGCTATAGTTGTAACTTTAAGTACAAATAACATATAGGCAAGTAAGGCTTTCAAATAAGAGGGGATTTTCACGTAATGGTTACAAATAAACAAAAGTAAGAAAAAGGAACTAAAAGAGTTGATTTTCTTAAAAGAAATGGTAAAAAAAAGATTTAAAAGAAACAAAGAAAACAAAGGGAAGGGGGAGGGGTCTCCTAGGTTTATTAATAATACGGATCACCCCACACAACATCCGGTAATCACTCCTCAATGAGGGGATACACGTGATGTTATCGCATGGTCATCATATCCATGTCTACCCTTTCGCACCCCGTTAAGGTATTAAAGCACGAAATGGGCTCGTTTACTTATTGCATGTTATCATCCGCCCCAATCCTATCAGCCCCGGAGGTACTTGGGACTACTATTCCTAAAAGGGAGGAAAAGTCGGGCTTATTTGTGGTTTCAAAGGTAAAAATACTAAGGCGACAAGCAAAAACATATATATAGCAAGTATGAGAAAGCACATAAACAAATGAGGCTCAAACAGACCTCCTTAAATCAAAGAAAAACATATAGTTTAGCATGTCTTACACATACTGATTAGGGTTTGATTAAACTTAAAGGTGGGGCAGACTGATTTATTGCATATTTCAGATAAGAAGCCCGAATCAGGCCTGCCTGCTGGTTGTAATAAAAAGTCTGATTCAGTTTATAGACTTTCACCATATGGCTTGCCTAAGTGTTAGACGAAAACCTATAGGCATGATATCTACTGATTTCAGAAAAGATGAAGTATACTGATTTTAGAAAAGGTTGTCAATTATTCAGGAACGACGAGTTTTGATAGAAGATCGTAAATTCTACAGACATTAGACATTGTTTTTATTGGTTTTAGACTTATAAGCGAGTCAAACGTTTCATACTTGGTTGATAGTTCCTATAGGCATGCTTTCTATGCGTTGCTGATTTTAAAAAAACTTTTTGGACATAATAAGAATGCAAAAACCCTATAGGCATGACATCTAATGGTAGTTGATTTTCAGAACCTATAGACATGTTCTCTACATGCATGTGCAGAAATCACGATATCTACATGAAAGTACAGGGTCCCTACATTCATGGTATCTAAATAAGAATGCTGAAGTTTCTATAGACATGGTAACTAAATGAGAATGCAGAAAATCTTATAGTCATGGCGACTAAATGAGAATGCAGAAATCTTATAGGCATGGTAGCTATATGAAAAATGCAGGAATCTTATAGGCATTATAGCTATATGACAAATGCAGAAATCTTATAGGCGTAGTAGCTACATGAAAAATGCAGAATCTTATAGGCATGGTAGCTATATGAAAAATGCAGGAATCTTATAGGCATAGTAGCTATATGACAAATGCAGAAATCTTATAGGCATGGAAGCTATATGAGAAATGCAGGAATCTTATAGGCAGGTTATCTACCCCTTTTTTACATGCATGGTTACCCTTCCCTTTTCACTAACCATCCCCAAAAGTTATTACAAGTTATTACTGTCCAAATAAAGAAAAATACATCAGAAATTGAAAATTACAACCAAGGAGAGCCTGATTCAGACTTTATGTCTGAAGTATGAAGCAAACCAACTCCAAATATCATGTTTCAAAGCCTTTCTCCCACTTGGGTGTGTCAGAGTTCCCTAAGAGTTTCATAAGAACTCCGGGCAGTGCTTACACCCAAATGTATCACCATATTAAGCCAAAGTGCATTGTGGAAGGGCCAGCCCTCAGGTGTCCAAGTTCAGAGGGAACTCAAGGTCCCAAGGCAAGGCTTACAAGAGGAGGGCAGAAATTAGGAACTAAGAGAGAGTGTAAGTGCAGAATTCTGAAAGGGGGAAAGGGAAATGGAAACGGAACACATAGGGATATAGGGAATGGGGAGTTTCAAGAGGTAAAAAGCAGGCTAGAGGGTATAACCCAACAATGGGAGATGCTGGCACACCCATAAGCCTACTGGAACACATTGTTTAGAGGTTAGGTATTACAACCCATATTCATGGATGTTAGCTTATGCCATAAGGTAGTCAACGTAAACCATGAAGAGATTATCTTTGAGATGATAAGAAGTTAATCCTATTGGTCTTAAATGATACAAAGGTGTATAAGGGTGGTTAACAAGTATTAGAAGTTAAACGAATCAAGGATGTTGCCAGCCGTATTTTCGGACAAACCTAGAGGTGCTTAATACACCCAAGAGGTAGTGTTTTAAGGTATTTGAATCATATAATATCCGTATTATAAGTCTTGAAGTCAAACGAGTTATGAGACAAAAGTTGACAAAAGTTGTCACAACTTAGGTTCATAATTTTACTTAAACATTAGGTCAAATGTTACTAAGCTTTTCTCCCAATTTACTTAGAATTTTGGGGTAATATACCCACAAAATTGAAGATCTACGAGTCTAGTTTCCAACTCATTAAATCGTTCATCGATATGATCTCGGAGTAGAGAGATATTCGCGTTTTCGTGAGACTGCGCCAAGTACCTCCCTATGGGGCCCACTTAGGCGGTTTAAGACATTTGGGTATATATATGATGCCTCCAACCTGTTTTATATCATTGTTTTCACGATATTCAGACCTTAGAACCCTTGGAACACTCTCTCAAGGTTCTCTCAAGATTCAAGACCCAAACAAAGGGCAAACAACACAAATCAAGTGTCGGGAATCCCGTGGCGCTAGTAAGTTTCTTTTTCTTCTTGTTGTTGCTCATTTTTGTGTTGTTCCAGCTCGTTTGGGAGGTTTGTTTAAAAGGTTTATGTTCTGTAAATACTCCCTCAAGTTCTTAATATCAACCCTAGGAGATTTCAAGCCTTCTAAAGTGATTTTAGTGCCGAAAAACACTAATTGATTGCTAGTTTCGCTTTCTTGTTGTTGTGGAAGCATTGGAGGGATATTTCATGGAAAATTAAGGTCAAATTGGAGTTGTTATTTCTGTATAAAGGTAAGTAACCTCTTAATCTATATGTATTTAAGATTATCCAAGTTGTGGCTAAGTCATTGAAGCTAGAACTTGTGGAATATATATCGAAAGGCTTGGTAGTAATGTTATCGGTTGGTGGACTGTTTTGGGAGGTTCAATATGATTAACATTGATGTTGTTTGGGATGTTTGGTGATTTTTTCACTTCTGGAGGTCATATAAATAGGGGAGGTGCTATCCGTTTCATCATAAAATAGGTTGTGGTCGGTACATAATAGTTACGACGCTTAAACGTTAACAATAGTGTCATTTCTCCTATTGTAGACTAAGGAGTCTTGATATTTGCATAGCTTGAGATTGGGTAGTATATAAAAGGTATGTTAGGCTATCCCTTTCCTTCTTTTACACGACTCCGATTATACATAATGTAATGAACGAGCTTCCAAAGATACTCTACTCTTAGAAGCTAGCAGTACTTACATTGTTTCCCCTCCTATGGAACGATTAATGTTGATGTTGCTTCTCTTATTCTTATATTATCAAGGTTGTTGGTACTTCCTAATTCTTATAAGGTTTATAGTGAAGAGTTAGTCCTAATAACGTGTACAGAGGATACCGACCCTACGTCATTCCGAAAGGTTTTAACGTGATTCCATGAGTTGAACATGCAGTATTATATATGTATTTATTTTACTATACAGAGCCACGTATAGTCGGCCGGGTACGACACCTATTGTGCAACCACTTATTAGTTGGGTTTTACCGAGCTCCACGTGGTCGGGTACGATTCTACCGAGCCTTATGATGGCCGGTTATGTTTTTACCGAGCCTATTACGGCCGGGTATGATATGATGATGATGATGCCCACAGGCGTATGTTTTAAAAGTTTATGCGTATATACATATGTATCATGCATTGCATGTCAGTAGCCCTCGGAGGTACCCAGACGTTACAGGTTGTATATTCTCTATCCCTGCTTACATTACTGTTCATACTTATGGTTCCCTGCCTTACATACTCAGTACTTTATTTGTACTGACATCCTTTTATTTGTGGACGTTGCATGTCGTGCTGCAAGTCCTGATAGATAGCCAGGCGCACTCCCCCACCACAGTAGGCGGTCCAATTCAGTGATGATTGGCGAGATCCCTTCTTCGAACTTGCCGTGGTCTTGGTATGCATTTTTGTTATAGACATTATGGGTATGTCGAGGCCCTGTTTTGGCAGTGTTGCAGCACTTATGTTCCTTTAGAGGCTCATAGACAAGTGTCGACTCATGTATAGTTTGGTATGCTTTGTCGGTTGATTTTTGTTATATAGTCTTTCATGGTAGCGTGGTAGACCTTATATATAGTTTCTTGATTGTCTGGTCATCCCATGTTATGTATATTCATGTCATCATCTTTTGTTGTTAGTTGTCCATGATCCATGTCTACCAATTATATTGATCTCGTTGGCCCTAAAAGATAATAAAGAAGGTTAGATAAAATGTACATTGGTGCTCGGCAAGTATGGTCAGGTGCTAGTCATGGCCCTCCAGTCTGGGTCGTGACAAACTTGGTATTAGAGCAAGTTTGTCCTAGGGGTTGTCTATGAGCCGTGTCTAGTAGAGTCTTGATTATGGATGTGTAGCGCGCCACATTTATAATCAGGAGGCTACATGACATCTAGGGTTGTTACCTTCTTCCTGAATCTAGATCGTGCGTAGAGTTGAGTTGTAAGTGTTCGTCTCTAATATTCACCTTGTTTTCTTTCAGTGATGCATTCGACTAGGAAGCAAACGATTAGTAGACGGCTTGATACAGTAGCAGGAGAGGGTACCAGTCAGGTGCCCCAAGCCAAAGCAAGACAAAGTGAGGCTCAGAGTGAGATGCCCTCTCATACCTCATCTACTCCATCTCCTCCAGAGGATATTAGGAGGCACCCAGCACCTCCAGTTCCTCCGTCTGGCACTACAGACCAGGATATGCAGAGTGCTTTACAGTTGTTGACTAGCTTGGTAGCTGCTCAGGCTCAGAGGCAGAATACAGGTGCTGCTGATAAACTAGTTAGTACGAGAGTTCATGATTTTATTAATTAGATCCTCCAGTGTTTACCGGATCAGACCCCAAGGAGGACCCGCAAACTTTTATTAACCAGGTTCATCGTACACTGTGGGTTATGCATGCTAATGATACGGAGGCAGTAGAGTTGGCTTCTTATCGGTTACGGGATTTATCAGTTTTCTGGTATGATAGCTAGGAGAGATCCAGGGGTCCGAATGCTCCTCCAGCTGTGTGGAAGGAATTTTCTGAGGCCTTTCTTCGTCACTACTTGCCAGTTGAGATACGATGAGCTAGAGCTGATAAGTTCTTGAACCTTCAACAAGGTAATATGAGTGTGTGAGAATATAGTATGCAGTTTGATTCTTTGGCAAGGTATGCTCCACATATGGTGGCCGAGATGAGTGATAGGGTGCATCTATTCGTGAACGGGTTGGGACCACATCTGATAAATGAGTGTACGACAGCCTCCTTGGTGGAGGGCATGGATATTTCCCTTATTCAAGCTTATGCCCAGACCCTAGAGGATTGTAAGCGCCAGTAGAGGGCTGACAGGGAGCAGGATAGGGGCCATCATAAGAGGGCGAGATTTGTAGGGTATTCTAATGACTTTAAAGGCAGCGTTAGGCCCCAGTCTTCGAGGAGTTCGGTGCCACCTGTAGCTAGTGCTCCTCCACAGTTTCAGAGGCTTCGGTATGATTGATTTACCTATTCTGGTCCGGGTCAGAGTTCGCGAGCATCAGGCTCGCAATATCATAGGGATACTAGTCAGACAAGACCCCCGACACCACGCTGTGATCAGTGCGGCAAGGCCCACTTTGGACTGTGATGTCGAGGTTCTGATGCGTGTTATTCTTGCGGACAACCTGGCCATATGATGCGGGATTGTCCTAATAGAGGAGGTGATGGTATGGCTCAGCCGACTGGATCTGTGTCTGGTTCTTTCTCATCAGTTCGACCTCCAGCACAGGATTTTTAGCAGTTGACAGGTCGTGGTAGAGGTACAGTGCCGAGTTCGAGTGGTGCTCAAAATCGAACCTATGCTCTAGTAGGTCGATAGGATCTCGAGTCATCTCCAGATGTTGTTACAGGTATATTGTCTGTGTTTTCTTATGATGTATACGCGCTGATTGTTCCGGGATCTATATTATCATATGTTACACCCTTTGTGGCTAACAAGTTTGGAATTGAACCTGAATTGATAAGTAAACCCCTTGCGTTATCTACTCCGATAGGAGATTCTGTGATCGCTAGAAGGGTATATAGAGGTTGCACTTTGGTGATTTATAGTCGTCAAACCTCGGCAAATTTATTTGAGTTAGAAATGGTTGATTTTGATGTGATAATGGGAATAGACTAGTTGGCCTCATGCTATGAAAATGTTGATTGTCGTACGAAGATGGTTAGGTTTCAATTTCCTGGTGAAACCATCATTAAATGGAAGGGGAACATTGTTACACCAAAAGGTAGGTTTATTTCCTATCTTAAGGCAAGGAAAATGATCTCAAAAGGTTATATTTATCATCTCGTTTGTGTTAGGGATGCGGAGGCGAAGCCGCCTACTCTACAATCAATCCCCGTGGTCAACGAATTTCCAGATGTTTTCCCAGATGAACTCCCAGGCCTTCCTCCTGAAAGGGAGATTGAGTTTAGCATTGATGTGTTGCCTCACACTCAACCGGTCTCTATCCCTCCAAGCAGAATGGCCCCGGTAGAGTTGTGAGAGTTGAAGGTGCAGTTGAAGGACTTGCTGGATAAGGGCTTCATTAGGCCTAGAACTTTACCTTAGGGGTGCACCTGTCCTATTCGTGTGGAAGAAAGACGGGTCGTTACGGATGTGTATCAACTATCGACAGTTGAATAAGTTTACTATAAAGAACAAGTATCCTTCCAAGAATTACGACCTGTTTGACCAACTCCAGGGTGCCAAGTATTTCTCCAAGATTGATTTACATTTAGGGTATCATTAGGTGAGGGTTAAGGATAAGGATATTCCAAAGACGGCTTTCCGGACAAGATATGGGAACTTTGAGTTCTTGGTGATGTCATTCGGGCTAACAAATGCCCCAGCAGTTTTTATGGATCTCATGAATACTGTATTTAGGCCCTATCTTGATGTTTGCGTGATTGTATTCATTGATGACATTCTAGTGTATTCTCGTTCGGAGGCGGAACATGCGGGCCACTTGCGAATAGTATTACAGACGCTTCAGGATCGTAAGTTATATGCTAAGCTCTCCAAATGTGAATTTTGGCTGAACTCAGTAGCGTTCCTTGGCCATGTGATAACTGACGAGGGTATTAGTGTCGACACTCAGAAGATTGATGCAGTAAAGAATTGGCCGAGACCTACAACACCATCAAAAGTCCGTAGCTTCCTAGGGCTAGTAGGATATTATAGGCGGTTTGTAGAAGGGTTTTCCTCTATATCATCACCATTGACTAAGTTAACACAGAAAGCTACCAAGTTCCAGTGGTCTGACACTTGTGAACGTAGTTTTCAGGAGCTGAAGAATCGATTGACATCCGCACCAGTGCTCACTCTCCCTGAAGGAACAGAAGGTTATGTGGTATATTATGATGCCTCAGGTATAGGTTTGGGGTGCGTATTGATGCAGCGTGGGAAGGTGATTGCTTATGCATCAAGACAATTGAAGAAACATGAAAAGAATTATCCAACCCATGATTTGGAATTGGCTGCAGTAATATATGCTTTAAAGATATGGCGGCACTACTTATACGGTGTCCATGTTGACATCTACACATATCACAAGAGTTTACAATACATCTTCAAGCAGAAAGAGTTGAATTTGAGGCAGCATAGGTGGCTTGAATTACTGAAAGACTACGATTTCAAGATATTGTATCATCCCGGTAAAGCCAATGTTGTGGCAGACGCTCTCAGCCGTAAGTCAACGGGAAGCTTAGTACATATTGAGACAGGTAGATGGGGGTTGACTAAAGAGCTTCATCAGCTAGCCAATATGAGAATTAGATTGTTAGACTCTGATGATGGAGGTGTTACTGTACAGAATACATCAGAATCATCTTTGGTAGCCGAGGTAAAAGCACGACAATATGAAGATCCTATCTTAGTACGATTAAGAGAAAGCATTCAGCAAGGTAAAAGTACGGCTTTTGAGATCGGAAGAGATGGGGCACTGAGATACCAGGGCCGATTATGTGTGCCTAATATGGTAGGGTTGTGAGAGAAGATTATGAATGAGATTCATCAATCCCGATATTCCATCCATCCCGGCTCGACAAAGATGTATCATGATGTCAAGGAGCAGTATTGGTGGGATAACGTGAAGAAGTCTATTGCAGAATTTGTAGCCCAGTGTCCCAATTGTCAACAAGTAAAGATAGAACATCAGAAACCCGGTGGATTGCTTCAGAATATAGAGATTCCGACCTGGAAGTGGGAGGTGATTAATATGGACTTCATTATTGGATTACCTCGCTCTTATCATAAGTTTGACTCCATCTTGGTGATAATTGATCGACTTACAAAATTTGCCCATTTTCTACCAGTTAAGACAACTTACACGGCTGAAGATTATGCGAAGTTGTATATCATGGAGATTGTTAGGCTTCATGGTGTGCCGGTATCTATTATATCAGACCGAGGAGCTCAATTTACGGCTAACTTTTGGAGGTCTTTTCAAAAGGGTTTAGGCACACAAGTGAATCTCAACACTACATTTCATCTGCAAACTGACAGACAAGCTGAACGTACCATTCAGGCACCGGAAGATATGATACAAGCATGTGTTCTAGATTTTAAAGGGAATTGGGATGATCATCTTCCACTCATAGAATTCGCCTACAATAATAGCCACCATTCCAGTATTAAAATGGCCTCATACGAGGAACTATAAGGGAGGAGATGCAGATCACCAGTTGGATGGTTCAAAGTCGGTGAAACAGAATTATATGGGCCAAATTTGATTCACCAAGCTATCGAGAAGGTGAAAGTGATATAGGAGCAATTGAGGACGTCACAAAGCAGGCAAAAATCTTATTCCGATATCCGACGTCGTGATTTGGAGTTTGAGGTTGGTGATTGGGTTTTCCTGAGGATCTCACCAATGAATGGTGTTATACATTTTGGGAAGAAAGGTAAACTGAGTCCAAGGTATATCGGGCGTATAAAATTCTTCGACGAATTGGACAGGTTGCTTATGAGTTAGAATTGCCATCTGAATTGGAATTTGTCCACCCGGTATTCCATGTATCTATGTTGAGGAAATGTATTGGAGACCCTTCTCGAGTCATCCCTATCAAAGATGTACAAGTTACAGATTACCTATCATATGAAGAAGTGCCAGTGGCTATATTAGATCGACAAGTCCGCAAGCTGAGAACAAAAGATGTAGCTTCCGTCAAAGTATTGTGGAGGAACAAGAATATGGAATAAATGACATGGGAAGCAGAAGAGGAGATGAAGTCTAAATACCTGTACCTATTCCAGAATGAAGATAACAAGGATGCTGGTGGAACACAGGATACATTAGAAGGTGAAATGGCTCTATGAGGTAAGCAATAACTTGAGAATACTCTTCCTTAATACAAAATGGTGATATGCAGATAATGTAAATATCCATAATCCTTTGTGTATCCTTGTGAGGCCATAAGTTGGGCTTAACTGCTTGCAAGTGTTTCTAGTGACCATTTTATAGGGGAAAAACAATCGGAAATTTCCGTTGGAATCCACGATGATTTGGACTACCCATAGACCCTTACATTCGAGAACGAATGTTCCTTAGGAGGGAGGGTGTTACAACCCATATTCATGGATGTTAGCTCATTCCATAAGGTAGTAAACGTAAACCCATGAAGAGATTATCTTTGAGATGATAAGAAGTTAATCTTATTGGTCTTAAATGATACAAAGGTGTATAAGGGTGGTTAACAAGTATCAGAAGTTAAACGAATCAAGGATGTTGTCAGCCGTATTTTCGGATAAACCTAGAGGTGCTTAATACACTCAAGAGGTAGTGTTTTAAGGTATTTGAATCATATAATATCCTTATTATAAGTCTTGAAGTCAAACGAGTTATGAGACAAAAGTCGACAAAAGTTGTCACAACTTAGGTTCATAATTTTACTTAAACATTAGGTCAAATGTTATTAAGATTTTCTCCCAATTTACTTAGAATTATGGGGTAATCTACCCACAAAATTAAAGATCTATGAGTCTAGTTTCCAACTCATTAAACCGTTCATCGATACGAACTCGTAGTAGAGAGATATTTACATTTTCGTGAGACTGCGCCAAGCACCTCTCTGTGGGGCCCACTTAGGCGGTTTAAGACATTTGGGTATATATATGATGCCTCCAACCCATTTTAAGTCATTCTTTCACAATATTCAGACCTTAGAACCATAGGAACACCCTCTCATGGTTCTCTCAAGATTCAAGACCCAAACAAAGGGCAAACAACACAAATCAAGTGTCGGGAATCCCGTGGCACTAGTAAGTTTCTTTTTCTTCTTGTTGTTGCTCATTTTTGTGTTGTTCAGCTCATGTGGGAGGTTGTTTTAAAAGGTTTATGTTCTTTAAATACTCCCTCAAGTTCTTAATATCAACCCTAGGAGATTTCAAGCCTTCTAAAGTGATTTTAGTGCCGAAAAACACTAATTGATTGCTAGTTTCGCTTTCTTGTTGTTGTTGCAGCATTGGAGGGATATTTCATGGAAAATTAAGGTCAAATTGTAGTTGTTTTTTTTGTATAAAGGTAAGGAAACTCTTACTATATATGTATTTAAGATTATCTAAGTTTCGGCTAAGTCATTGAAGCTAGAACTTGTGGAATATATATCGAAAAGCTTGGTAGTAATGTTATCGGTTGGTGGACTGTTTTGGGAGGTTCAATATGATTAACATTGATGTTGTTTGGGATGTTTGGTGATTGTTTCACTTGTGGAAGTCATATAAATAGGGTAGGTGCTGTCTGTTTCAACATAAAATAGGCTGTGGTCGGTACATAATATTTACGACGCTTAAACGTTAACGATAGTGTCATTTCTCCTATTGTAGACTAAGAAATCTTGATATTTGCATAGCTTGAGGTTGGGAAGTATATAAAAGGTATGTGAGGCTATCCCTTTCCTTCTTTTGCACGACTCCGATTATACATAATGTAATGAACGAGCTTCCAAAGATACTCTACTCTTAGAAGCTAGCAGTACTTACATTGTTTCCCCTCTTATGGAACAACTAATGTTGATGTTGCTTCTCTTATTCTTATATTATCAAGGTTGTTGGTACTTCCTAATTCTTATAAGGTTCATAGTGAAGAGTTAGTCCTAATAACGTGTACAGAGGATACCGACCTTATGTCACTATGAAAGGTTTAGAACATGATTCCATGAGTCGAGCATGCAATATTATATATGTATTTATTTTACTCTACTGAGCCACGCTATAGTCAGCCAGGTACGACACCTATTGTGCAACCACTGATCAGTTGGGTTTTACCGAGCTTCACGTGGCCGGGTACGATTCTACCGAGCCTTATGATGGCCGGGTACATTTTTACCGAGCCTATTACGGCCGGGTATGATATGATGATGATGATACCCACATAGGCGTATGTTTAAAAAGTTTATGCATATATACATATGTATCATGCATTGCATGTCAGTAGCCCTCAGAGGTACCCAGACGTTACATGTTGTATATTCTCTATCCCTGCTTACATTACTGTTCGTACTTCTAGTTCCCTGCCTTACATACTCAGTACTTTATTCGTGTCGATGTCCTTTTATTTGTGGATGCTGCATGTCGTGCTGCAGGTCCTGATAGACAGCTAGGTGCACTCCCCTACCACAGTAGGCAGTTCAATTCAGTGTTGATTGGCGAGATCCCTTCTTCGGACTTTCCGTGGTCTTGGTATGCATTTTTGTTATAGACATTATGGGTATGTCGGGGCCCTGTTCCGGCAGTGTTGCAGCACTTATGTTCCTTTAGAGGCTCATAGACAGGTGTCGACTCATGTATAGTTTGGTATGCTTTGTCGGTTGATTTTTGTTGTATAGTCTTTCATGGTAGCGTGGTAGCTCATACCTTATATATAGTTTCTTGATTGTCAGGTCATCCCATGTTATGTATATTCATGTCATCATCTTTTGTTGTTAGTTGTCCATGATCCATGTCTACCAATTATATTGATCTCGTCGGCCCTAAGAGATAATAAAGAAGGTTAGATAAAATGTACGTTGGTGCTCGGCAAGTATGGTCATGTGCTAGTCATGGCCCTCCAGTTTGGGTCGTGACATTAGGATCCCCTAAGGGATCAAGTTCAATCCATAGACAATAACTTGTATATTGCCATGTTTTAAGCTTTAACTCAATGCACATAAAGGGAAATAGGGAATAGGGATTCATAGCAGAAACAAGCAAAGGGAATCAACATGCTAGTTTAAGTATTTTACTCTGCAGAAGTAGTAAAGTAAACATAGATGCAGAAAGTTGTATGTAAACACATTGCGGGGATGCTGAAATTTGAAATTAGGACATACTAGTTCCAAAGAAACAAATAGAGAAAAATGCTGTAGTCTGGTAAAAACCTCAGTGCAGACAAGAAGAGAGAGTTCTATTATGTGAGTAAGAGTTAAGAAGAGATCGTGAATTGTGTGGTCTGAAGTGTGTGTTTGTGAAAAGGGTCGTTCCCTTTTATAGTGTAAAAACCGAGTAGAAATAAGGTAAGAAACAATTGAAGAACTGATTGTCAATCAATTACACAAGACTCCCTTTAGTTAAGGGATTCAGATTCAAACGGGTATAAACCAATTAAGGAAAGAAATTAATCAAACACTTTGTGCAAAGTAGGCAATTAGGGGTGAATACATAAAAGTTATTTAAGGACAGGGTTTTTGAAATACACGGTTTGTGCAAATAAGGTAAGGGAGTCAATTAACAAACAACAAATCACAAGGTCTGAGATTTGGTATGAATGAACCAAGTCAGAAAAGATGAAGAAGGGTTTTACTTAAATCGAGTAACAGAGGAAATCGGTAAAAAGATGGAAAGAAATCAATCAAGCTATATTCAAAAGGAAGTTTGTACTAATTGCAAATTTGAAAACCATTTAGAGGAAAATTCATCATATATAAGGAGCATACGAACATGTTAAGCATGAAGGAAGACTATAGTGTCATTGTAAAGTCAGTAGAGAAATCCAGTGTAGAAGAGTTTAGATAAAAGGTCAGAGTCATATGAAAACAAGGAATGGGTCTGAAAGAGTTAGGGGTTTTTAAATAAACCCTAAGTTCAATCAAATCACATAATCAAGCTTGGCGGAACCCCCCAATTCTAGGGTTTTCACATTGAATCAAGTACAGAGATGAGAAGGCCAGTAGTTGAAACAGGCTTAGAGGTTTCAGAGTTGAAACCTCTTGCATGCTTCTTTCATCAACAGAAACTCATGAGAAAAACATGATAGCAAGCACTCAAAAGAAAAACACTGATAGGAACAGTAAAAGAAACATGCTTAAGAGATTTTTCAGAAGAAACTTAAACAGGGCTTAATAGAAGGAAAATAAGGAAACTTAAGAACTTAGCAGAAAATACAGTAGGAGAAACATGCTGGAGCATAGTAGAAGACAAAAAATATAAGAACACAGTAGAAAAGCATATGAGAGCATAGTATGGAAAACATGGTAGAAGAACATACAAGCATATAGTATATAAAACTCAGTAAATGAACATACAAGAACGGAGTGTAAAAACTCAGTAGAAGAACATACAAGAACGGAGTGTAAAAACTCAGTAGAAGAACATGCAAGGTAGAAGAAAACATAAGAAGACAGTAGAGGCAAATAAACAAAAAAGAAAAGGAAAACAAAGTCAGAGAAACACTTAAGCATTTTTTCAGAAAACCCTAGATCAGAAACGAAGTGGTTTTGAAAGTAATTTTTTGAAAGAAAAGTTAGGGAAATCGTTTGAAAACTCAAGAAGAACACAGACACACAACAGATCTAAGGAAATCGGAGAAAACCTCAAAGGGTTAGGGTTTCGAAAGAACCCGAGAAGTGAGATAGGCTTTGAAAGGTCACCGATCTGAGTCAGAGAGGTCAGAATCAGGCTCAAACCACCATGGTACGCCGGAGTAGAGCCGGAGATGGCCGTGGAACCTTGAATCGATAGAGGTCTGGGTACAAACCTTCGAGGTCAGGCCTCGAATCTTCAGGTATCAGGCCCATGGGAGCAAGAGAAGGTGAGTATAAGACTCCCACAGCCTGAGAAGCCATGGATTCCGGTGGGTTTCAAGGTGGAGGTGGTGGTAAGAGGCGGTTAGGGTTTGGGAATGTTCGAGAGAGTCTGAGAGAGTTTGAGAGTTCATAGGCGGATGGTGGATGAAAAAATGAGAAGGTTGGGGTGGTCGTTTGGGTTAAAAAGGTAAGGAGGGTTTGTGGTCGTTGATCAAAATGATCAATGACCTGGATCAAAAGGGGAGCCAGGCGGGTTGAATTAAACGGGTCAGGGGTCAGGTAATTTAAAAATAGGGCTGGGTAATTTGAAATCACATTTGGGTTCAATTGGGGGGCTGATTTGGGCTACAATTGAAATGAACTAGGGCTAGTATATAAATAGCCACTTTTCTCTTTTCATTTTATAAAAAATAGTAAAATAATTTCTGGAAATAAATTAAAGGTACTAAGATGATTAATAATACATAATTATCAAATTAAAAATACTGGAGTCAATTTATAATTATGAAACAATTAAATCTTAAAATAGACTAAAATTGCAATTATATGCAATTTAAGTTTAAAAATACTAAAATAATTTGTAAAAATATGCAAAAATTACAGCTATATTTTAATATAAATATGTGAATCCAATAAGATAATCACCCAAAATAATAATTTTAGGGATAATTATTGGGTTTTTCTTAATAAAATAGAGCAATAAGTAGATTTAAAAAATCTAAAAAATTAAGAGAAAAATAGTAAAACCTTGGGACATACTTATATATGCATATACCTGCTATTTTGAAATTATTTTGCATATAAAAATATACAGGGAAAAATTGGGCATCAACAACTGCCCCTCTTTACCCGGGAAGGATGGAAGAGTTATTGGGTAAAGTTATGATGGCCAATTTTGACCGAACGGAATGGTTTGAAGAATTTGACTGAGCTCTGGTTCCTGATCTGCCTACATATCCCTAGTCTTACAGGAATCAGGCCATATGTAGTCCAGGATCCGTTGGAGGAATATGCCGATGAAGATTTTCCAAGACGGACGTGATATTTGGGTTAGGATGGATGGTTAAAGTCTAACAAGGCTGCAGGAACTGGAGCAGGATTGCTCCTGCTGAGATGGCCGTTGCTTGCCGGTTTACCTGCAAATGAACCATATGTTGTGCGGAAATTTAAACATGATGCAAGTTCCCGCCGGACCATGAAATGTTGTCTTTGGACGGTTAGGATGACGTCCTCTGACCATGACATCCTGGGCCATGAAGCGTATAATAAGGATTCACAGGCCATGAAATGATGCTCTCGGGCTATGAGAATGATGCCTCCAAACTATGACGCCTTTGAATAATGATATGCAAAAGATAAAAGGGGTCCTCAGGCCATGGCAAGGCTTTCTCGGGCTATGAAAATGGTGCCTCTGAACAATGACGCCTTCGGATGATTTGGCGATCTTTCAGCCTATGAGATGCAGTAGGTGGCGATCTTTCAGCCAGTGCAAATGTAAATAAGGTGTCGATCTTTTAGCTAGTGCAAATGTAAATATGGTGGCGATCTTTCAGCCAATGCAAATGTAAATAAGGTGGCGATCTTTCAGCCATGCAAGATGTAAATAAAGTGGCGATCTTTCATCCATGCAAGATGTAAATGAAGTGGCGATCTTTCAGCCGATGCAAGATGTAAATAAAGTGGCGATCTTTCAGCTATGCAAGATATAAATAAAGTGGCGATCATTCAGCCATGCAAGATGGAGGTAGAGCTTAACCTCAGAAGGACGAATGGTAGCCTTATGCAATGCAGAGAATGCAGATGGAGACAGAGCTTAGTCTCGGAAGGCATAATGGTAGCCTTATGCAATGCAGAGAATGCATATGGAGGTAAAGCTTTACCTCGAAAGGCAGAATGGTAGCCTTATGCAATGCAGAGAATGCAGATAGCGGTAGAGCTTAACCTTGGAAGGCAGAATGGTAGCCTTATGCAATGTAGAGAATGCAAATGGAGACAGAGCTTAGTCTCGGAAGGTAGAATGGTAGCCTTATGCAATGTAGAGAATACAGATGGAGGTAGAGCTTAACCTGGGAAGGCAGAATGGTAGCCCTATGCAATGCAGAGAATGCAGATGGAGGTAGAGCTTAACCTTAGAAGGCAGAATGGTAGCCTTATGCAATGCAGAGAATACAGATGGTGGTAGAGCTTAACCTCGGAAGGAAGAATGGTAGCCTTATGCAATGCAGAGAATGCAGATGGAGACAAAGCTTAGTCTCGGAAGGTAGAATGGTAGCCTTATGCAATGCAGAGAATGCAGATGGAGGTAGAGCTTAACCTCGGAAGGCAGAATGGTAGCCTTATGCAATGCAGAGAATGCAGATGGAGACAGAGCTTAGTCTCGGAAGGCATAACGGTAGCCTTATGCTATGTAGAGAATGCAGATGGAGACAGAGCTTAGTCTCGGAAGGCAGAACGGTAGCCTTATGCAATGCATAGAATATAGATGGAGGTAGAGCTTAACCTCGGAAGGCAGAATGGTAGCCTTGTGCAGGAAGTAAAAAAGGCAAATGGCAATAGAGTTTTCTTAGCTGATAGCGGATTGCGGTATCGTGATTGCTGGGATATAGTGCCTGCTGGGGACACTGCTATGCAGATAGCAGTTGCGAGCAAGTGCAATGGTTTGGAGAGTTGTATTCGTGAACTTTGTGAGTGAGCGTATAGTATAATTGATGATTTTGCAACTCAAGTGCCTGCATCCAAAGAAAAATTGTGAGTTTGTAATGGGGGAAAGGTTAGTTCGTATCCCTGCTGGCTTTGCTTGACCTGCTCGGCTTTGATCCGGTGATACTGTATATATCACTGGGGTAGCATTGCTAACACAAGGCAATTTTAGTAATAAACATGCATGATTTAGTAAAAGCATAACATAAGTACATAATTAAGAATAGTTCTCTTTAGATGAACCGACGACTGCGATGTGGCTCAAGGCATTGCAACTTCTCTTGCTCCGAAATTTTGAGGGTCCTTCTCAAAATTTTGCCCCAGTTTACTAGGCTGTTGCTTCTGATGGCTGTTAATGATAAATGGCTGGAATTGACTTTGGAATTTTGAGGGTCCTCCTCAAAATTCTGCCCCAATTTCCAATAGCGGGGAAGATGGAAATTTTATTGAATTGTGACCGAACCCATAGGGCTACCTACATATCCCCTCTTAAACGGGAATCAGGTCAGGCATAGTTCAAATTACATCATATAAGGAAAGCATAAAGATTACACATAGTATCGCTTGACTGCGTCTGAATTGATCGGCTTTGGCCAAACTTCTCCGCCATTTCTGCAAGTATGAGGGCTCCTCCTGTCAGAACCCGGTGAACCATATATGGACCCTACCAGTTGGGAGAGAATTTCCCTTTGGCTTCATCTTGATGCGGAAAAATTTTCTTTAACACTAGTTGCCCCGGTGTGAATATTCTTGGCTTGACTCTTTTGTTGAAGGCTCTAGACATTCTGTTCTAATAGAGCTGACCATTGCAAACTGCATTCATTCTCTTTTTGTCTATAAATGCTAGTTGCTCGTGACGACTCTTCACCTATTCTGCATCGTCTAGCTTTGCTTCTTGTATGATTCTTAATGAGGGAATTTCCACCTCGGCGGGAATGATGTGCGGACTATGGTGCGGTATCCCAATAAAGCAAATGATAGCTTCTCGTGCCACTTCTTATGCTTCTCTATCATTTTCCTTAGTATCTTCTTGATATTCTTGTTGGCAGCCTCTACAGCTCCGTTCATCTGAGGTCTGTAAGGTGTAGAATTCTTGTGTTTGATCTTGAAGGTTTCACACATGGATTTCATCAAATCACTGTTGAGGTTGGAGCCATTATCAATAATGATTGACTCTGGAATTCCGAACCGACACATGATACGATTGCGAATGAAATCCACCACGACTTTCTTAGTCACTGCCTTGTAAGATGCTGCTTCAACCCATTTGGTGAAATAATCAATTGCTACTAGGATAAACCTGTGTCCGTTTGATGCGGCGGGTTCGATTGGTCCGATAACATCCATTCCCCAGGCGGCGAACGGCCATAGCGAACTTGTTGCATTAAGCTCATTTGGAGGCACCTTTATCATATCTGCATGTATCTGGCAGCGGTGGCACTTTCGGACATACTGGATGCAGTCTGTTTCCATAGTCATCCAAAAGTAGCCAGCTCGGAGTATTTTCTTTGCTAAAACAAAGCCATTCATATGTAGACCGTAGGTCCCTGCATGAATTTCCTCTAATAGTTTGGATGCTTCCTTTGCATCGACATACCTTAGCAATCCTAAATCAGGAGTCCTCCTATACAGGATTCCTTCGCTGTGAAAGAAATTGTTGGACAACCTCCGAAGTATGCATTTCTGAGTAGGATTTGCAAGTTCTGGGTATTCTCCTTTCGTTAAATATTCCTTGATATCATGAAACCAAGGCTTTCCATTTGCTTCTTCTTCGACATGAGCACAGTAAGTGGGCTGATCATGGATCTTTACCGGAATGGGATTAATGAAATTCTTGTTTGGATGTTGTAGCATGGATGATAGAGTAGCCAACGCATCGGCGAATTCATTCTGGACCCTAGGAACATGCTGGAATTCTGTCTTTGTGAACCTCTTTCTCAACTCCTGCACATGATGTAGATAAGGGAATATCTTGGAGTTCTTGGCCGCCCATTCTTCTCGGACCTGATGTACAAGCAAGTCTGAATCCCCAATTACTAGAAACTCTTGGATGTTCATGTCAATGGCCATCTTGAGCCCTAAGATGCAGGCTTGTACTCGGCCATGTTGTTGGTGCACAGGAACCTGAGATTGGCACATACTGGATAATGCTGACCGGTTTCTAATACTAGGACTGCTCCTATGCCAACTCCTTTGAAATTTGCTGCTCCATCGAAAAACATTCTCCAACCGTCCTAGGATTCTGCAATGTCTTCTCCTATGAATTATATCTCTTCATCAGGAAAATATGTTTTCAGGGGTTCGTATTCTCCGTCCAAGGGATTTTTAGCAAGGTGATCTGCTAGTGCCTGTCCTTTGATTGCTTTCTGAGTCACATAGACAATGTCAAATTCACTCAACAGGATTTTCCACTTGGCCAACTTGCCAGTGGGCATGGGCTTCTGAAAGATGTTCTTTAAGGGATCTATTCTTGATATGAGATATATAGTAGTGCCTCAACTTTTGAGCTACCCAAGTCAAAGCATAACAAGTGCGCTATAACAGAGAATACCGAGCCTCGTACGGGGTGAACTTCTTACTAAGGTAATAGATGGCCTGCTCCTTCCTTCCTATTTCATCATGCTGTCCCAAAACACAACCGAACGCTCCATCCAATACTGCAAGGTAGAGTAATAGAGGTCTACCCGGCTCAGGCAGAACTAAGACTGGTGGTGTTGAGGTACTCCTTGATTTTGTCGAAAGCTTTTTGGCAATCATCAGTCCATGTGGTAGCGGCGTCCTTCTTTAACATCTTAAAGATCGGCTCACAGATGACCGTAGATTGTGCTATGAACCGGCTGATGTAGTTAAGTCTTCCCAGGAAGCTCATTATGTCCTTCTTGTTCTTTGGCGGTGGTAGTTCTTGAATAGCTTTGACCTTAGATGGATCCAGTTCTATCCCTTAGCGACTCACAATGAACCCAAGTAGTTTTCCGGTAGGAACCCCAAATGCACATTTCGCGGGATTCAGTTTCAGGTTGTATCTTCTCAGTCTGTTGAAGAACTTCCTCAAATCTTCCATGTGGTCAGTGGCTTTCTTGGACTTTATGATGACATCATCTACATACACCTCAATCTCTTTGTGTATCATATCATGGAAGATAGCAGTCATGGCCCTCATGTAGGTGGCCCCTGCATTCTTTAACCCGAATGGCATCCTCTTGTAGCAGTACATCCTCAACGGCATAATGAAAGCCGTTTTCTCAGCATCTTCTTCGTCCATCCAGATCTGATTATATCCAGCAAAGCAATCTACAAATAATTGCAGCTCATGCTTGGCGCAATTATCGATCAGGATGTGTATGTTCGGCAAGGGGAAGTCGTCCTTTAGACTGGCCCGATTGAGATCTCGGTAGTCGACACAAACTCTGACCTTCCCATCCTTCTTCGGCACCGGCTCACTATTGCTAACCATGTAGGATATTCTACTACCCTGAGGACCTTAGCTTTGACCTACTTAGTAACTTCTTCCATAATTTTCAGACTCATGTCGGGTTTAAACTTTTTGAGCTTCTGTTTTACCGGTGGACATGTCGGATCAGTTGGCAGTTTATGGGACACAATAGATGTGCTCAAACTAGTCATGTCATCATATAACCAGGTGAATATGTCCTCATATTCCTTCAGAAATTCTGTGTATTCTTCCTTTTTTGACGGTGACAAATGATCGTTGATCCGAGTTCTTTGATATTTTCTGCATCTCCCAGGTTAACAATCTCGGTCTTATCCAGGTTGGACTTAGGTCTGTTCTCAAAATTTTCAACCTCTTTAACAATCTCTTCCGGTATATCATCTTCCTCTGAATCTATGTCTGTTTGTTGCGTTGTCTCATTGCATGTCACAACCATTGGTTCATCAAGATAGGTAATAGTAATGCTGTATAAGTAATGTAATGAGAGAAAATAATAAGAGTAAGATTTGTAAGGAAACCGAAATGCTTTGATAAATTTCATAACTATTTTGAACACTAGAAGATCTTATTGCGAAAATTCAAAAATGCGAAAGGAAAATCAACTAGTAAAAATAAAAGATAGTGCATGATGCTTTGTTCAGCCTTGCTACCCCGAGGCTTTTCGAGCTCTGGTGGTTCTGATGGTCCAATTGTTGAGGCATGCTCCTCGGCTTACGGCCTGTATGGAAGGGCCTTTGGATCTTGTGAAATAAGATGATGATGCCAGAGTGCACGAACTAACCTTTGGGGAGGGGAATAATAAAAGAAAACAAAATATAAACAAAGGATAATCAAGTCAATGAGGATTATTAGAAAATGTTGCGATATTTAAACATATAGTGCAACAATGTAAATTGTGTCCTATTTAGGAACCTCTTTGTGCCCGAGGTAGGCCTAGCAACAAGTTGATTTGGAGAACTTAGAATGCTAAATGCCACATCTTATCGAAAAAAAGTAGACAAGTCCCAAATCGACACTGAATAATAGGAAATAAAGTCACTAATGGCCATTGGCCTTATTACATTCATAAAACGAAAAAGTAAATTCCTATCTACTTGATCCCAGAAGGACCTTCCTCAGGTTGAATGCTCTCGTTGATCAAATCCTCCAGTTCGCATAGGTTTGTCAGTAAAGATGCCTTCGCCAGGTGTTCTCCTTCGTTTCCCTCAGCGTTCTGCCAGTCAGTGACTCTCTTCCTCACTTTTCCTTCTAATTCCAATAGACTGTATTCCAGATATTCTAACTTTTCGCTAGCTCTGGCGGCCCTCTCTTTCCACTCATTGATTTGGTCATTTGATGAAAAATTCCTCCACTAGTCTAGTAAGAGTGAGGGTATGCTAACCATACCAAAGTTGGGGACTTCGTTCTTCATTTTCTGCAAAACAAAAGGGTTAAGATCCTACCCCCACCAGACTCGACTATTTAACATCAACAATTAGCATGAAGCATGTAGTTCTCCAAATAAATGCACAGAATATGGTAGTGTTCGTTTGGGTTTTAGGGAAATCCAGTGGACTTTGGACAAGGCTATCTTAAAGAGTCATTATGCGGACAACATAACTGACTCATCTAGATTTGACCATAATGCATGTACAATTAAACAGAGTAAGGTTTTCTATGGGGTATTAGACTGGTACCTTTGAGCGGACAACTCAAGAGGGAAAGGCACGGAACCGTCGACTACACCGTTGATCGACTGGTTTTACCGCAAATTTGCCTTTGCCGGATTTAGGGGTGATAATATCGGATGAGCGCAACCACTCATTATAAGCGTTGCTATGGTATTTTGTTTGGCACGAGTGGAATATGATGTTGAAAACATGCTTATGCAATAATTAAAACAATTTGTCACGTATTTGCACATTCATAAAGTAATAATTACAATAATTTAAAACAGTAATAAAGGAGTGCAGTAAAAGAAATAAGGGAAAGAAACAAGAGACAAGTTAGTTTTTGAAGTAGAAGAGGGAATTAAACTTAACGGTATTAAGCAAATAAAGCACATAAGAAATGTAAAGTCACAGTAATAGCTTAAAATGGTAAAAGCCTAAAAGAAATCCCCAGTAGAGTCGCCAAGCTACCGCGCCCCCTTTTTCTCGCAAAAATCGGGATTGTGACATTTAGGAGGACAACTCGTTCCCTTTCGGAAATTGAGTTTGAATTGAAAAGGCGCCACCTAATGATTAAAGTGCATTAGGACACTAGGAGGGGTTTGTTTTGAGTAACCAGAGATTGGGTAAGAGCTTGAAATTATCTCAAGGGGAAGGTGTTCGGCACCCCTCAGGATCCACTAGTGTGGTTCCCGGCCAAACTATTGTTGTGACTTAAGTGCAAATAACATATAGGCAAATAAAGGCTTCAAATAATAGGGGATTTTCACGTAATGGTTACAAATAAACAGAAGTAAGAAAAAGGAACTAAAAGAGTTGATTTTCTTAAAAGAAATGGTAAAAAAAAGATTTAAAAGAAGCAAAGAAAACAAAGGAAAGGGGGGTCCTAGGTTTATTAATAATACAGATCACCCCACACAACATCCAGTAATCACTCCTCAGCGAGGGGCTACACGTGATGTTATCGCGTGGTCATCATATCCATGTCTACCCTTTCCCACCCCGTTAAGGTATTAAAGCATGGAATGGTCTCATTTACTTATTGCATGCTATCACCCGCCCCAATCTTATCAGCCCCGGAGGTACTTGGGACTACTATTCCTAAAAGGGAGGAGAAGTTGGGCTTATTTGTGGTTTCAAAGGTAAAAATACTAAGGCTACAAGCAAAAACATATATATAGCAAGTATGAGAAAGCACATAAACAAATGAGGCTCAAACAGACATCCTTAAATCAAAAAAAAACATATAGTTTAGCATGTCTTACACATATTGATTAGGGTCTGATTAAACTTAAAGGTGGGGCAGACTGATTTATTGCATATTTCAGATAAGAAGCCCGAATCAGGCCTGTCTGTTGGTTGTAATAAAAAGTCTGATTCAGTTTATAGACTTTCTCCCTATGGTTTGCCTAAGTGTTAGACGAAAACCTATAGGCATGATATCTACTAATTTCAGAAAAGATGAAGTATACTGATTTTAGAAAAGGTTGTCAATTATTCAGGAACGACGAGTTTTGACAGAAGATCATAAATTCGGCAGACATTAGACATTGTTGTTACTGGTTTGAGACTTATAAGTGAGTGAAACGTTTCAGACTTGGTTGATAGTTCCTATAGGCATGCTTTCTATGCGTTGCTAATTTTAAAAAAACTTTTTGGACATAATAAGAATGCAGAAACCCTATAGGCATGACATCTAATGATAGTTTATTTTCAGAACCTATAGACATGTTCTTTACATGCATATGGAGGAGTCACAATATCAACATGAAAGTAGAGGGTCCCTATAGTCATGGTATCTAAATGAGAATGCTAAAGTTCCTACAAACGTGGTAACTAAAAGAGAATGCATAAAATCTTATAGTCATGGCGACTAAATGAGAATGCAAAAATTTTATAGGCATGGTAGCTATATGAAAAATGCAGAAATCTTATAGGCATGGTAGCTATATGACAAATGCAAAAATCTTATAGGCATGGTAGCTATATGAAAAATGCAGAATCTTATAGGTATAGTAGCTATATGAAAAATGCAGGAATCTTATAGTCATGGTAGCTATATGACAAATGCAGAAATCTTATAGGCATGGTAGCTATATGAAAAATACAGGAATCTTATAGACAAATTATCTACCCCTTTTTTTACATGCATGGTTACCCTTCCCTTTTCACTAACCATCCCCAAAAGTTATTATAGTCCAAATAAAGAAAAATACATCAGAAATTGAAAATTAAAACCAAGGAAAGCCTGATTCAGACTTCCTATCTGATGTATGAAGCAAACCAACTCCAAAGATCATGTTTCAAAGCCTTTCTCCCACTTGGGTGTGTAAGAGTTCCCTAAGAGTTTCATAAGAACTCCGGGCAATGCTTACACCCAAATGTATCACCATATTAAGCCAAAGTGTAGTGTGGAAGGGCCAACCCTCAGGTGCCCAAGTTCAGAGGGAACTCAAGGTCCCAAGGCAAGGCTCACAAGAGGGGGGCAAAATTTAGGAACTAAGAGAGAGTGTAAGTGCACAATTCTGAAAGGGGGAAAGGGAAAGGGAAACAACACACATAGGGATATAGGGAATGGGGAGTTGCAAGAGGTAAAAAGCAGGCTAGTGGGTATAACCCAACAATGGGAGATGCTGGCACACCCATAAGACTACTGGAACACATTGTTTAGAGGTTAGGATCCCCTAAGGGATCAAGTTCAATCCATAGACAATAACTTGTATATTGCCATGTTTTAAACTATAACTCAAAGCACATAAAGAGAAATAGGGAATAGGGATTCATAGAAGAAACAAGCAAAGGGAATCAACATGCTAGTTTAAGTATTTAACTGTACAGAAGTAGTAAAGTAGACATAGATGCAGAAAGCTGTAAGTAAACACATTGTGGGGATGCTGAAATTTGAAATTAGGACATACCAGTTCCAAAGAAACAAGTAGAGAAGAATGCTGTAGTCTGGTAAAAACCTCAGTGCAGATAAGAAAAGAGAGTTCTATTATGTGAGTAAGAGTTCAGAAGAGATCGTGAATTGTGTGGTCTGAAGTGTGTGTTTGTGAAAAGGGTCATGCCCTTTTATAGTGTAAAACCAAGTAGAAATAAGGTAAGAAATAATTGAAGAGCTGATTGTCAATCAATTACACAAGACTCCCTTTAGTTAAGGGATTCAGATTCAAACGGGTATAAACCAATTAAGGAAAGAAATTAATCAAACACTTTGTGCAAAGTAGGCAATTAGGGGTGAATACATAAAAGTTATTTAAGGACAGGGTTTTTGAAATACACGGTTTGTGCAAATAAGGTAAGGGAGTCAATTAACAAACAACAAATCACAAGGTCTGAGATTTGGTATGAATGAACCAAGTCAGAAAAGATGAAGAAGGGTTTTACTTAAGTTGAGTAACGAAGGAAATCGGTAAAAAGATGGAAAGAAATCAATCAAGATATATTCAAAAGGAAGTTTGTACTAATTGCAAATTTGAAAACCATTTAGAGGAAAATTCATCATATATAAGGAGCATGCGAACATGTTAAGCATGAAGGAAGACTGTAGTGTCATTGTAAAGTCAGTAGAGAAATCCAGTGTAGAAGAGTTTAGCAAAAAGGTCAGAGTCATATGAAAACAAGGAATGGGTCTAAAAGAGTTAGGGGTTTTGAAATAAACCCTAAGTTCAATCAAATCACATAATCAAGCTTGGCGGAACCCCCAAATTCTAGGATTTCCACATTGAATCAAGTACATAGATGAGAAGGCAAGTAGTTGAAACAGGCTTAGAGGTTTTAGAGTTGAAACCTCTTGCATGCTTCTTTCATCAACAGAAACTCATGAGAAAAACATGATAGCAAACTTACATGCGGAACACAATAGAAGCACTCAAAAGAAAAACACTGATAGGAACGGTAAAAGAAACATGCTTAAGAGATTTTTCAGAAGAAACTTAAACAGAGCTTAATAGAAGGAAAATAAGGAAACTTAAGAACTTAGCAGGAAATACAGTAGGAGAAACATGCTGGAGCATAGTAGAAGACAAAAAATATAAGAACACAGTAGAAAAGCATATGAGAGCATAATATGGCAAACATGGTAGAAGAACATACAAGCATAGAGTATATAAAACTCAGTAAATGAACATACAAGAACGGAGTGTAAAAACTCAGTAGAAGAACATACAAGAACGGAGTGTAAAAACTCAGTAGAAGAACATGCAAGGTAGAAGAAAACATAAGAAGACAGTAGAGGCAAATAAACACAAAAGAAAAGGAAAACAAAGTCAGAGAAACACTTAAGCATTTTCAGAAAACCCTAGATCAGAAACGAAGCGGTTTTGAAAGTAATTTTTTGAAAGAAAAGTTAGGGAAATCGTTTGAAAACTCAATGAGAGCATAGATATACAATGGATCTAAGGAAATCAGAGAAAACCTCGAAGGGTTAGGGTTTTGAAAGAACCTAGAAGTGAGATAGGCTTTGAAAGGTCACCGATCTGAGTCGGAGAGGTTGGAATCAGGCTCAAACCACCATGGTACGCCGGAGTAGAGCCGGAGATGGTTGTGGAACCTTGAATCGACAGAAGTCTGGGTGCAAACCTTCCTGATCGGGCCTCGAATCTTCAGGTATCAGGCACGTGGGAGCAAGAGAAGGTGAGTATAAGACTCCCATAGCTTGAGAAGCCATGGATTCCGGTGGGTTTCAAGGTGGAGGTGGTGGTAAGAGGCGGTTAGGGTTTGGGAATGTTCGAGAGAGTCTGAGAGTGTTTGAGAGTTCAGAGGCGGATGGTGGATGAAAAAATGAGAAGGTTAGGGTGGTTGTTTGGTTTAAAAAAGGTAAGGAGGGTTTGTGGCCGTTGATCAAAATGATCAACGACCTGGATCAAAAGGGGAGCCGGGGAGGTTGAATTAAATGGGTCAGGGGTCGGGTAATTTAGAAATTGGGCCGGGTAATTTGACATCGCAATTGGGTTCAATTAGGGGGTTGATTTGGGCTACAATTGAAATGAAATAGGGCTAGTATTTAAATATCCACTTTTCCCTTTTTATTTTATAAAAAATAGTAAAATAATTTCTGGAAATAAATTAAAGGTACTAAGATGAGTAATAATACGTAATTATCAAATTAAAAATACTGGAGTCGATTTTATAATTATGAAACAATTAAATCTTAAAATAGGCTAAAACTGCAATTATATGCAATTTAACTTTATAAATACTAAACAAATTTTTAAAAATATACAAAAATTATGCCAACTATATTTTAATATAAATATGAGAATCCAATAAGCGAGTCACCCAAAATGATAATTTTGGGGATAATTATTGGGTTTTTCTTGATAAAATAGAGCAATAAATAGATTTAAAAAATCTAAACAATTAAGAGAAAAATAATAAAACCTTGGGACATACTTATATACGCATATTATTTTTAAAGTATTTTGCATATAAAAATATACAGGGAAAAATTGGGTATCAACAGGATGCCCCCTAATATTCGAGGCTAATTGACAATAAGCCTTGAATACTTGTTGAGTCTTCCTTAGGTAGCATATAGATGTTGCCTCGTTAAAAATCTTGCCGGTAAAAACCCTTCCTAGGATAAAAACCCGATCGAAGGAAAAGAGTGCAACACATGCTTTTGAAATTTAAGGCCTTTAATTTTTTAGCAGTAATAGCGTTTAAGCCTTGATACATTCCAATGCTTGGAAGCTGTTCGCCTTCCATGGTGTCGAGTTTGTAGAATCCTTTGCCAACTATCCCGAGGACGCGGTACGGTCCTTCCTAGTTCTGACCTATCTTTCTTCGTTAGGATTTCGAGTATTCAAGTTGACCTTCCTTAGGACTAAGTCTCCGATTCCAAAATGTTGGAGATTTGTTCTCCTATTGTAGTATCTTTCGATCCTTTGTTTTTGTGCGTCTATTCGGACCAGCGAGGCTTCTCGCTTCTCATCCAATAATTCGAGAGCAGTAGCCATGGCCTCATTATTCGAGCTCTCGATGGTGTGTCAGACTCTGGTGGTAGGTTCTCCGATCTCGACCGGTATCAAAGCCTCAACGCCATATACCAGGGAGAAGGGCATTTCCCCCGTGCTTGATTTTGGAGTTGTTTAATATGCCTAGATTACTTCGGGTAATATTTCTCTCCATATTCCCTTTGTGCCTTCCAGTTTCTTCTTTAAGTTTTGAATGATGGTTTTGTTTGTGGACTCGGCTTGGCCATTTGCACACAGGTGATAGGGTATTGACAGGATCCTTTTAATCTTGTGATCTTCAAGGAACTGAGTCACTTTGCTTTCAATGAATTGCTTCCCGTTATCACAGGTTATCTCGGAAGGAATTCTGAATCGGAATATGATGTGGTCCCAGATGAAATTAATGACTTTTTTCCCTTATTTTTTTCGAAGGTCTGTGCTTCAACCCATTTCGAGAAGTAGTCAGTCATAAATAAAATAAATCTAGGTTTACCTGGCGCCGTTGGTAGAGGTCCGACGATGTCCATCCCCCATTACATGAACGGCCATGGTGAAAAAACTGAATGTAATTGTTCATCAGGTTGGTTGATCATTGGGGTGAATCTTTGGCATTTGTCGGTTTTTGCGTATGAACTCTTTGGTGTCCTTCTCCATGCTATCCCAATAATATCCTGCCCTGATTATTTTTCGAATTAAGGAATCGGCACTGGAATGATTTCGTAAGTGCCCTCGTGGATCTCTCGAAGCACATAATCGGTATCTCCCATCCCTAGGCATACTGCTAGGGGGCCATCAAAGGTTCTTCTGTAAAGAGTTCTGCTTTCATCGAGCGAGAACGAGCAGCTTTGGTACGCAGGGCTCTCAACTCTTTTGGGTCTGTGGGTAGCTTCCCGCTTCCAAATAATCAATATATTTATTTCTCCAATCCCATGTTAGGCTAGTGGAGTTGATCTTGGCATGGCCTTCCTTGATCACTGACTTGGATAGTTGAACAATAGATCTGGGGAGTATGTCATCTTTCTCGACGGACGATCCCAGGTTGTGATGACCCAAAAGGTCATCACTTGTTTTAAAAACTAAACTTTCGTGTTCTGAGGCCTTAAAAACCTCATTTAGAGTCACCTCGATTTGCGTGTGCAGTTCGGGCACGTAGCCGGAAAGTTTAAATATGATTTTTTGTGAAAAATGATAAGTTTTGACTGTAAAATAAATAAATTTGACTTTGGTCAATATTTTGGGTAAACGGACCCGGATCTGTGATTTGACGGTCCCGGAGGATCCGTACGAAAATATGGGACATGGGCGTATACCCGAAATCGAATTCCGAGGTCCCGAGCCCGAGAAATGAATTTTTAAAGGAAATTATTTTCTGAAATTTTTGAAGGAAATTTGAAATGAAGTTTGATTAGAAAGAGATGGTATCGAGACCGTATTTTGGTTCCGGCGCCCGGTACAGGTTTATATATGGTTTAAGTCATTTCTGTAAAGTTTGATTGAAAACGGACGTCGTTTGACGTGATTCGGACCTAAATTGCTAAATTTGATACTTGATGAAGTTTGAGAAAAAGTTCTTGATTTTGAGGTTTGATTCATTGTTATTGAGTTTATTTTGGTGATTTGATCGCATGGATAAGTTCGTATGATGTTGTTGAGTTAGTACGTGTGTTTGGTTAGGAGCCCCGAGGGCTCGAGTGTGTTTCGGCAAGTTTTGAACTTAGGAAAAAGTTGTAAATTCAGAGAAGTTGCAGGTCTCTGAAGCCAGGTCTCGCGGTCCGGGGTGGAAACTTCGCGGCCGCAGTGGGGACTCCGTGACCGCGGTGGGATTTGTGCGGTCCGCAGCCGCGCTCGATTTCTTGCGGTCCGTGGTGGAGCTCCGCAGTCGCAGTCCATTTTATGCGGTCCGCGGTGGAGCTCCGCGACCGCAGTCCTTTTTATGCTGTCCGCGGAGAGGGTCTGAGAGGAGTATATTTAAACGGACTTTTCAATTATTTTTCACTTTTCAAAACCCCAAAAAACATAAGAGGCGATTTTTCAAATAACCTCTCTTCTCCAAATCAATTGTAAGTCATTTTTAACTAGTTTTCTTCAATCATTAACATCTTTTAACATAATTTCAACTTCAAATCAATTATTTTCATGGGGGAAATTGGGTGCTTTGGGTAGAACCTAGGTTTTCAAAAAAATGGAGACTGGGACCTCGATTTGAGGTCCGATTTTAAAACAAATTACATATTTGAGCTCATGGGTGATCGGGTTTTGGTTCGAATTTCGGGTTTGGACTAAGTGGGCCCGAGGTCGATTTTTTGACTTTTTGGGGAAATCTTTATAAAACCTATTTTCATGCATTAGAATTGATTCATTTAGCATTTATTGATATCGTTAAGCAAATTGTGGCTAGATACAAGCGAGTTGGTGGTGGAAACAAGAGGTAAAGCGGTAATTGAGGCTTGAATTGTGTTCGTTGCATTGAGGTAAGTGTTTGGTCTAACCTTAGCTTGAGGGATTAGGAGTTGTATCCTATTTGCTATTTGCTTCTTGTCGAGTACGACGTATAGGCATGGTGACGAGTATCTATACGCTGGTGTCAAGCATGACCGTGGGTCTTATATTGTGATTTTCATGATTTCGTTGTATTATTCATGCCTTGGTGAAGATTTCTAATTGTTGTATAAAGTTTGTGGAACGAATTTTGACCTATGAACATTGAGGAGCGTTGGCTCAGGTTGTATAGCGAAATTGTGAAAGTATAAGTGACAATTAAACTTTTAGAGCTTTGGCTCGAGTTGTGAAAGTATAAGCGATAATCGAACCTTTAGAGCATTGGCTCGAGTTGTGAAGTGAATTGTGAAGTAAAATTGAGAAAGAGAAGAGATCATTATGTTGTCACCCTTGCCGGGCTATTGTTGATTTATTTATTTTTCCCTTGCCGAGATTTAATTGTTTAATTGTTGTTCTCTTGCCGGGATTTAATTGGTGACCTGTTGTTCCCTTGACGGGATTCCTATTACAAAATTTCCTTTATTTCCTTACCCTATTGTTTGTGATTATTGTTTGGGTGAGGAAGAAAGTTAAAGCACGAAGGGTGTTGCCGTGCATTGTTGTTATTGTGAGGAAAAAGTGTAAAGCACGAAGGGTGATGCCGTGCCGCACGATGTACCATTCTTTGCCGATTTTATTAATTATATGGTGAGAAAAGAGAGTAAAAGCATGAAGGGTGATGCCGTGCACTTTTTTATTTTATGATTGCTTTGGTGAGGATGAGAGTAAAAGTACGAAAGGTGATGCGTGCATTTGTTGATTTCTGATTCTTTGTTGATATCCGAGTTATGTTGTTTCTTTCATTACTTGATGTTATTTGATTTACTTCAAGGTTATAGATTCCCTTACCCTATTTGCCTTGTGATTGTTGTTTGGGTGAGGAAGAGTGTAAAGCACGAAGGGTGATGCCATGTATTGTTTTGGTGAGAACGAGAGTAAAAGCACGAAGGGTGATGCCGTGTAAATTGTTGATTTCTGCTTCCTTATTGATATTCTAGTTATGTTGTTTCTTTCCTTATTTGATGCCTTTCTATTCAGAACTATTATCTCCCCCACAACATGTTTCCCCCTCCCACATTGACTGGTTATTTCTGTATTTCTTTTCTGCTGTATATATATATATGAACTACACAAGTTTATTTGGTAGTCTGGTCCTAGCCTCGTCACTACTTTGCCGAGGTTAGGCTAGACACTTACCAGCACATGGGGTCGATTGTGCTGATACTACACTCTGCACTGTGTGCAGATCCAGGAGCAGCTTTCGGATAGTAGTTGGAGTGCTTCCTTCAGTCCACTCGGAGACCCAAGGTAGACTTGCAGGCGTCCGCAGGCCCTGGCGTCTCCCTCTATCTCTATTTCCTGTTTCATTTCCTTTGTTCAGAAACAGTGTATTGTATTTCTTCAGACCTTGTATGTAGTAACTCTTAGACAGTCTGTGACACTATGACACCAGGTTTTGGGGTATTTGAGGTTTTTAAAAGTTGTAATAGACGTAGCCTTAAGATATATAATTGTTGACTTCTGCTTATTTACTTAAAATTCCGCTTTTATCATATTATCGACTTGTGTTTGTTAAAAGAGGCAAAAAAATGAAAGTGTAGCAAGTAGTTAAGGTTTGGATTGCCTAGCTCCCATTAGTAGGCGCCATCACGACTCCCGAGGTGGAAAATCTGGGCCGTGACACAGGTTTGCGAGTGCATTGGCTTCACTATTCTCCTCTCAGGGTATGTGGATCAGGGTCCATTCTTTGAAGCAGTGCAATGTGATTTGAATTTTGCCTAAGTATCTTTGCTTCCTATTTTCCCGAACCTCGAAGCTCCCATTTACCTGATTTACCACCATGAGGGAATCGCATTTCGCTTCGATGACCTCAACTCCGAGGCCTTTGGCCAATTCCAAACCTACAATCATAGCCTCTTACTCAGCTTCATTGTTAGTTAACCTTATGGTTTTTATAGATTGTCTAATCACGCCGCCTGTAGGTGGCTTTATGACTATGCCGAGCCTGGACCCTCTTATGTTCGAGGTGCCATTGGTGAACAGGGTCCATATCCCGGAGGATGTGCCTGTTTTTAGCAAAAGTTCTTTCTCGACCTCGGGTAAGAGAGAGGGAGTTAAGTCAGCTACGAAGTATGCCAAAATTTGAGACTTTATAGCCGTGCGAGGCTGATACTCGATATCGTATCCCTTGAGTTCGATGGCCCATTTGGCCAACCGGCCCGATAATTCTGGTTTATGCAATATGCTTCGAAGGGGATAAGTTGTTGAAACACAAATATGATGACATTGAAACTAAGGTTTCAATTTTCGAGATGCACTTATTAATGCAAGAGCTAGTTTTTCCAGATGCAGATACCTGGTTTCGGCATCACCTCGGGTCCAAATTATATAATAAACAAGGAATTGCGTACCTTGTTCTTTTCGGACCAACACGCCACTTACCGCTATCTCAGATACGGCCAGGTACAAATACAATATCTCATCCTCTTTTGGGGTGTGGATCAAGGTGGGCTCGTCAGATATCGCTTCAATTCCTCCAAGACGCGTTGGCACTTCGGAGTCCATTCGAAGATATTTTTCTTTTTGAGCAAGGAGAAGAAATGATGACTTCTGTCCGATGATCTTGATATAAACCGGCCTAGGGCTGCTATCCGCCCAGTCAGCCGCTGTACGCCTTTATGTTATTTACCACAGTGATTTCTTCGATGGCTTTGATTTTATCGGGGTTGATCTCGATTCCTGTGTTCAATACCATGAAACCCACGAATTTGTCCGATCCTACCCCAAGGCACACTTCTCAGGATTGAGTTTCTTGTTGTAACTTCTGAGGATGTTAAATGTTTCCTACAAATGAGTCAAATGGTCCTCTGCGCACAGGGACTTAACTAGCATTTTGTCAATATAAACTTCCATGGACTTGCCTATTTGATGTTCGAACATCTTATTAACTAGGCGCTAATATGTGGCCCCTGTGTTTTTAGCCCGAAGGGCATTACATTGTAATAGTACGTGCCGTACTTTGTGCTAAACGAAGTCTTTTCTCTATTCTCAGGGTTCATCTGAATTTGATTATACCCCAAATAGGCATCGAGGAAAGTAAGGGTTTCATGGATGGCCGTGGCATCGATCAATCGGTCGATATTGGGCAGCGGGAATGAGTCCTTTGGGCATGCCCTATTTAGATCATTATAATCTACGCACATTCTTAGTTTATTCCTCTTTTTGGGAACTACCACACATTGGCCAGCCATTCGAGATATTTTACTTCCCTAATAAACCCTATTTTGAGGAGCTTTGCTATCTTGTCTTCGATGAATGTATGCTTTACCTCGGATTGGGGTCTCCTTTTTTGCTTCACCGGTTTGTATCTGGGGTCGACACTTAGTCGATGGGGGCTATCTTCGGTGGGATCCCTGTCATGTCTAAATGAGACCAAGCAAAGAAATCAATGTTGTTAATAAGGAATTGGATGAGTTTTTTCCTGAGTTCGGGGGGTTAATCCCATCCCCAGGTATACCTTCCGATCTAGGAGATGCTCGACTAACACAGCTTGCTCCAGTTCTTCAATAGTTGACTTTATTGCATCTGATTCTTCGGGGCAATGAATGTTTTGCGAGTGAGTAAGTCTGCTTCATCATCCCCGGGAGTTGGCTGGTTTTCCAACTCTTCCGAGGTAGAGTGCATAGAATTCAGTACCTCTTCATGGACCACGAACATTTCTTTCACCGCGTGTTACTCCCCATACACCGTCTTTATTTCGTCCTTTGTCAGAAACTTCATCATCTGATGCAGGGTTGATGGTACTGCCTTCATATTATGTATCCACGGTCTACCGAGCGAGGCATTGTACCTTGTATCACCTTTAATGATGTGGAACCTGGTATCTTGAACTGCATCAAATATGTTAACAGGGAGGATAATCTCTCCTTCTATTGCCTCGCCGGCCATATTGAAGCCGTTGAGGATTCAGGATGTAGGTATGATCCCTGATCGAGCAATCCCAGCTTTTCTACCACCGTCGATCTAATTACGTTGGCCGAGCTACCTGGATCCACGAGTACACGTTTAATTTGGATGTTATTTAAGAGAAACGAGATTACCAGCACATCATTGTGCGAATGAGTCAGAGTCTCGAAATCTTCTTCGCTAAACGCTTGATCCCGGACCCCAAGGGAACGTTGGTCCCTACGATAATCATATGAACGATGTGTCGAGGTTTTCCTACTTCGCTTCCCCTATTCGCTCCTCTTTCTCCCCGGGCGATGTTCTTTCGAATGTCCAGTTGATTTTCTCGGTGTATACTCCTGTTGACGTGAGTACTTACGCCAATGCATTGAGAGTTGCGTGATACCATGTCCACGGGAATTGGTTCTGGTGCATTCTCAGAGTTTCGTGGTGGTACACCAACACCTGGAACATCCACACCATTCTATCCATGGTCTTCAAGGTTTTCGTTTTCACGTGCATTTACTGAGTTAGACATTTTGACCTGAAATCAAAGATCTTGGACAAGAAAAAGCATGAAAGGTAACTTGCGTTATGTAGTAAAACCAGCAAGAAATAATCACTATTATTTTTAACCCCATGGTGGGCGCCAAACTGTTTACCTTGAAAATGGTAATTACAATTCAATTTGATTTAGTGGTTCTAAAAATACGTAATCTATTTTTATGGTAGTTTTTAGGCAATAGATGCTAAGTAAGAGATTAGGAAATGAGATAAGAGCTTGAAATAAGGTGATAACCAAGCCGAACGGCTGATAATCGGGGCCCCGAGGTCGAGTCTGATGTCCTAATGAGGGTAGTCGAGGGATGACTAACAGTTATGACAAAAATCAATGATGGCTATTTATGGTCAATAATAAGCAATAAACAAAGAACAAGAAATATAACACAATAAACATAAGCAATAAATGAAAGCAATGAGATCAAGGGAATATGTTAGAGAACAGAGAGAATGTTCTTGTGTATTCAATATTGAGCATCAGATCCATACAAAATGACAAGGGCCCTCTTTATATATGAGGGGAAAACCCAACATAGTACAAACACATGTGTAATTATTACATAAAGTAGCCGGTACAACCATTCAATCAGCCTGGTGTAGACTGTCACTGTTTGCGCAGGCGTTTTTCAGAAGATACAGCTCCTAGGAAACTTCCCGCTTATCGGCGATAAACACTGGTCCATTCTTCCCCAATATCGGACGCGAAGACTCCTCGAAGGCATCGAGCCCCGGGCTATCCTTCGGGACTTTCGAGGCGAGATTGCGTAATGCCTTGTCGATTGTAAAATCGGTCTTCCCGATTTTAGCCGTATACATTGTGATTTTATCGCCGTCTGTAGTTGATATGTGATATCATGCTCGCTCAATTCTATATCCCACTTAGTTAACCTTCCCTTTAGCTCGGGTTTATGTAAAATACTTCTCAAGGGGAAAGTTGTGACTACCGAGTTGGGGTGACACTAGAAGTAGGGTCTAATCTTTCGTGAAGCTACGACCAAGGCCAGTGCTAGTTTTTTGAGGTGAGGGTACCATGTCTCGGCGTCGATTAAAGTTTTGCTAATGTAATATATGGGAGAATATATACATTTGTCTTCTCGGACCAGGATTGCGCTCACTGCTACTTTGGATACAATGAGGTAGACGAGGAGATGTTCTCTAGGTTCTGCTTTGGCAAGCAGTGGTGGCGATGATAGATATGCCTTTAACTCCTTTAGGGCTTGAATGCACTCGAATGTCCATAGGAGACCGTTTTCTTTCTTGAGTAGGCAAAAAAATTTATGACACCTGTTGGACGATCGTGAGATGAACCTTCACAGGGAGGCAATGCAGCCAGTCAGCTTCTGAACCTGTTTCTTGCTGGTTAAGTGCTCTGGTATTCCCTCTATGTCCTTGATTTGGTCAAGGTTGACTTCAATGCCTCTTTTTGATACCAGGAAACCCAAAATTTTTCCTGAGGTTATGCCGAACGCACACTTCTCAGGTTTTAATTTCATCCCGTATCGCTTGAGTATGTCGAAGGCCTTCTTCATGTGGTCGATGTGATCTTCTTTCCGTCTGCATTTGACCAAATGTAGGCTTCCATGGTTTTGGCGAGTTGGTCTTTGAACATTCTTGTCACCAACCTTTGATATGTTGCCCCCGTGTTTTTCAGTCCGAAAGGCATCACCCTGTAGCAATATGTTCTTGGTGGGTGATGAAGGTGATCTTATCCTGATCTTCCTCCTCTATGAGGATCTGGTTATAGCCCGAGTATGCGTCTAAGAAGCTCAGCATTTCATGCCCATCTTCGCATTAATAAGCTGGTCGATATGGGTAGCGAGAATGAGTCTTTTAGGCATGCTTTGTTCAAATTTGTGAAGTCTACACACATCCGCCATTTTGCGTTCTTATTTTTCACCATGAATACGTTGGCGACCCATTGGGGGTATTTTGATTCCTTGATGGAACCATTTTCTAGTAATTTTTAAACCTCCTCGCGGACTACATCGTTTATAGAAGAATTGAACTTCCACCTAACTTGCATTACCAGAGGGTAAAATGGGCCGATGTTCAATTTGTGTGTCGCTATCTCCTTCGGGATACCTGGCATGTCTGCACGGGAAAAGGCAAACAAGTCTGCGTTATTAGTTAAGAAATGACGGAGTTTACCTGGTTCCTGAAGCTTGAGGCCGATGTAGGCTCTCTTGTTGTGGTCGTTATCATCAAGTTGGACGAGGTTGAGGTCTTCTACCACTGCTCGACCTCAACCCTGTTAATTGCTATGCCTCTTTTGCTTTGACCTTCATTTGTTGGGTGTATGTACAATCCTGGGCGATGCGATAGTATTCTCGGGAAGTGCGTTGTTCTCCTCGTATGCTGAACACTCCCCATGGCGTGGGAAACTTGATAACTTGGTACAAGCTGGAGGGGATGACCTTCATGGCATGTATCCAGGGTTGACCTATTATGTCGTTATACGCCGTATCTTGGTCCATGATGTGGAATGTGGTTTTCAGAGTGACGTCGCCAAGACGAGGAGTGTGATTTCTCCGGATGTTCGTTCAACTGCATTGTTAAAACCGGTTAGCGTGATGCAGCGTGGCACTATCTTATCCTCGAGTTTCATTTGTGCCTTTTTAATGGTAATTAAATTTATAATATAACATAATAGATGAAAATTCCTTTTTTATTTCAGTAACCATAGCTAAATTCTTTCTACTCAAAAGGTGTGAATTTTTCAAGTTAGGTTATGTTTCACTTTTGGAGCATCACATGTCTCTAGTTAAAGTAGAAACAATTCTACTAAATAGCTTTTTCTGCAAAAATCTTTTTCTATGAAACAATTAACTAAATAGTTTTTTTGCAAGAATTTTTTATTATTCTACAAGTGGGAGTTAGCAGCGCCAACATACTTGATTGCTAAAGAGGGTAGTTTGGTCATTCCATGTGCTATTGTGGTTACAAGCACAACGCTCTTTGAATTTTGCTTATGTTGGTAGCTGAATACGTGCCCTTCTATTTTTTTCCTATTATGTAATTTAGTTGAATAAAGCAGCTTTATTGGCCAGAAAAAGGTGTTTTACTGTAGCTTCCATAATTTTTTTTGGATGAGTTGACTAATCTGCCCATTTGCTTTGTTCGACTAATTCCACTAGATGAGCGGCTTTTAATTTGTTAAATATAGGAAAGACACAGGGTTTGCATCCTAAACTTGTTCGGAAAACTCGATTGTTTATTGGAACTTTACAAGCATTCAAGCTCTTCTTTTTTCTTGTTCCAAGTGAAATTACCTCCTTAAGTGATGATGTGTGGGTAAGAAAGCATACTTTCCCAATGGCACGTGAGAAGCAAAAATTTTGGTTAAAAAGCTTACTAATGTGACACGTGTTATTTATTAATTGGACATTGAATTAATCACATATAGTGCTTTTGTATGTGAATTTTTCTTCTCTACAATTGATGCAAGATTAGAGAAGAGCTAAGTTGGCAGCTGACATGACAAGTTAGTTAGGAGTTAGTTATAACTGTAATCGTTAAGGATCGATGAGAGTCATTTGAGTTGTTTTAGTTTTATAAATACATTGTTATCATACCAATTGGATTCTTTCAGAAAATAAGGTCAAACTACTCTCTTCATCTTTATTTCTTCTTAGCTAGAATCTCTGAGATTCCTGTTTAGCTACCATTCTCTTCGGGCTTGAGTTCCTAGTTCAATTATACTCATTTTCCAGTTCTTATATTGCATCATTTGGTATCAGAGTTGTCGTTCCTCGGCATTAACATGAGCAAATATAAGAATCAAGGCAAACTTATGGAAAACATGGAAGGCAAATTCTCATAAATTCAAGATTAATTACAGAAGTTGATGGAGGGATTGACCAGTATGAATGTTCGTAACGCGCAAACAGATAAGGAATTGCTCGAAATTAAGGAGGCAATTGGAATTATTAAGCAATAAGACAAAGGAATAGCATCCTCATTTGATGGTGAATTTGTAGGTCTTGTTTGTATGGGTCGTTCTAAGAAAGTTCAAACCAGTTCTGCTCCAACTGGTAATAGTTTTTTCACTCGATATTCTCGACTTGATTTTCCTCGATTTTCTGGATATGACTTGAAATCTTGGTTGTATAGGGTGGATCATGTTTTTTCTTTCGAGGAAGTTGCCTTTGAGAAAAGGGTGAAAGTCGCTTGTTTTTATTTTGATGGTGATGCAATTGTGTGGCATAGGTTGTATATGAGATCTAGAAATAGGGATATATTTCCAACTTGGACTAAATACTTTTTGGCCTTACATGATAGATTTGGGGATGGGTCTGAAGATCCTATAGAGGCTATTAAAATCAGAGATAGGTTAGTTATGTGAAGGATTATCAAATTAAATTTAATAGACTGTTGAATGAAGTTAATTTGTGGACTGAAAATGCTATCAGTTGTTTCCTGGGAGGGTTGAAACCAGAACTTAACAAGGTTATTAAGATTCAAGGACCTAGAACACTTATGCAAGCTTAAAAAATTGCTAGATTGCAATAATGTGTTTTTGAAGCACAAGCTTAGTCATTGGATCTTAAACATGTTAAGTGGTTACATAATTGCATCCTACCTACTCCCAGCATGTTAAACCACAAGGTTTTCAAAAGATTCCTTTATCAACTTCAACATTCAAGAAGTCCTTCGAATCTAATTCTAATATTCCTAGTAGACCTTCCGGTAACAATTATAGTAAGAGGTTATCTACTAATGAAATGGATGAAAAAAGAGATAAAGGGACATATTTTTTCTATAATGAAAAATATGTGCAAAGGTATAACTGCAGGGCAAAGAAGCAGTTGTTTCTAGTGGATATAATTGAGGAAGACACCAGAGATGATGAAAATTATATGGAGTTGGTACAGGAGATCATGGAAGGGAGTGACGAGTTTATGACTATCTCCTTACAAACATTTACTGGAGTTAGTAGATATCAAACTATCAGAGTAACATGCTATCATGAGAATAGTCCCTTACAGATATTGATTGATACTGAAAGAGTTTATAACTTCATTGATCAAGCAGTACCCAAGAAATTGGGATGTAAAGCCAATTCTATAGTTGAACAATCTATTAGTATGGGTGATGGCAGGAAGGTGCAAATAGCTTTTGTATGCAGGAATTTGCAGTGACAGTGGCAAGGTACTACCTTTTCTTCAGATTTCCTCCGTTTAGCTTTGGGCAATGTTGACACAGTCCTGGGAGTACAATGGTTAAGCACATTAGGCAGAATCTTGTTTGATTTTGGAAACAGAACTATTGAATTTGTATGTCATGGAAAAAAACATGTGTTAAGGGGGGCTAGTAATCAATTAAAGTCAGCTAAAGCAAGGGCCATCATTTTGTTTAGCCTATTTTAGTATGTCATTTTATTTAAATTCTAGAGTTTTGCTCCTTAAATTCAATCTTGGGATTGTGTTTGGCTACTGTTATTTGAAATTAATATAGTTATTATAGAAACTGTTGACTTGGGATTTTTAATATACTTTTGACTGGGTATGTGACTTTTAAAAAAATAATATCCATAACTAATAAGAGAAATGAAAAGCTATAAAATTCAATGAATTAGATTTCAAGAAAACCTAAATAAATAAAACTTGAGAATGTGATCTTAACGTTATATAAGTAAACATATGGATGTATGAAAGCCATTACTTTTATTATAATTCCTTGTAGAAAAGAAATAGGTGGCCAATAATTATCAAATGTTGATAAACTTCTCAAAATATTTCTTAATGTTTGATAAGAAATTTGATATATTTTCCATGTGTTGCTTTTATGTTTTTAAAATTTCCAAGGTTTAGGTCTTTTAAGGAAAACAATCTTATGTATCGAGTTAGAAGTGGTCATTCCATTAAATTATACATATCTGATATTTATTTATTTCCGCTCTTAGTGAAACACTTGAAAATAATTAGAGTTTTTTGTTGCTTATTAGAAAAAAAACAGAAATTGTTTTGACTCTCCCTGGCTACACAAATAACTAGACTTACATGAAATAGTATTTAAAATTTGTATTTGAAAAATCTTTAGAAAGAAATTGGCGCGTTAGGAATTTTTTAGATAGACTATCCTGACTCATTAGGTTACAAAAATTTAAAGAATACAAACTTCTCCAAGTGAATGGAATTTTTTTATTTGTAGTCTCTCTTCTTGGTAAATACTTTTTGAATTTTTACCCGTAAAATAATATAGTTAAATTGTATACGTAATTTATAGACGTGCGAACTGATTTGATCCAAAAAATATAAAGAAATAAGATTAACAAGAGATTTAGTAATTGAAATTAAAGAAGATGACAAGCCTAGCTCCGAGCGCAACATCTCTGAGGACAAAAGTGAAAGCAATGATATGAATAAGTAAAATTATTAATTGAGAGCAAAAGTAAATTATAGTATATGTTTGACAGGAATTTTGTGTCTTACAATGGCTACTGAGCCTGCTATTTACAGCTATACCTAGAAAACTAGATGCTAGAATTAAGCCACACTTAAATGATAATAAAAGTGTCATTGATGAATATGCAATGGCAGACCATGAATGCAAATATTCTTTATAACAGTTGCTCATTTAATGCCAAAATATATTCTCTCTCTCTCATTGAATGCTATCCGATGACAAATAATCGATTTGCTCTCGTTGACCATGCTCTCTATGGAATTTACTTGATACTGATTGCAGTTGTCGTATCCGGTACTGGGTTTTACTAGACTTGCCTTTTACATATCTTCGGTTCCACGTGTCATGCTATCATTCGATCATTTATTATAAACCAATTTCATCCCATACAGATAGTCTCTTTACTTTCTGGTGATATATCTTTGTGTTACCAGGAGGTTGGTGAAGACCTCTTTCTTGGCGGGAAAGTTCCTGATAGTCTCTGGCGCTTGAAATGACGCTTTTCTCGTATTTAATACTCCGAACACGTGTTGCCTAACAATTTAGCAAAGATTTTTGCTGATTTTCGAGGTAATCATGACCACAATTTATGTTGTCTATATCTTTACTTCAAGTCGTTACTTTACGCCTGTACTTCCAAAGTTTTATTTTTCATAAGTCCTTCTTCTTCTTCTTCTTCTCTGTATGAAAATTTTCCATTTTCTTCAATGCTCATAACAAAAGTTTTCTCTAACCTATTATTACCATGACTTCTTTCATTGCCCTTTTTGGAAACTCTGGTCTCCTATTCGGTGGAGGCCTAAAGAAAAATAAGGACAAAGAAACTGAGGTCGATTATGAACCTCCCACTGGTAGCACCATCATACCAAAATACCTCAGTACTGCTAATGACTTCCGAGAGAAGGCCCCTTATGCGTCTTTCTAGAATCCCTACTTTGGAGGAGGAATGCAACTGACCTGATCTTATAATCCTTGCCCGAACATGATAGAACGGGTAACCTTTACCAAGAAGGGTTTTATATATGTCTATACGTTTCCCTTTACCTTAGGTCCATTCTCCTGGGGTCAAATGAAGGGGTCGACCCCATTGTTTTGGAGTTTTTCTACCGGTACCAAGCTTTCCTAGCACAAGTAGGTCCATCGGTATGGAGAATAGTGGCTTGCCTTCGCCAACTGTGCACGGAGACCAGGGAAACTCTAGCCCTTACACACATGATGAATCTTTACTTTCCCAAAATTTTCTATGGGGGAGTAATAAACTTTAGCAAATGCGGCCTCTACGCTCAGCGTGGATGATGACAATGACCTTAGGTGGATGGAATGATTCATCATCATCGCTATTAGGGACATCATCCTGGTCACAACTCCTTTTTTTCCTGAGCCATGGAATCGCTTTTGTAAGTTTTCGATTCATTTCCATCTTCATGAAAAGATTGTTTTCGTTGTTGATGATCTTCTTGTTTATTTTGTTTCAGCTACCCGATGGGAGACATCTTGGACCAGTATGTCCAGAAAATTCTCTAAATCACAACACCAGAATCTTGCCGGTGGAAGTAGATGACCCTTAAATACGGGTGGAATGTCAAAAATTATGGTAATCCGAGTTCTTCTTCCTTTTATCTTTGTACGAACACAAGTAACTTCATAAAAAGTTGCTAACTTCGTTTTTTGTTTTATTTTGGACTTCCTCAAGGCTCTGTCACCTGCTTTGAGGTCGATGTCTTAGCTGACCCCAAAGAGGCCAGGAGGGTGCTGCAAAGTGCCCTTGCTCGAAGCAGTGCCCATAGATCTGCTTCCGGTGAGGGAACCTCTTCTCTTAGTACCCAGCTTGAGAACAAGCAACCAAAAAAGCAATGCTCTTCCTCAGCTAGGGCTTAGAGAAAGAAGATAAAGGAAACAACGGTCGAGCGGCCACAGTCACAGTGATCCTCGATGATGACGGGGAAGCTAGTGATGGAGATGCTTCCCTTCAAATGAGAAAAATATCTTCATCAGCTCAAACGTATGCTCTGTCGGGGGATGGGGGGGCTTAAAAACTCATTTGCAAAAGAGACCCAAGAACTTTGGGGCGAGATGGACTTGGTGGATAATGTCGATTCTCCATTTCCAATCCTCATTACTGCTTCCGGTCCAAAGAGTTTGGACCCTTGGCCTCTTCTGCCTTCGACCATGGGTAAAATAATGATCAGCACTGCCCCGGTTGCATCTGCTTCTCATCCTTCCATACCAATAACTTCACGCCCCCAACACCAGCTGCACCTTCACCACCAACACCAACTACATCTCCCCCACCGGTAACAAATGTTATAGAAAGGGATGCTTCTCCTCCTCAAACTCCTTACTATCGGAATTTAGTGCACAATTATTCACCCCCTTTCCCAGATCCTTGAGGGAGGAGAAGTACAACTCTTTCTGTTTCGATGGAGTGCCATATGTTGTCCAAGCCGCTAGAGCTTGCGAACTATCTGAAGTTGCTGGCTTCAGAAAAAGATTGGAAGAAAATGTGCTCCCTTTTGGGGGAATGCTTGTTAAACAATACCATGCACAACACAGTAGCGGTACCGTACTTTTTTTCTTATAATTTATTTTCCATTTACCTTCTGCAATATAAGAAATTTCCGAAAAGATTGGAAGAAAATGCGCTCCCTTACAAGGGAATGCTTTTTAAACAATGCCATGCGCAGCGCAGCAGCAATATCACACTTTTTTTCTTGTAACTTCTTTTCCATTTACCTTTTGCAATATAAGCCCTAAATATGATACATTTTTTATAGGTCAATTTTCTCGCTTCCGAAGGCCTACAGAGACTGTTCTTCGATAAGCAAGGACTTGCTTTCGAGCGGGATCAATTGTTGGTGGAAAGGAACCAACTTGTTTTGCACCTGTCGGTGTTGGAGGCAAAAGCTACTAAGAATGGTGAGCTTGAGGCCCGGTTGCAGCTGAGCGAGCAAGATAAAATGGCATATATCCACGAAGCCACTCAATTACGGAAGCAACTTCAAGAGGTTAAGGCTAAGTGGACCGAGCTCTACGACGCTGTGCTTGCTATAACCGAGCGCGAGTCTGCCTTCGAGGAGAAACTAAATAATGTAAAGGCAGCCTTAAGTTCCAAAATTGAGGAAGCCAATGCTATAGAGGAAAAGAGGTCCAAGATGGAGGAAAGTCTCAATAGGTCCATAGATCAGAATCGGATTCACTCAACTATAAATGTTGAGCTCGATTCTCGCCTTATTGCCTTGAGATCCGATAGAGACGGCCTTCAGGTTGAAATTGATAGGCTCCAAGTAAATCTTCAGGACCAAGGGCATTCCCTCGTATTTGAAAAGACTTATGTCATATATCATATGAGGAGGAAAACCTCAGAAGAGGCCAAAGTGGGCATCGCTAATATGGATGATTGTATTGCCTAGGCCCGAGGACTGGAGTTATCTGCTCGTAAATACCTTCCGGCTCGACCCGCTGCAACTGACTCCTCGAGTACTGATTTTGAGTCTTCTAGGACCAAAGGGGAGATTGAGGAATAAGAAAATGAAGACCCAGACCGGCAGCTGAACCGCCTTCCTCCACTAAGGGGAGCACAGATCCCTCTCTCCCTTGGGGCTCCGGGGGCAATGATGCTTAGTTACTTTTTCTCTTATTTTTCTTGTATTCTGCCAAGCTTTTCACCGAGTTTGGCACTTTGATAAATAAAGAGTTTTTGCTTAAGTTTTGTGCAAAATATAGTTTCTTTGCATTGAATTGGCTAAAGCTTCAGTTATATTTCATCCAATAGCTTTTTGATTCCGGGCATAAATTCCTCCAGAATTAACCCTTTACTATGAGGGTTTTATAAGAGAGGGCTCTCTTATGTTTACGGATTTCTTGAAAAGGACGTCTCATGTTCATTCTGGCACAAGCATTTGAATTTTTTTTAACTTTCAAATGATAAAATCAACTCACGCAGGAATCCTAACATGCAGGACACTCCAACCCTCTGTAATTCATTGATGCAGAACTAGTACATGATGCAGGACACCAACACTCAACCCATCATCAACTAGAACCTCAACATAGTTCCACAACTAACTAATTTGCTTACTCTGCAGGAACCATATTGAGTGCTTTGTGCTTACCATTGAGATGTCCTCGGAGTGTGGTATTAGCACAATTTTTGCTCAATCTACTAAGAGCATATCAAAGACTCAAGGCATATCAGTTACTCAATATCACACACTTGCATGCATTTAACAGGTATCCAACAGGACATACCTAGCTGCCATGCAATGCCTTTCATCAGCCTTCAGATGCAGAAAATTGCATATTGTAGCAGCCTCTTCACAAAGGGTGAAGTGTGTGAGAAGATTTGCCTTAGCTCCCACAACCTACCATCTCAACCAGTCTTCGGGATCAAAGTAACCAACAACTGCTTAATCTCTTATGTCAAGAATATCATGCAGAAGCAGCAACCTCAATCATATACAGGGGCTCTTTTGATAATTATTTTCAATTTGGCTTTCTCTGGCCTCATTGTCAAAGCAAAATTAAAGATAGTTCCTCATGCCACTATCAACATTTATCATTCTCCATAGGGAGATTCTACTGTAGATGTAGGTCTTATTGTATATGTACCATGCACTTTCAACCCAATCACATAGTAGATTTAGGTTCACTTGTGCATTTTTTGTATAGTTGACCTAGGCTCACTTCATCATATTTTTGTATACCCAATTGTCTATCAGTTATGGATAGCAAATTGACACATCATTATAGGTCTAACTTCACATAATTTTCAAGATCCATTTAGTTATCAAGTTAGGATGACCAAGTGTGTATCCACCATATTCCCGAAGGCTACGTTTTTTGTGCCCCTCCTTGCTGTACTCTATTTTACATCTATGAAAATTAACCCTAGGCACAATGCCTAGTGGACTTAAAAAAACTCATCATTTAGACAAGATTAAGATAAAAATAAAAGGACTTTATTTTATTCCTTATATCTTTAAAAAAGTACACAAGCATTCATTTGCTAAACTAAAAAAAAACTACCAATATATGTGGCTAACTAGTACAACTTATTTCTTCAAGGTTGGTCATGCAGTCTCCAGTCCTGATGAGACATTATTGTTCTCGGTTCTAGCAGTCCTCAATTTTTGTGGCATTCTTGTTACCGTATATTATACTATTCCCCCAATGTTCGAATGCGAAGTATGTGAATTAGAACACTGGAAGTCTTTCTTCATTAGTGGAAACAACTTGTGAATGGTTAAATAGTCTTTGGTTTGATGGCAAGCTTCGCTTTCCATTAGCGATTTTTCATCGACCCAAAGATTATTTAACCATCTCCATAGTGGTTTATCATTGATGTGAAGATTCCAATGCCTTGTTATTTAAAGGTTTTATACTTACCGATGACGCTCCTTTCGTAGTATGCTTTCCGTTGCTGCCTCGTTAAAAACTTTGCCAAAAATATCCGATTGGGACAAAAATTGGTTGGAAGGAAAAAGAGTATAACAAATACTTTCATTATTTATAGGATACATCGGTAGTAGTACCTTTTGAGGTGAGTCACGTTCCAGTTACTGGTCAACAGACTCCATCTTGATTCTCCAATTCGTACGATCCTTTACCGGTAACAGTTGAAATCTGGTAAGGACCTTCTCATGTTAGACCCAGCTTCTCGTCGTTAACTTTACGAGTGCTCTGAGTCACCTTTCTTAAAATCAAGTCTCCTAGTTTGAAGTAGTGGAGGTTGGCCCTCTAATCGTAATATCTTTCCATCCCTTGGTTTTGGGCCACCATCCTCACGTACGCCAAGTCCAGTGTTCGTCTAGCTAGTCCATCGTCACCACCAACACTTGCTTCTTCGTTGATTAGGAAACCCTTAAAGTTGGTTTCCTTACTTCCACTGGTATCAAAGATTCCGCCTACATACAAGAGAGAAAGGTGTTTCTCCCATGCTTGACTTCGTCGTTGTCTGGTATGCCTATTGTACACCTAGAAGCTCATCGAGCCATTTGCCTTTAGCAGCTTCTAGCTTCTTTTTAAGCTTTTGGATAATCACCTTATTTGTTGATTCAGCTTGTCTGTTAGCACTCGGATGGTATGGTGAAGATGTAATCCTCTTGATTTTCCAATCTTCCAAAAAATTTGTGACTTTTGAGCCTATGAATTGCGGCCCGTTGTCACAAGCAATTTCCTTCGGTATTCCAAATCGGCAGATTATGTGGTCGCATATGAAGTCCATTACTTCGCATTCACAGATCTTTTGTTAAGGATCTGCTTCAACCCATTTAGTGAAGAAGTCAGTTAAAATTAACAAAAATCTTACCTTTCTGGGGCCTAGTGGCAGAGGATCGGCTATGTCCATTTTCCATTTCATGAATGGCCATGCGGACAACACCGAATGCAAGCGTTCTGCTGGTTAGTGCACCAACTACGCATGGCATTGACATTTGTCGCATTTCTGAATGAATGCCTTTGCCTTCTGCTCCATCCGGACCAATAGTAACCGGCCCTAACTAGCTTTAGAACTAATGAATCTGCACCAGAATGGTTCCCGCAAATTTCCTCGTGGTCTTCTCTCATCACGCAGTCCGCCTTCGAGGCTCCCAAATATCGGGCCAATGGTCCTTGGTATGATCATCTATACAATTGCCCATCTACGAGGAAGTAACGAGCTGCTTTGGTTCGTAGTGCTTAGGATTCCTTTAGGTCTTTGAGTAATTTGCCATGGTGAAGATATTCGATGAACTCATTTCTCCAGTCCCAGACTAGGTTGATTGAATTGACCTTGCAGTAACCATACACATCCAATATCGAATGTAGAAGTTGAATGACAGTACCAGAGCCAGATCCTTTCATCTCTGTAGATGACGCTAAATTGGCCAATTTATCCGATTCCACATTTTCCCCCTTAGAATGTGAATTATCAACCATTTCTTGAACCGTACAAGTAATACCTGAACCTTGTTCACATACTGTTGCATGCATTCTATCTTGGTGTCAAAAATCTCGTACACTTGGTTTAATACCAGCTGGGAATCACATTTTATCTCGATGACCTAGGAGCCAAGTCCTCGGGCCAGTTCAAGTCATGGAACCAAAGCCTCATACTCCGCTTCATTGTTAGTTAATGGAGCTGTCTTGATGACCTACCTCAGGGTTTCTCCCGAGGGCGTGACTAGGACTACCCCGAGACTGGACCCTTTTAGATTGGAAGCTCCATGCATAAACAAGGTCCAAACCCCTGATGTCGTTACCGACACCAGCACTGATTCCTTATCATCCAAGGGCATCAATTCGGGACTAAAATCAGCCACAAAGTCTTCCAAAACTTATGACTTGATCTAAGTCCATGGCTTGTACTCGATGTTGAACTCACTAATTTCGATTGCCCATTTAGCCAACCGGCCTGACAACTCATGCTTGTGAAGGACATTCCTTAATGGAAAGATTGTCACAATGGCTATCGGGTAACACTGAAAATAAGGCCTAAGCTTTCGAGAGGCGACTACAAGAGCTAACATAATTAGTAGGAAATTGTGTACCTTCTTCCTCTCGGACTAAAGCGACACTTACCGATACTTATGAGACCGCTAGATATATTAGCAACTGCCCGCCTTCCTCCAGTTTTTACAATAATGGGGGGGGGGGGCTTGATAGGTATCTTTTAAGTCTTTCAAGGCCTGTTGGCATTCCGGGGTCCATTTGAAATTATTTTTCTTTTTGAGAAGTGAGAAGAAGTGATAACACTTTCAGAGGATTGCAAGATGAATCTACTTAGGGCCTCCTATCTTCCGATCAAGCTCTGTACCTCTTTTACATTTGTCAATTGGTCCGGAATGTCCTCAATAGCTTTATTTTTGTCGGAATTCACCTCGATTCCTCTTTATGAGACCAGGAACCCCAAGAATATTTTAGAACCAACCCCGAACGCACATTTTTCGGGGTTAAGTTTCATGTTATGCTTCCTCAAGATATTGAAAGTTTCTTGGAGGTGTTTTAAATGATCTCCTACATTCAGAGACCTAACTAACACATCAATGTATACCTCTATTGTTTTGACTATATGATTTTTAAACATATTGTTAATGAGATAGCTCCATGATGAGCTCGAAATACACACTTAAATTATGCTTGCTAATAAAATATAGTATAGTATAATATCGTATCCACAGGGATTAGATTTAAACAATATTCTCATAGTTTCCATCTTGGTCGCTATCCAAGAGAATCAAAAATTGAGGTTTATATGATTTCTAACTAAAATTAACTAAGAATCTAAAGTAATTGACTAATGACAATCGAAACAAAGATAAGCAAGGAAGTTATCAACGGGGGAAAATAGGGGTTGATAGGATAAATGCGAGATAAGTTTTTGGGATCTAACTCTATGTAATTCACTTATAATGTTTAAGTGAGTCTCTTGAATTCACTCAATTATTAGTTAAAACGTTCAGCAAAAAATCCTCTCTCGATTAAGTCTTAACCTCACAAGATGAACCAATTTAAGCACGTGAAGATATGCAAGAATACATAGTGGATTGGTCTTTAGGAAAATCTCTTTCATTTATTCTCCTAACTAGGTTTAATCAATAATTCAACTAGCCTCTTTCAATTACTAATAAGAATTAAAGAACTCAACCAAAAATATAATGCGAAGATATCACAAGTTATGCCTCTTTTGGTTACATGAACAAGTGAATATATATGCAACAATTAAATGATCCAAAAATGCATCAATACATAAAACTAGAGTTATAATACACAAACAATCTTCAGTACACCAAATCCATCAAACCCTAAATAGAACTACTCCATATATATGAAGCAATTCATCACAAATAAAATTAAAGTATAGGAAAACATAAATTCAATCCAAACTCGTGTCTTAAGTGCGGAAGGAATGATGAAATCCTTGTGCGCATGTTCTTCCAACTCCTTCTTAGACTTCTTAGATCGAATATGTGTCAATAGTCCAGGAAATAACATTTTTCCATGTATTTATACCAAGTAGAGTCGGCCCAGACGAAATCACCTTCTCCTAGCCGAAATAGGACATTTCCTTTGTAAAAATTACACAAGTGCACCGCATGGGGCGAAGCGCCATGCGAGGCTTTAGCGGGGAAATCTAGAGAGCTAAGTTCTAACTGATGGAAGGAATTTGTACAAGCGCAGCACCCCACGCGCCGCCCCACATGCTGCGGTAGTGGCGTTTTCTCAGAGTGCGGCTCAAACTTCAATTTTTAACGTCCATGCTTGGTTCTCGACCCACGAACACGATCCCAACTTAATCCCTTGGGATTTTACTCAGAATTCAAAGCTCCAAATCGCTCAAATTCATTATATAACATCTACATAGCTCGGAATCACTCTTACAAGATATAAAACACATAATAAGTGCAAAACACTATCAATTAAAGCTCAAAAACACGTAAAGTGCAGTGAATTAGAGTGCAATAAGCGACTAAAATACGAGATTATAGCCTACCATCATTCCGGCGTTCTTATGCCCAAATGGAATCATATTATAGAAATATGTGCCAAAGTTTGTTATGAAAGAAGTCTTTTCCTAATCCTCTGGGTTCATCTTGATTTGATTATACCCGGAGTAAGCATCAAGGAAATTCATCAACTCGTGTCCGGCCATAGCATCAATCATTTGATCAATGTCTGGAAATGGAAATGAGTTTTTAAGGCACACCTTATTTAAATCATTATAGTGTATATACATTCTAAACTTGTTGTTCTTTTTGATACAACAACTATGTTGGCTAGCCATTCTAGGTATTTTACCTCTCGGATGGAGCCAACATTGAGTAGTCGGGTTACCTTTTCTTTGATTAACATGTTCAAACCTCAGCAATCGGATGTTTCTTCTGCCTTACCAGTGGGTACTTTGGGTCCAGGTTTAGCTTGTGCACAGACACTTCTAATAGGGTACCTGTCATATCTGAGTACGGACATGCAAAGCAATCAGCATTAGCTTTAAGAAAATTTATAAATTCTAACCCGAGTTCGGGATTGAGTCTTGTTCCCAAGTGAAATTTTCCTCCCAAAAATATTTTGAATAGGGCCACTTGCTCGAGTTCCTATGTGGTCAACTTGGTCGCATCTATCTCTTTCGGTACCTAAAAATATCTTGGAACTTGACAAGATTCTGATGACCCCTCACTTTTATCATCTTCGTTCGAAAGGGAGAAGACATCGATTCCCGTGATTGCTATTTGGTAGGCTCCTTTCCCTTGCTGCTGGAGACAGTTACCGTGTTCATTTCATCTCTTTTGCAGTCAGTTGATCTCCTCTTATCTACTTAATTCCTTCCAGGGTCAGGAACTTCAACAACTGATGATACATTGAAGGCACAACCTTCATCTCATGTATCCATGGCCTCCCAAGGATTTCATTGTAGCCCATATCGCCATCTACTACTTCAAATAAGGTGGTCTTATTTACCCCTTCAGCGTACGTGGGCAGCAGGATATCCCCTCGGATTGTCACACTTGTCAAGTTGAATCTAGCTAAAACTTTTGTTGCCGAAATGATGCTTCCAGTTAGATTTGCTTGCTCCAACACTCTGTATTGGATGATGTTGGCTAAGCTTCATGGGTCCACCAACACACACTTAATTTTGAAATCTAAAACATTAAGAGAGATTACTAGAGCATCATTATACGACAAAAGAAGTCTGTCCGCGTCTTCCTCCGTGAAGTTGATATCATCTTCTACAACTTTCCAGAGTCTCTTGTTGTGAGTCACCGATATCTTTGTTTTCTTAGCCGCCAAGAAAGTTACACCGTTGATTTCATTACCTCCGAAAGTCATGTTGATAGTCAAACGAAGGGAGTCTTCTGCCGTCTTTGAAGGCTCTACATTATCCCGACTTCGGTCGTAGTTGTTTTTGGCTCGATCATTAAAACATTCCTTGAGATGTCCATTCTTCAATAGTGTTGCCACCTCTTCTTGTAGATACCGACAATCCCCAATTCTATGACCGTGAGTCCCATAATATTCATACCACAAGTTGGATCGCTTTGGCTAGGATCAGATCTGATTGGTTTTGGGAATCGTGCTTGTTGTTATTCCTCATCACCGATACTAACTCCACTAAGATGATGTTGAAGTTGGAATTCGATAACTTGGGATTTGTGGAGTCCAAGGCCCCCGGTACCTCTTTTTCTTGTCAGCCGTAGTCGGGTTTTCTATTGGGAGCGAATCTCTCCGAGGATCAGAAACATTTGTTGTTGCATCCCTTGGCTCTTCCATATGGTAGGAAACGAACTTTAAAAGACTACCAATCTGCATCGAAGTCAATTTTAACCTTGTCCTGGTTCTTGTCTCTGTCTTGTCCCTTGGTTGATGCTGGGAACCCGAGCTGATCGTCCTCTATACTTCCTTTTTGATTCATAACGGTTATGGACATCTACCCATGTGGTTGCTTGAAATTTGAGCAGGCTTTCCTTACACTTTTGGAGCTCTGTGGGTTCAACCCTTTATGAACACCTCTTCTGCCCACTCATCTGGTACAACCGATAATAACATCCTCTCTTTTTGGAATCGGATAACGAATTCTCGTAGTAATTCAGATTCACCTTGCGCAATCCTAAATATGTCCGCCTTCATGGCTTGGACCTTCCTTGCCCCGGCATGGGCCTTAATAAATGAACCTGCAAGTATCTCGAAAGAGTAAATTGAATGCTCGGGTAGGACTGAATACCATGTCAGGGCCCCTTTTGTGAGGGTTTCGCCAAAATTCTTCAACAAGACCAACTCGATATCATGTTGAGCCAAATCGTTCCCTTTTACAACCGTGGTGTAGGTTGTGATGTGCTCCTGTGGATCCGAGGTACCATCATAATTTGGTATGTCCGGCATTTTGAACCTTTTTGGAGTTAACTCTGGCTCTGCGCTTGGCTTAAATGGCAATTACATGTATATTTTTGAATCTGGGACTTTCAAAACTAGTGGTGCGCCCGGAATCTGATCCATTCGGTGTTCATTTCCCTCATAAACCTTATCAGCTCGATTTTGAAAAGTTCATTCCCAGATCCCCTACCGGTTCCCATGGCGTCATCAAAACTGACTTCACCCCTTGGGGTGTTGTTGTCGACCCTTTGAGTTGTTTGATTTGATGGAGCGCTAGGAGGAACCCAACCCCTTCCGTTTATATTACTGGAAGCACCTGACAACGCTTATTTTAACTTTGTCATTACTCGGTCTTGCTTTGGAGGCGACTCATGATTTCTTTCTTGAGTAGTTATTTTTAATCATTTTAGTGCACAAATAATATTTTATTATCTACTAATTACTTTTATAAATTATTTGTTGATAAAATATTGGATATTTAAATAATAGCCTAATTTTAAACCTATTTTCGGACCTAAAATTACCCAAACCTCAGCCAAATTACCCCATACACTGGCCCAATAACCCCTAGCCCAAACCATACTCAACCCGGTCGCCACCCGTTCTATTTTAACCCGCTCCTTTAATCTTTAAATCCCAGCCGTTGATCTTTCAAGATCAATGACCCACATCTTCCCTCCCCCCCCCCCGGTTTTAATTACCCTAGACCTAAAACCCTAACCGATTTCCCTACAATCTGTCACCCTCATATTCTCTCAAACCCCTCTTTTCTTCATCAACTAAACCCTAGTCGTCTTCCCCCCAAATCCTTCTCTTAATCCCACCTAACATGGGATTCCATGGCCGTTTCTTGCCATATATGACCTCTCCCTAGTACTAGTTATTCTTCTATACTGCTTGCCTAAACATGGCAAGCAGATCTCATCAAGATCGAACCAAAATTGGTCCAAATCCTTGACCTTTCTGCTATTCCGTTTATATTCATCATTTGTTCTATTATGGGTACGAATCTTTGTGTATTTTCTGTTGATTTTTACTTACCCTAAAACTAGGGTTTACAGATCTCTTCAAATCGAACCAAAATTGGTTCAAATCTCTGATTTTGAGTGTTATTTTTGTCCATATTCGTCCTATTCTGTGTGAGTTTGATTTTTTGTTTAGATTCTGCCAACTTTTAACTTTCCTTAAAAGTTAGGGTTTCCAAATCTCTCTCTTAAAATTGATTTTCAGATCAATTTGCATGATTATTTACTTTGTTGGTTGCTTAAATTACTGGGTTTCCTTGTTTGTTGCTCACTTAAATTCCCTTTTAGACAGACTTGAATCGCTATAATCTCACTAAAATTTAAAGCTCTATTCTGTTATTCCTTCATTATTTCATTCTATACTTTGGTTCTTGGCCGGCTAAAAGCCACGGCTACTAAAATTCTGGGTTCTTGTTCTTTGCTAATATTCAAAATACTATGGACTTCTTTTCTTTCTTATATTTTCGCTTAACTGGTAAGTTACTGGACCTCATAGTTTCATTCCCATGTATCTGTGGTTTGCACATGTTTTCAATTCTGGAGGTTGTAGTTTAATGTGTTTTTCTGGGTTGTTCTTGCGTACAATTCTGATTGTTGTACTTCAGTGTTAGGCCTTTTTAGCCTTTGACTTCATTATGTTGGTAATTTGAAACATGCCCAAAACTAACTCGAGTTAATTAGATTCTTTTCAAGCTTATCTAGCCTATGTGTTGCAACTTACTAATGTTTAGGACCTTTGCATCTCTTTGTTGTTTAATTTGCTATCAATCCTGTTACTTGAACATGCTTTACTTGCATGACTCGTATCTCTTTTAATAGACTTGTTGATTGTGTTCAAAGCATGAATATATACATTAACCATATAGCATAAGTCTGTCTCCTGTCCAATTCTGAATTTGCTATGATGATATCTTGCCTATGTAGCATGTTTGATCCTGTTCCTTATTAGTATGCTTCTAGCATGTCTTGACTTCCCAGTAGTTGCAATGATCTTTTCTCATCCTATCTAAATTTTGTTGCCAACACTAGCACCTATACTTAGTATAATTTGAATCTTTTCCTTACTATGAGTCTATGTATACCAATCCTGCAAACCTATCTGGTTAAGGTGCGACTACTTATGCACTAGGTGTTGAATTTGTTCTTCTGAATCTTTGCTAAGTCTGTTCTTAAAACCTAAAGCATGTTCGATTATCTGCTCTGTGTGCTCAACTTGACAATGTTTGTATCCTTCAGTGTTGTCTCTCAACCTTAGTTTACTCTCTTTCACTTGTTACCTGGGCTCTTTTGAATTCTCATTCTTAGCCGGCTGAAAGCCAAGGCTACCTAAGCCCTATCATTGACCTCCCTAGTGTGAGAACTACTCGGGGTCCAATTGATACCCTTGTGAACTCTGACACACTAGGACTTGGTCCTTAGTCATTCCCTTAATCTCCTCTCCTAACCTCCCTGGTGTGAGCACTGCTCGGGGTCCATTTTGAGACCCTTGTGAACTCTGACACACTAGGGTCTAAGGTTCCTTGGCACTATGTCCTAAATGCATCATCCTACACACTTTCTACCTACTGAATGAGTCAATGGGCTTGTTTACATGGCTGTTTTCTGAATCTTTGATGGCTACTGGGTTTTGGCTATGAAGATTATTTTCTGGGATATTGTGAAACTATGTGGACTTGAGATTGAAGGCTTGGCCAGGCTGGGTATACTTTGGGACTGCTTTAGGCCTACTATAGCTATTTTGAAATTTTGTAATTTATTTCACTTATTAGGTCTGTAATAATGTTGTAATAACAATTAGGGTATTAGTAGAATTGGGGAAATGGGTTTATTTTAATGTTTGCATGAAACGTGTAGAAATCTTGCCTATATGTATTTAATTTGCTCGAACATGTTCTACTACTATGTGTGTTGGATAACCTGCCTATAGGTGATTAATTCGTTTAACATATTCTGCTTCTACATGTTTATTAGATATCATGCCTATAGGAGATAAAATGACCAATCTTTCAATTGCAACATATTCACTAGATACCATGATCATAGGATTATATTAGTATGTGTGCTACAAATCTGCATTTTAGACATCATGCCTATAGGGTTTTAATTTGTTAATGTATTTTTTGTTATAATTACTCACTTAAGAGACATGCTTATAGGATCTAAAACCAATTTTAATCGCTAATTATAGAAATCTTGCCTATAGGATAAACTCATTTTTAAGGGCTAATATTGAACTTTCAACACTGTTTCGTTGCCACTATTAGAAAGCATGCCTATAGGATCAAACTGAGTAGTTCTGAATGTCTTCCATGGCTATCACTGCCAAATACTGCACCTAGATATCATGTCTATAGGTTTAAATACTTACAATCTGTAATTTTAGTATTCAGTACGCATTACCAGATTCCCTAAAATATATAGTTGTTCGGAAAGCATGCCTCTAAAATAGCATCTTGCATCTAAAACTGCCTGCATGTTTGAATTCCAAGTTTACGTAGAAATCATGTCTATAGGGCTTAATAACCTTAACTCGTCTCAATTCTGAAACTGTCAAGCGCATAATTTGTTTGTGTGCATTTGTTGTCTAGCGCATAATTCGTTTGTGTGCATTTGTTGTCTAAGTGTGGAGGCTAACCTGAGCCTTAATTGCTTTTACATGAAGTCCAACTTGTCTTGTATAACGCCTAGTTTTCTCATTTTGAGAAACCTAAGTTAAGTCTAGAACCACCCAAAATAGAGGTCCAAACACCTCCTGGACCATAGGCATGGGACGGGTGGTGCACACATAAGGTACGTCTTAGAATCAATTAGTGCGCCTTAGGTAACAACTTAAAGATAGTAATCGAGTAGCAGGAGATGATAGTCTGTGCCCGCTGAATAATATGAGTAGCACCCCATCTCGAGAGAGTTACGAAGTATTATTTATGTTGCACGTGGTGATCCTTTAGGCTAAAAAATTTAGGACCCCCCTACGATCTTGTATTTAAATCAACTATTTGGGTTTAATAAAACTTCCCAAACTTCTTCCTTTCTTTGTCTTTGTGATGAGTTTTCAATGTCTTTGCCTTATGCTTCTTATATTTTGATGATCTAACAAACTTATTGTCAAAAACCAGATAGAGAACCTGAACCACCTGGTATACACTTCAAATGAACAATGTCCAGTCTGATCTCTAGCAAATGAGTGAACAACCACAAGGAAGAACACAATATGGACCTAGTCCCTTAGGGTTCTCTGACAGAAGTACAAGTCAACTATATAGTTGGAACGCAACTGCAGAAAGTGACTGTTCGCAACTGTTACAAAGAGGAGCACAACAGGGACCGGGTCCCTTAGGGTTCTCTGATAGAAGTACAAGTCAACTATACAGCTGGAACGCAACTGCAGAAAGTGACTGTCCGCAACTGTACACACGACAGTGCAACAGACAGTGCAGAAGTCATTTCTCATTGGGAAGAAGCGTGTACCAAGATTTGACATCACCATTGTGATGTCTTTTTTAGTATAACAACCTGGTGCAAGGCAAAATATATTCACTTGTACATTTAGTAATATTCTCTCAAGTATTAAAGTGTTCATCCGGAATTGAAGTCACTGGTGTGTCAAGAACAAGAAGACAACTCCACTAAAGGATTAGTTTCACAATGAGTTTATGTGTATCCGTAGTTGGGTTGTAATCTTGTTATTTGTTATTCATTGTAACTCCTATCCTGCTTTCTTAGAAGCTATGTTTTAAGAAACCCAAAATCCGTAAAATTTCTGAGTTTATGTTGTGACTAGGTTTAGTCATAAGTTTAAAGTCTTTGTAATTAGAGAGTCACAAAGTGGCTTGTGATAAGAGTATCACAAGTTAGTTAAGTTGAAATCTTTGTATTAGAGTCATTACAAAGTGGCTTGTAATAGTAAGATTACAAATTAGTGAAGTTGAAAGCCTACAAGTGTAGGTCGTGGTTTTTTCCCCATTGTGTGGAATTTTTCCACATAAAAATCCCTTGTCTCTCTTACTTACTGCTTCTTAGGTATTCTTAGTAGAAACTCATAAAGGATCAGGTGCTCTATAGTTTGGTGGACTCATATAAGCTAACACTTTGTTTGTCTGACTAATTTATATAATTCGAGTTTGGCCGGGACCCACAGTTGTAGACCTCGAGGAATGCCTAACACCTTTCCTCGAGGTAATTTGAGCCCTTACCCGATCTTTGGTGATGTTAATTAGTTAAACAAGAGTTACTTGCAAATTGGTGCCCTAACGCACCTCAAACCTGTTAGGTGGTGACTCTTCTCTTTTAACACCTTCCTTAAAAGAGTTGTCACGTGTTCAAACCCGATTTCGCGAGAAAAAGGGGCGCGACAGCATGTTGACTCTGCTGGGGATATTTTTTAGGCTCTTACCTTAGCAAACTTAGTCTATATGAATTAGTCTTCTGATAATAGTGTCTTTATTATTTTTGTTGTTACATGAATATCCCGCTCTCGTTTTTGTTGTTACATGAATATCCCGCTCTTGTTTCCCTTTTATTGCTACATGTACATACTTTTCCCTGTTTTCCCTTTATTTGAATTTGCGTCTCTGCTCAATTTGGTCATAACATGCATTTTCCTTTAGACATTTTTTAAGAATTGCTACATCATGCCTCTCCCTACCCTCACTCCCTTGTCTACTTCATTACAATTTCCATATTACATGAACTAACTTCTTCCTTATTTCCCTTTCTTTTTATGTATTTACGTTTCATTCAATACTGCATTTACTGTTTTCATCATGCAAAATATTTGATAACGTGTTGTTTTATCTTTGCATAAAGCATGCTCCACATCATATTTCACTCGTGCATAATTAATACCATGGAGACGCTTGATAAGTGTCCGCGCTCTTCCTAAATCACCCTTTAAATTTGTAACGACTTATTTGCGGTAAAACTAGTCGATCAGTGGTGCAGTCGACAGTTCTGTGCCTTTCCCTCTCAAGTTGTCCGCTTGAGGGTACCGGTCTAGACTTTTCTATAAACCCCCACTCTAATATTAATTGTGTATGCATTATGTCCAAACCTACTTTGGTTTAGAATGTTGTCTATGTTAACTCGCTAAGACAAGCCTTTTCCAAAGTCCACCGGGATTTCCATAATCCCAATGGGCACAATCACAATCTGTGCATTATTTGGAGAAAAAATGCCAATATGTTGATCATTAACGTGTAAAAAGCCAAATCTGGAGGGGGGAAAGGGCTAACTTTACTTGTTTTATAGAAATGAGGCACAGAGTCCCTAGGTTCAGCATGGTTCAAAATATCCCACCTTTGTTGCTGGATTGGTAGGAAAACCTCACACTAAGTGACAAAAACCATGTGAAGAGAGTCCTCGGGAATTTACCCTCTATGTTAGACATTCAGCCAAAATAATGCATTAATTGAGGTCGCCACCATGTTTTGGGATGAGAAGAGTTTTTCAGTTTGGATGACATAAAAATGACTCCCCTTTTATAAGAAATAGGAGGTTTCGCTGGGCTCCCATAGGATAGCCCTGGTTTATTGGTACCGGAAAACTGCACTTCTCGAGGTTTCTTGAAAATGATGGGTTTCAGGAAAAATGATGATTTAGTCTATCTGAAGAAGTCTTACATACCATTTCTATGAGCATTATGGGCACGAAAATTCATACCGCCTTTACCATGATGAGCTTGCCACCACTTCTTTAGGTTGGACTCACCACTGAGTTTTTGTATTCATTGTCTATTTTCTGGGGATGCTGGTATTTCCAATACAAAGAGAAAGGGTCAACACTCGCCTAGTTATGGTCACTAAGACTTTAATGGGGGGGATTGAGGGGCAAACTTACACTATTGTCCCTATGATTCTGGCTGATATATACCGGGCTTTATACCGTTGCAAAAAGGGGTATAGGCATTTCGAGGGTTGCAATCTGTTACTGCAAGTATGGTTATTGGAAAACCTTCAGAGAGGATAATATCGTCAAGAACTTCCGCAACGACCATGGAATGACCACATAGCCTATCACCATCGGAAGAGAATGACTTTTATCCCAAACAGGTTTGCGCAACCAGAAAACGCTGTGAGCTGAGCACATTTCTTCAGCATTCTGACTGATGACAAGGTACATTGGATGTTTGAGTGGTTCCCTAGCAGTGAATTCATCACCAGGTCGAGAGATACTCCTCATCTAGTGCTAATCGGTTTGAGGGGGATCTATCCTTATACTCCTATCAGGGTTATGAGGCAAGATGGAAGGAAGCAAGTTATACCATGAGTTTCCCAAATGGTTCAGTACAAAGCAGACTTCCAAGGGAATGCCATTCCCTTCAAGTTCGAGGCACAACACATGTAGCATCAAAAGATACCATTGAGCCAGATCGGTATCACGCCGGCCATGTGTATTTATATCCATCATGGTTGGTAGATGATATAGTAGGGGATGTCAAGCCAGGGATTAATCTAAAGAATAAGGTTATAGACGATGTTGTGGAAGCATAAGTCAAATACATGATGTTGCATAAAAGGGTTTTCGAGTGTGAAGCCAGATATTTGGAACAACATAAAGTGGACATGGAAGCAATCAACGAGTGGAGAGAAATCGCTACTAAATCAACAGAGTGGTTGGAATATTTAGAGCAGGGGTTGATGGAGCTTGAAGGGAAAATGAAAAGGAGGGTTGCAGGTTGTCAAATATGGATGTCAATGAAGGAGGGCTCCTAGAAAGGGCATATCTGTTGTTGGACATGCACGGTCTGGGGAATATGATTGATGGAGCAAAGAAGGCCAAGCATGGAGAAGGCCCCCTGGGACCAAATAGATTAAGAATGATGTTTTACTTGCTTTCGAGACTCGTTTTAGACTTTGGTTTTAATAAGGCAAATGTCATTAGTGACTTTTTATCATTATTGTTGTTTTAGTAGAGATTTGGTTCATTTATCATATTAATGAAATGACGCAGTTATTGACATCGATTTTCTCTAAATCTATATGTCGCTTAGGCCTACCTCGAGCACAATGAGGTTCCCAAATTAGGACGCAAATTTATAGTTCCGCAATATGTGTTTAAATACCGCAAATATCCCTTTAATGCTCCTTACTGACTTGTTTACCTTTTTGTTTTCATCTTTTCTTTACTTATTTATTCCCATCCCCTAAGGTTGGTTCGCATATACTGACATCATCAGCATATCATACCAGATCTAGAGGTCTTCCACCTCCTCCTCCTCCAAGCGATCCTAAAATCAAGGGAAAAGCCAGAATGGATGATATGAGTGGTATCAGAAAAGACAACGCTATGCATACAGAGAATGTCGAAACTTCAAATGGTCGGAGTACTCTAGCACAGAATGATGTGGTTTTACGGCTGGAATAGAAGATATTGGATCTACAAGGGGAATTTGAGCAGGTCCGGAACCTGGAAAGCCTTTCCCTTACCCTGAACGTCACGTATGTCAACTAACAAAACCCCCAAAACCCTGCACCTCCCAAGAACACCCAAAACCAACAAAATCCTCCCGCACCTCATTAGTATGCCACTCTTCCTCAAAATCCTAATCCTCCGCCAGTACCGACCCCTCCACAACATCATCACCATCCAACCCAGTATCCACAAATCGCCACCTACCACACTCCTCAAAATTCACCACAACCTACCCCGGATCCCCAAAACTCAACCAACGACCACCACTACACCCAAATTCTTGGAGTTCATCAAAGCAACCCCATATACATGGAAACCTTACCCCACACTCCACAACAAAGCCTATACATATTGTCACACATCCTTTTTGCGCGCCCGCCCCGAAGGATAAATGCGCGGGTGGAGTTTTTCCAATTTAAGTGACAATATTCGAAATGGGATTATTTATTTAATTCAGAGTCGCCACTTGGGAAAGGTTTGGCTTTTGGTGTCCCAAGTCACCGGTTTATCTTGAATCCCAAATCGAGGAAATTTTCGACTTTTCTAAATGAAGTCTGCGAACCAGAAATTCTAAGTAAGGAATTCTGTTGACCCGAGGGAAGGTGTTAGGCACCCTCGAATCCCGTGGTTCTAGCACGGTCGCTTAAATTGTTATAATGGCTAAATATCTGATTTAAATACATGTTATCACTTACGTGCTTTTATTAAGTTTAAAACGCTTTTATTATTATCACTCATTTATAGAATTGCAACGTCGTGAAAAATGCATCTCGAGCCACGTCACAATCAATGCACCCGTGGTCGTCAACACATTTTGACTCCGTTGAGACTTGGATTTGGGTCACATCAATGTGCACCCGTGTTTAAGAAGGTAATTTAATTAAGCCGCGCCTAAAGAGTCTAACGTGTTGTTATCTTTGGAGAAGGCAAGGAAATTCACTATACCGCCCATCTCCAAATTCTAAATTTTTATTTATTGAGGGCCCCGCAATGTGTATCTTTCTTCTAACGGGGCTCATCTCATTATTTAAAAGAGATATCCTAAAGTGGCTACATTTTCTATTATGTTTGTCTCTAAAATAAAAAGGGAAAAGGTACGTGCTAAATTACTTAACCAAATCCGGATTTCCTGTCAATCATTTGATTGATTTGGTGAATTGTTTGCAAGATGAAGAATGCAGTATTTCGTGGAACCTGCCTTCAATTTTAATGAAAATGACATACAAGCTGGTGAAACGCTACATACTCCAAACATTTCTTGAGTTGAATTTAGCTAAACTTATTTAGGCAAGATTAAAGGAATTAACTACTAGGCATTGTTACTAATGGGATTTGAATGTGATCTTATGTACTACCTAACGAGACCCAGCAAAAGGACTAAAATAAAACAAGGCAGCATAGTATAAGTTTGGAGTATCCATACCCCGTATTAACAAACAACTACAAACTAAAACATGAAGGACTAAGCTCAGATGAGTGTTAGTTAACATACACTTTCGTACTATTGAATTGTAAACTAACAACTACACAGGCCCATTAATATACCATGAATATTACAACAAATAACTTTGAACTTCTTCAACCTTTTTCATTTCATGCTTTCAAACTGTTTCGGTTACACCAATATGGGACTTGAAATGTGTACCTGGGAGATTCTTACAATGAAGAAAGCAGGAGAGTCAGTTGAGCAGCAGTGCAAACGAAGCAGCAGCAGTAGCAGATAAATAGCAGCAGGACAAATTCCAGTGCAAGATGCAATTATAGACGAGGGAAAAGGCCAAATGATAGCAGCACACAGTGTAGTAGAAATAGAACTCCAGACAATCCAATTCCGAGATAAACCAATGCAACAAACACTACCAGTAATCTCGACTGAAACTTAGAAGAAACAATACTACCTAACAGATTGACAGCAGATGAACTTCAAACAAAACCAAAGTTTCTGATTTCCTTGTCTGTTTTTTATTCCTTGCTCTCTTTCTATCCCTATCTATCTCTCTCTGTCTGTGTATTTTAAAATCCAGAACCAGTCTCTCAGTGTTTATACCTTCATTGTTTTACTTCTCTGTCTTGTGTTATTATCAAAAATCTCCCTGTCTGTCTCCTGTATGTTCTGTGTGTATTAATATGTATGTATTTCAGCTCTCTCCTCTCAAATCTATCTCTCTCTGTTCTCTTATATCTTTCCCAGAACTTCAACTCTCAAATGTTCAATCCCAATCCCCTCTCTCTCTGTGTTAACAATTCCCTGTGTGTCTATATCTCTATCTCTCTCCTTCAGATCTCCCTCCTATGTGTCTGTATCCCTTTCTTCTTTCTTTTTTTTTTCCTCTTTTTCAATCTCTCAATGTGCCTCCCCTTTATAGGCCTTAACATTACCCCCTTTACAGCCTGATAGACTAATCAGATACCCCTCCCATGTGCTCTCTTCTTTTCAGTTCCACTTAGCTATTTAAGTATTAGAACCCCCATCACATTTTCTGGCAAAACTTACTTTTTAGTAAGGTTTATTATTTCTGAAACTAAAGCAGTGTATGGGCAGCAGAATGTGATCTGACAGCATGTGCTGTCAACTATTTTATTCAAAAGCCCTTATGCAGGGCACAGGCTGTGCACAAATGCACCTGTGGTGCACAAATGCACATGTTGTGCACAAGTGCACATGCCCTCCAATTCAGAACTTAAACAAATATTCCTTTTACATTTCTGATTCAAATTAACAACTATAAGTAAACAAACTTAGTTCTTAATTGATTCAGGCAATGTTTAACAGAAGCAAATCGATTTGTTATTGTTTGGACAACTGAAACTAATTGACGACATATGCCGACTCGACTATACTAGTTATAACACATACAATCGAAACCAAAATCAGACATTTAACAGTATCGAACACATGATTCGAATTGTACTGACTAAGCAAAATTACATGGGAGGAATCAGTTGGTCAGTTCACATTTGAAATTCAATTAATTGCACAACAAATACATACATACACATTATCAGAACAATTAGAAGAAGGACTCAATCAAACAACAGAGGTTCAGGCAAAGTGGACAAGAACAGTTGATAAAACTCAAAACACAGATTAAAACAAAACATGAACAGACCTTTTAAACGAACACGGACTAACAGAAATAAGAAAAGAAAAGCAAAACTCACCTTAAATCTCGAAAAATCAAAAGCCTTAACTTGGATTCGGACAGACCTTTCTTAAGGCTGAACGGACTCTAATCGAAGTGTTTCTCAGATGAGAAACACTTCGATTAAGGTCCATTAGACCTTAATCTCTTCGGCTTGAACAGATACGGAACATGCACGGAGAAAACTAGGGTTCAAAAAATTAGATCTGGGATTCGTGTTTCCCTGGTTAGATTCGGACCAAACCAAGCATGGTTTGGTCACGAGGGGGGTCTGGGGACTGTCTGGTGTGAAGTTGAGGTCGATTGGTGTAAATCGGGTTTTGACTCGAATCTTCAAATGAAGATTCGAGAAGGTGGGGAGGTATTCGAGCTAAATGGTTAAAAGATCTAGGTTCAGGATGGCAAGGGGGTTCTATGGTGTTAAGGGTGTGGTCACCGGTGTTCATGCCGCCGGGTTTCTGGTGAAGGGAGATGGGGGCGGCTCTAGGGTTCCGGGGTTCTTGTGAAGATGATGAAATGCAGGGGTATTTGGATAGGGGGTGGGGTATGAGGGGAAGCTTATATATGGAGTGGGTGAATGGATCTCAGCCGTTGGATGAGGCACGATGAAGGGCCAGGATCCTTCAGCTCGTAGGAAACGGTGTCGTTTCAGGTGCTGGGGTCAAAGTTGGTTCGGGTAACGGGTCGGGCAAATGGGGTTATGGGTGAGAGATCCGAACTGTTGGATCAGCTTGGTTTGAATGGTTGGGATGGATTGACATTGAAACGACGTAGTTTTGGAGTTAAACTACGTCGTTTTGTGGCCTGGGGGGTGGGCTGTGCGGACTGGTGGATTGGGCCATTCATTTGGGCTTCAGATTTTATAATGTTTGTAGCCCAAATTCATTTTAAAACAAATTTTCCCTCTTTTTTTTCTTTATTTCTAATTTCCTAAATACACAACCTAATTAAATAAAACTAGACACCATTAATTAACACTTAACATATTTATTTCATGCGTATAAAATGTTAAAAGTAGGTAAAATTAAACAAGGAAACAAATCAGGACAAAAGAAATGCGTATTTTTGTGATCTCCTATTTAACAATCGGATTACGGTTCAAATTACGCACGACACATACATTTTGTATTTTGTTTTAATAAAAATGGGCAAAAATCATAAATAATTAACAAAGTGCCATGTAAAAATCCAAATTTGTACAGCAGGACCATTTGTTATTAAATTCTTTTGGAGCGATTGTCGCGCAAGACAAAAATCACGTGCTCACAGCTGCCCCTCTTTGTTCGGAAACACGAAGTGTTTTCGTGCAAAGATAAAGTGAGAGGATATGAGCGATATTTGCTTATGGACTACTCTGTGTGAAGCATGTTTTTTTTTTGAAAGATCTGACCGAATCTTGCTTCAAAGATTTTCTACATATCCTGGGCTAAACAGGAATCAGGTCAATGTAGTTCGAGAAGCTTTGGTAGCTGGGACTAACATGGGATTGCAATGCTTGTTGTTACTGCTGTTGCTGTTGCCACTGCTGCGTCACTGACCGCCTTATTACAACCAAAGGAAAATTGGAACTGAACTAACTACTTATATGCATGTCAACTGCGAGTTACAAGATTCCTATCTATGATTCTTTTGCGACTTGATCTTGGGTCTTAGCTGATTGTGCTTGGAGACTTTGATCTGAATCTTGATGCTTGCGAGTTGCGGCAACTTGTTCAATCTTTGGGATACTGAGTGAAACGCGACTGGCAGAGTTCAGGACCTTAGTCAAATGTTGGAGTCGATCCGCCTTCCATTTACTCTGATATTCTCGGGACATCTTCTTTTTTTTCTTTTTCCTTCTTTGATTCTGAGTTGAGACTCATCTCGTAGGTCATTTCGAATCGGGTGGCTCGAGGTTAGACCTGCGAGAGAAAACAAACAAACGAACGAAATTTTCTGCCCCAGTTTTACTAGGAAAATTTCGTGAATTATTCGCCGGGAAGTTCATAAAATTAATGAAGGAAGATAAAAAAATGCTCAGTTCAGGGTTGGAGCCCTAATACCGACTAGCTGGGGAGAAGTTCAGTTTAGGGTTTAAAATCCTAATGCTGACTAAAGGAAAAATTTCAGTTTTAAGGTTTAAAACCCTAATGCTGACTAAAGGGAAAATTCAGTTCGGGGTTTAAAACCCTAATGCTGATTGCATGGAAAAGCTCAGTTTAGGGTTTAAAACCCTAATGCTGGCTGAATGGGAAAAAAGTTCAGTTTAGGGTTTAAAACCCTAATGCTGACTAAAGGAAAAATTCAGTTTAGGGTTTAAAACCCTAATGCTGATTGCATGGAAAAGCTCAGTTTAGGGTTTAAAACCCTAATGCTGGCTAAAAGGAAAAGCTCAGTTTAGGGTTTAAAACCCTAATGCTGACTAAAGGAAAAATTCAGTTTAGGGTTTAAAACCCTAATGCTGATTGCATGGAAAAGCTCAGTTTAGGGTTTAAAACCCTAATGCTGGCTGAATGGAAAAAGTTCAGTTTAGGGTTTAAAACCCTAATGCTGACTAAAGGGAAAATTCAGTTTAGGGTTTAAAACCCTAATGCTGATTGCATGGAAAAGCTCAGTTTAGGGTTTAAAACCCTAATGCTGGCTGAATGGAAAAAGTTCAGTTTAGGGTTTAAAACCCTAATGCTGGCTGAATGGGAAAAAAAAAGTTCAGTTTAGGATTTAAAACCCTAATGCTGACAAAAGGAAAAATTCAGTTTAGGGTTTAAAACCCTAATGCTGATTGCATGGAAAAACTCAGTTTAGGGTTTAAAACCCTAATGCTGGCTGAATGGAAAAAAAAAGTTCAATTTAGGGTTTAAAACTCTAATGCTGACTAAAGGAAAAATTCAGTTTAGGGTTTAAAACCCTAATGCTGATTGCATGGAAAAGCTCAGTTTAGGGTTTAAAACCCTAATGCTGGCTGAATGGAAAAAGTTCAGTTCAGGGTTTAAAACCTTAATGCTGACTAAAGGAAAAATTCAGTTTAGGGTTTAAAACCCTAATGCTGATTACACGGAAAAGCTCAGTTTAGGGTTTAAAACCCTAATGCTGGCTTAATGGAAAAAAAGTTCAATTTAGGGTTTAAAACCCTAATGCTGATTGCATAAAAAAGCTCAGTTTAGGGTTTAAAACCCTAATGCTGGCTGAAGGGAAAAGAGTTCAGTTTAGGGTTTAAAACCCTAATGCTGACTAAAGAAAAAAATTCAGTTTAGGGTTTAAAACCCTAATGCTGATTGCATGGAAAAGCTCAGTTTAGGGTTTAAAACCCTAATGCTGGCTGAAGGAAAAAAGTTCAGTTTAGGGTTTAAAACCCTAATGCTGATTGCATGGAAAAGAATTCAGTTTAGGGTTTAAAACCCTAATGCTGACTAAAAGGAAAAATTCAGTTTAAGGTTTAAAACCCTAATGCTGACTGTATGGAAAAGCTCAGTTTAGGGTTTAAAACCCTAATGCTGGCTGAATGGAAAAAGTTCAGTTTAGGGTTTAAAACCCTAATGCTGACTAAAGGGAAAATTCAGTTTAGGGTTTAAAACCCTAATGCTGACTGCATGGAAAAGCTCAGTTTAGGGTTTAAAACCCTAATGCTGGCTAAAGGAAAAAAGTTCAGTTTAGGGTTTAAAACCCTAATGCTGATTGCATGGAAAAGCTCAGTTTAGGGTTTAAAACCCTAATGCTGGCTGAAGGGAAAAGAGTTCAGTTTAGGGTTTAAAACCCTAATGCTGACTAAAAGGAAAAATTCAGTTTAGGGTTTAAAACCCTAATGCTAACTGCATGGAAAAGCTCAGTTTAGGGTTTAAAACCCTAACGCTGGCTGAATGGAAAAAGTTCAGTTTAGGGTTTAAAACCCTAATACTGACTAAAGGAAAAATTCAGTTTGGGGTTTAAAACCCTAATGCTGACTGCATAGAAAAGCTCAGTTTAGGGTTTAAAACCCAAATGCTGACTGAAAGGAAAAAGTTCAGTTTAGGGTTTAAAACCCTAATGTTGACTAAAGGGAACGGGTTCAGTTTAGGGTTTAAAACCCTAATGCTGACTGAAAGGGAAAATTCAGTTTAGGGTTTAAAACCCTAATGCTGACTGGTTGGGGGGTAAAGTTCGAGAATGCTAGCTAGCCTCTTTTTTTTGGATTTTCTTGTTTTAGTAGCAGATAAAAGGGAGTCTCGTAGAAACTTACCTTTCGAGTGAATTCCTTATTGTCAAAATATTTCTTGAACCCATGTACCTTCTTTTTTGGGCGACACCTGCTTCTTGCACGGTTGTCTTGGATTATACCTGTTTCAACTTTTCAGACAGAGAACAATTGTTAGTTCGGAAATGACGGTCGATTTGGTGACCTTGATCGTTCCTGTTGCTTTGTTGCATCCTTATTTCTGTCGCGAAGTCCCGCCATTGATTTGATTCATATGTCGGAACCTTTTAGACTGCTCAGGCTTGTATTTCCAGATCCCGTGATGATTCGCCTCACAAGGCTCTTTTTCTTTTCTCTCTTTTTTTTTGTCCCGTTTTGCTTGGAGGTTCTCAACGGGGGTTTTATTGGAGGTATTCTGTGGGGGTTTGTACAAAAGGAAGCTCTGCGGGGGAATATTTACAAAGTGGATTCTTTGTGTGGATTTTTGTACAATGGAGTATGCTGGATATTTGTTTCAAAACGGGTTTTCCAGGATTTGTTGGGGTAAGCTTGTTGGGGAATTTTTACAAAGGGACTCGCTGGGGATGTGCTGGGGAAATTCCAACGGGATTTTTTTTTTCTTTTTTATTTTTATATTGGGGAGACTCTGTGGGATGATTGTACAAGGAGAGACTCTGTGGGGATTCGTCCGAATGCGGACTTGCTGGGGGAAATTTCTCTTTTTCCTCTTTTCTTCGAACGCCATCAAACGTCATGATTCATCAAGTTTGGACAGACGTACCAACGGAATGGGGTGTTTTCCTTCATGAAACGGAACTCCGTGAAAACAAACCTGCCACCTGCCCTCTCCGGTGTATCCTGAACTTGGGGTTAAAACATAAAAAGGATTCGAAAAGAAACAAAGAAAGGGGAAAACAAATTTCAGGAAGGGAGTGTCCCTTTTGGGACGAGAAAAACTTATCTGAGGAAGATAACGCTGGCTTTAAATGACATGACATGCTCTTTGGCCTGGACGCCTGACCTTCCATGAACTCGCGTTTCCCTGAACCATAACGAATCTGTGATTCCAAACCGGTGAAACTTTGCCGAGACCTCTTTGGGGGTGGAGTCATTCTTTTCGGCCAACAGCGCCCTTTGCGGGTTTTCGCTGGCTGACCTCTCTCATTTCTCTTCCTGTCATCGCTTGATAGCACTCTTTGTGAGTTTTTACTAAACAAGCTCTCTCATTTTCGTTTCTCTGCTCCCGTCGCCTCGTGGTGCCCGAAGGTTTTCACCGACGAGACTCTCTCTTTTTATCTCTCTCAATTCAGCGTGTGCCGGTCTCCATTTGTGACGCTTATTGGTTCTCCACTATCTTTGGCAATTGATTTGAAGGCTTGTGCTTGGTAAAGAGAGGTAGATGATACTAACTTCTCAACCGCTCGACGTGCCCCAATTTCAGGGCGAATGGGATTTTATTGTTGGTGTGACTGAACCTCAGGGAGAGGCTGCCTACGTATCCTTTCGGAATCAAGTCAAATGTAGTTCAGGCCTCAATCAATGTTTTTTTTTTTAATTTTTTTTTTTTTTTTTTTTGTAAGCGGCTCAAAGGTTTGTAGAGAGAATTGGGTAGTGTTTGGGAGTAGTGGGGAATAAGACCTTCGTCATTTTCAAATGTGTCAGGACCACTGGGGTATGATTTAGACGTAGTATCTCTTGACTGCATCTGCATTTACTGCTGTGTCGGGGTCATTTCCTTCGATATCACCTAAATACAATGCTCCTCTCGGCAATATCTTCCTTATGACGTATGGGCCTTTCCAATTTGGGGCAAACTTACCTTTTGCTTCCTCATGATGCGGCAGAATACGCCTCAGTACCAGCTGACCTACTTCGAAATTCCTGGGTCGGACTTTCTTATTGTAAGCACGGGTCATCCTTCGTTGGTACAACTGTCCGTGACAATCCGCGGCCATTCGCTTTTCATCAATCAAAGTCAATTGCTCTAGCCGAGTCTTGACCTACTCGCTGTCTTCGATTTCCGCTTCGACAATGGTTCGAAGCGAAGGAATTTCTACCTCTGCCGGTATTACAGCCTCGGTCCCATAAACCAAAAGATAAGGAGTCGCTCCTACTGATGTGCATACCGTGGTGCGGTACCCCAACAATGCAAATGGTAACTGCTCATGCCACTGTCGGGAACTTTGGATGGTTTTCCTCAAAATCTTCTTGATATTTTTGTTTGCCGCTTCTACAGCGTCGTTGGCCTTTGGCCGATAAGGAGTAGAATTCCTATGCGTTATTTTGAATTGCTCGCATACATCTCCCATCAAGTGACTGTTCAAGTTTGCTGCGTTATCTGTAATGATAGTCGCAGGAATACCGAAACGACAGATAAGATTTGAGTGTACAAAATCCACTACAGCTTTTTTAGTGACCGACTTGAGAGTGACGGCCTCTACCTATTTTGTGAAGTAGTCTATGGCAACCAGTATAAACCTGTGTCCATTCGAAGCCTTTGGTTCAATTGGTCCAATGACGTCCATGCCCCAAGCGACAAATGGCCAAGGTGCAGACATGGGATGCACCTCCGTGGGAGGTGCATGAATCAAATCACTGTGCACCTGACACTGATGACACTTCCGAACGAAGCTAAAGCAATCCTTTTCCATGGTCATCCAGTAATAACCTGCTCGAAGGATTTTCTTCGCTAAGACATACCCGTTCATGTGAGGTCCGCACACACCTGCGTGTACTTCGTGCATGATCTTTCTTGCTTCCTCGATATCGACACATCTTAGGAGATTGAGGTCCGGGGTCCTCTTATATAACAATTCACCGCTCAGAAAGAAACCACTTGCATGTCGCCTAATGGTCCTCTTTTGATCTCCAGTAGCGTGCTCGGGGTATTCTTGCGTCTTCAGGAACCTCTTGATGTCATGGTACCAAGGCTGCGTATTTGATCCCGCCTCGATTACACTGCAGTAACCGTGTCTTTCCTTGATTTGGATTTCCAAAGGATCGACGTGGGCGTTGCCCGGGTAGGGTAGCATTGAAGCCAAAGTAGCAAGTGCATCTGCCAGTTCATTGTGACACCTCGGGATATACCTAAACTCTATTGATGTAAAGCGCTTGCTGAGGTCCTCCACATGCTGTCGGTAAGGGATAAGTTTGACATCCCGAGTTTCCCATTCGCCTTAAGCTTCCCGGATAATCAGGTCAGAATCTCCCATAATCAGTAAGTCTTCGACATCCTGATCGATCGCCATATGCATGCCCATGATGCAGGCTTCATACTCAGCTGTATTATTTGTGCAAAAGAAACGCAATCTAGCTGTGGCGGGATAATGCTGACCAGAAGGCGAGATCAAAATTTCCCCAATCCCTACACCTTTGGCATTCACGGCTCCATCAAAGAACATCTTCAAAACATGAGCGTCCTCTGAGACCACTTCTACAGTATTTACCTCTTCATCTGGAAAGTAGGTACGCAATGGCTGGTATTCCTCATCGACTGGATTTTCGGCCAAATGATCTGCTAGCGCCTGGGCTTTCATTGTCGTGCGAGTGACATAGACTACGTCGAATTCAGTAAGCAAGATCTGCCACTTGGCCAGTCTTCCAGTAGGCATCGGTTTCTGAAATATATATTTTAAAGGATCCAGCCTGCTTACGAGGAAAGTAGTGTGGGCTTGGAGATAATGTCTCAGCTTTTGAGCAACCCATGTGAGAGCGCATCATGTCCTTTCCAGCAGAGTGTATTTGGCCTCGTAGCCGGTGAATTTCTTGCTCAAGTAGTAGATTGCTTGCTCCTTTTTCCCGGTTATGTCGTGTTGCCCGAGGACGCAACCGAAAGAGTTCTCCAAGACTGTTAGATACAAGAAAAGTGGCCTCCCTGGTTCTGGAGGGACCAAGACCGGGGGATTCGAAAGGTATTCTTTGACTTTATCAAAGGCTTCTTGACACTCAGTTGTCCATTTAATCGCCGCATCTTTCCTTAACAGCTTGAATATGGGCTCACACGTGCTTGTCAGCTGGGCAATAAACCGACTGATGTAGTTCAACCTGCCCAACAGACTCATCACGTCTTTCTTTGTTCTCGTGGGAGGCAGATCTCTGATGGATTTTATCTTAGTTGGATCTAGCTCGATACCTCTCCTGCTTACGATGAAGCCCAAAAGTTTGCCCGACGGAACTCCGAAAGCGCATTTGGCTAGGTTTAGCTTCAAGTCATACTTCCTTAATCTCTCGAAGAATTTTCTCAAGTCTTGGATGTGATTATCCTGTGTCCTGGACTTGACTATCACGTCGTCCACGTACACCTCTATTTCCTGATGCATCATGTCATGGAAAATGGCAGTCATGGCCCTCATGTAAGTAGCCCCAGCATTCTTCAAACCAAATGGCATGACCCGGTAACAGTAGGTGCCCCAAGGCGTGGTGAAGGAAGTTTTCTCGGCGTCCTCTTCATCCATCAATACCTGATGATACCCAGCGTAACAATCTACGAAAGACTGTATCTCGTGTTTGGCGCAATTATCAACGAGGATATGGATGTTGGGCAGCGGGAAATTATCTTTAGGACTTGCTCTGTTCAGATCTCGGTAATCTACACATACCCGAGTTTTCCCGTCCTTTTTTGGTACTGGAACCACATTCGCCAACCATGTTGTATATTGGACTACCCGAATCACTCCCGTTTTTAGTTGTTTGGTGATCTCCTCTTTAATCTTGTCACTGACCTCAGTTTTGAACTTTCGTTGCTTTTGTTGAACTGGAGGACAATCAGGATGAATCGGCAATTTATGAACCACTAGATCAACACCTAGCCCCGGCATGTCATCATATGACCAAGCAAACACGTCTTTAAATTCAAAAAGAAGTTGAATTATCGCCTCTCGCATTTTCTTGTCCGTGTGAATGCTTATCTTGGTCTCCCGGATTTCTTCCGGGGTTCCTAAATTTACCGGTTCAGTGTCATTCAGATTTGGCTTAGGTTTATTCTCAAAATATTCCAACTCTCGGTTTATTTCCCTAAAAGCTTCTTCCGCATCATATTCTGGTTCTGGGTTCATTAATTCGCAGTTAAATAGCTCATTGTGATCTGGGCGTGAAGTCCGCAAGCATGTCATATTTAAAGCCGCATTATTATAACTGAAAAGAAAGATAAAAGGAAAAATAACAAAAATCAGAACAAAAGAAAGAATGGAAAGCAATGATGATGATTTTTTTTTTATTTTCTTTGGAAAGTTGGAAGACAACAATGTTTACAACTCAGGAGTACAAAACAACAATGGAAAAGAAGAAAACGTTCAAGTTATGTCCTGGAGATAACTTGTGACACAGGAAAGGTGGCAGGACAGGTCTACCCGGACTTCCGTCTAGTCGGTAATGGCGTGGCCTCCCAGTTTTGAAATTCGGCGTTCGGCCCCACGTACATCATCTCAGCAGTGCTTGTGCCTTCACCTGGTTAAACCATGTGGATCTCGTAGAGCATCTCTCTCATCGCCCCACATATCTCCTCGATTTCCTCAGCTGTGAAGACCTCATCATCTTCTTCTTCGGCGTACCTTGGCCTGATGAAAGTTGCATGTAAATCAGGCAGTGGTCGAGGTAACTTCCAACCCTCATTTTTCCTTTTCTTTGCCCACTCTTCGTCTGCTGGATTAGGCTTGAAACTTAGTCCAAAAGGTTTCTTAGTGACTGGCAAGGTAATGGGTTCTGTTATTCCCTGAAGGGTTCGTCCAAGCCCTTTCCCTGGCCTAAATCCGTGCCAGATCATCTCTTTGGCCACCATAACCGAGGCGTTAGACAAGAAAGGCTGGGGGAAGGGTATTCCCTCTTCGTGCTGCTCTGCCAGTACAATCTCAAAAGCTTGATAGACCGTATATTCTCTCCCTTCTCTCGGTTCCAGATATGGGATGGATGGGTCCCGATAAATAGCATGCTCATCTTCCCCATGGACCACGATCTCTCGGTCTTCGTACTCGAACTTCACCATTTGGTGAAGAGTGGAAGGTACGGCTCCTGCCGCATGGATCCAAGGTCTGCCAAGGAGAAAATTGTAGGATGTATCCATGTCGAGTACCTGGAAGGTTACTTGAAATTCGACTGGTCCTATGACCAACAATAGGTCTATTTCTCCCATGGTATCTCTCTTGATGCCATCGAAAGCCCTTACGCAGACATTGTTGGGTCGGATTCTTCCGGTCCCAATTTCCATTCTTTGTAGCGTGGAGAGCGGGCAAATGTCAACGCCTGAGCCCCCATCCAACATTACCCGCTTGACATAATAGTCTTCGCATTTAACTGTTAGATGCAAAGCATTGTTGTGTGCCACTCCTTCCGGGGGTAGATCGTTCTTGCTGAAAGAGATTTGGTTGACGGCGAAGAATCTTTCTGTCATCCGCTCTAATTGTTCTACCGAGGTTTCAACTGGCACATATGCTTCATTCAGGGTCTTCAGTAAGATCTTTTGATGCTCGGTCGACCTCATTAACAATGACAGCATGGACACTTGCTCGGGGTACTTGCGCAGTTGATCTATCACTTCGTAATCCGGCATTTTCATTTGTTGGAAGAACACTTCCGCTTCTTCAACACTTACGGGCTTCTTTGGCGGGAAGCGCCTTTGGGTGGCGTTGTTCAGTTCTTGGGTATTTGAATACCTTCCAATGAAAGTATTTTCTGAAAGTTCTCCCGTGACCTCTTTACCTTTGTACATTACCAAAGTCTTTTGATAATTCCACGGCACTATGGATGGGTTGGTCATTGGCTTTTGTGGCACGCGTCCGATAACCACTGGATTATTCAACCGAGGTGGTTGAATCGTCCCCCGGACCACATAGGCCCCTTTCGGCACGTACATAGGTTTTGTCTTTTTGATTCCGAAGTTCTGCGTCTTCTCAGCTCGACCTCGCGGTATGTAAAGAACTCCACCCTTTACCGGTACCACTTTCTTCTCCACCTTCTTCTCAGGCACTTTCTTTATAGCTTTGGCCTCCTCCCCCTTTTCTGGTTTCTGGTCTGCTTCGGGCCTCTTCCCCGTGTCGACAATGGCAATTATGGCTTTCAGAGCGGGGTCGAACTCTTTGTCTTCACAAATCATTCCGATCAGCGGCCCATTATTGTGAGCAGGTAATGGATTGTTAGTTACATTCGGGATCTCCTCGTCCCTTAGCACTATTTCCCTTGCTCTATCAAATTTTCGACCACTCTTTTCAACGACCAGCAGTCATTTGTATCATGTCCCTCGGCCCCTGAATGATAGGCGCATCTGACTCTAGCTTTGTAAGAAGGTGACGTCGTGTTTTGCCTTGTTTGAGGGATTGGTTGCAAGAAACCTAACTGGACCAGCTTTGGGAACAAAGTTGAGTATGGTTCACCGATGGGCGTGAAAGTCCACCTTCTGGGTGGCTCCTGAGGGCGGAAGTTATTCTGCGGGGGTTGTGGGTTATAGTGGTTGCGGTAAGGAGGCTGATTTCTGGGAGGTGGAGCTGGGCCTCGGTTGGCTTGTTGTGGTGGATGGGCATAAGGCTGGGCATTCATGACCATATAAGGTTGATGAGCATATGCCAAATTTGAGTGGGGGTAGTAGTGTTGTGGGGTTCTTTCCGGAAAATGGGGCCTGGGATGACGATACTCCCTTGCTTCCGAGGCTGCCATAGTCGTTTCTTCCTTCTTTTTCCCTCTTGTCGTTCCTCCGAACCCGCTTTGGACGGCCTGGGAGGTCGCCCTTATGGCTGCTTGACTTAGAATCCTACCGGTTTTCAGACCATTTTCCACCATCTCTCCAATCTTGATCGCTTCCACGAATGGCTTACCCATGGCTGACATCATGTTTTGGAAATAGTCAAGACTCTTGAGCCTGGAGAAAGGTAGTGACCATTTCCACTTCATCCATGGGAGGCTTCACTCTTGACGCCTGTTCACGCCACTTAATAGCATATTCTCTGAAGCTTTCCGAAGGTTTTTTCTTCAAATTCGACAGAGAATTTCGGTCTGGCGCAATGTCGATGTTATACTGGAATTGTTTTACAAAATCTCTGGCGAGATCATCCCATATATGCCATCGGGACATTTCCTGATCCATATACCATTCCGAAGTTATCCCTACTAGACTTTCCCCAAAATATGCCATCAGCAGTTCTTCTTTTCCGCCGGCTCCCCGCAATTGGTTGCAGTATTTCTTAAGATGTGCAATGGGGTCACCGTGCCCATCGTATTTCTCGAACTTTGGGGTCTTGAAACCCATTGGCAGGTGAACGTGAGGGAACATGCACAGGTCGGCGTAAGAGACGCTCTTTTGTCCGCTTAATCCTTCCATATTCTTCAAACTTTGTTCAAGGCTTCTCATTCTCTTGGCAATCTCATTTTGTTCTGCAATTCTGGGGTTCTGATCCTGCCCGGGTGCAAGCTCGCACTGAGGCGGTAGAGGATTAGTGCTGGTGGCGAACCTAGTTGGTTCCATTGAGAACGATGGTGCTTGGAATGTAAAAGAGGATGAGTCAAAGCTTGGTTTGTACGTGGCCGGTTGTGCCGTAATCGGGCAGGGCGATGCAGTAAAGATGTTCATGCTTGCATCAGTGGCCGACATTCGGGGATGAGGTTCAGAAGGAGATCCAGCGGAGAAGGCTGAGGTGGCTGGGTACCCGAATGGGGTAGCAGGATAATTTATGGGGACATTAGAAGTCCCACTTGACCTGGAGAATAATTCAGGGAATCCGGGGACGACACTTGGCAGCTCTTTCCCATTGTTCCAGTCGTCCAGCATTTCCAACATGCGAAGCCGTAGGATTCTATTTTCCTCCGCAGTCGCGGATTCAGGTGTGAGGACGGCTGAGATCGAGCTCTCCTCGGAAACAGGGATTGTTTGCAATGGAATTTCCGAAGACATTTCCACACTTCCTTTTGACCTGGTGAAGTAAGTGTGAGTACTGCTTCTGGTCCTGACAACAGGTAGTTGAACACTTCTCCTTGACCTCGTGAAATATGAGTGCGAGGCCAGACTTTCACCAAACCAACCGTCTTTTCAAAAACCCTGGGAATACTCAACGACAAACGCACGGTTAATTTGCAGTAAATAACAGGTAGTCAATCTCACGTTGGGCATGATGCACCTATACAGTTAAGTGGATTACTACATGTCTGCTACGAGAGCATGCTTCATTCCGGCATTTTCTTCTTATTAGTTTTTCCCCTTTTTTTATTATTATTTTTATTATTTTGCAATAAAAGAAATGCGACCGGATCCGATGAGGATTGCCTACGTATCACGATGCCTACGTGAATCAGATCATTACGTAGTTCGAAAAACACAAATGAGCGTAAAAGAAGCAACCTCTTTATTGTTGAAATGGTCTATTACAAACTACATTTTGCAAAAGAAAAAGCAAGCTTTGAAAATAAACCTAGACTCAAAACAGACTAAAAATCACCCTGATAGAAAAACAGGCAGAAGATGCTAAAATACAGGTTTGACTTATGAGTGCATTATGGTTTTGAAAATTGGTGTCCGCGGGGCATCATTCGGCCTCGCCGCGGTCCTAGGCGTGATATCCCTCTCAAGTCGCTCCAGCTCATGCATAGTCTGCTTGACATAACCCATCACTGCCGAGAGGACGGTAATGCTGGACATGTTCTCACATCGTAGACATCGTCTGGTGATGGCATGGGCAATGGCCCTGATCCTATCTCTGGTTTGCTTCTTCTCTACGAGTAGGCGTTTTATCTGGTCGCTACATATCTTGAATACTTGAGTATCCTGTATATGCTGATGCTTCAGTCGCCTTACTTCCAACTTCATCTGGGCCATTGAGTCGTACCAGTATCTGCTCTCAATTTGGAAATCCTTGGCCTGATTAACTGCTTTGATCTCAAACGCAGCCATCTCTCTCTTTATTTTAGCAACAGTTTTCTCGTGATCGCCTTCCAATTGATTCAAGTATCGGCGATGCTTATCTGTTCTTGTATCCCACTGTGCCCTGAGCTCCGCTATGACGTTTTCAGATTTCTCCAAACCATCTTGCCATTCCCTGATTTCACTTTTTAACCTTTTTATCAGCTGCTCATCTGATCGACGCCTTGGCTGTTTATCTGCATCCACCTTTATCTGTTTGATCTGGGCTCTAAGAATTTCGTTTTCCTGAATTAACCTGTTCCGCTCTCCCAGACTGGTGGCAGCTTGCACGTTGTGCTCATATTTCAAGCCTTCTACTTGTTGCTTTAACCTGCTGATTTCGGTGCAATAGCCTCTTTCCTTTGCTAACCAATCCCACTGCCTTTGCGATGATTCGGTGAAATTCCGGATGTGGGGTCTCTTAGCCGGCCTTTCATGCTCAAATTCCCTTCTATACCATGCAAGGTAACCTGGCGCTGTCTCTCCTTTGGCTCGATCCCGCACGCAAGTATCTGATTTCAAATATTGACACTCACTCCAGATTTGGCGAATCTTTGCTTCTGGGAATTGTCCGTTAGGACTTATCTCAATTGCTTGAGTGCTAAGATCTTCCTCATGAGGTACTGTCTGGCATCTTCCGAACTGTCTCAAAACTCGGCAGGGTGCGTAAGGTTGAATGCCCTTAAGCCCCATCAGTAAGAAACAAGTTTTAGCTGCCGACATATATAGGATCTCATCAACAGGCAACCATCCTAGCGTCCATTGTATTTGGCTGGCAGTAAGAGCTTGAAAGAACGAGGTCCATGCCAGGACTCCTTTGGGAAAACTGATCTCTTTGGTTCTCGTGTAAGATTCTTCTATGCAAGTCTTTTCCGGGGAACCATGGCTCAAAATCTCGGAATGATGGCAGAGGTGCTCGGTCATCCATATTTGTAGGAGCAAGTTACAACCTTCGAAGAAATTTCCCCCAGCTTTACAAGCTGTAAGAGCTCGAAAGATGTCAGATACCACCATAGGTGCGAGAGTACTGTCACTTTGCGTGAGTAAAGTGCTGACAACCCCGGATATCTTCAAATCAATGTTTCCGTCTTTCCTTGGAAATACCAGAAGGCCCAGGAACATCATCATGAACGTTATCCGTCTGTATTTGTCCCACTTCTAACGAACACCTTTGCTGCACAGTTTGTTGATTGGATTATTGAATCCCCCCTCATGACCGTACCTATCATATATGAAGCATGGAGTACAAAATCCGGCTGCCAGATCCGGGTTGTGGACCGTTCTGGGTATTTTCAATAAATCTAGGAACTGATGTACCGTGACAACTCTTGGGGCGACCAAGTATTTTTGCCTTAAAGGAAGTTCAGCATTCCCGATGTATCCGGCCATTTCTTCCAAAGTCGGGGTGAGTTCAAAATCAGAGAAATGGAAAACATTGTGCGTCGGGTCCCAATAGGTAACCAAAGCTCTTATGATATCTCCCTGAGGCTGGATTTCCAACAAACCCACGAGACCTTTCAGATATTTCTTGACCTCATTTTGTCCTTCAGCGCCTAGATCATTCCACCATAGCCGTAACTTGACATGGATTTTGGTCATTATTGAAAAATGTTCATTTTGCATCGTGCTCATCCTGCATATTTATTAAGGTGATTTTAACAAAAATGACTTGACTCCAAAATATTTTACAAAGGGGATCAAGTTTTGAACACGGCCTTTAAACACTTTGGGGACGAAGATTTTAAGGCTGTGTGGGTCAACTGGATAAAAATGCTAAACAAGACCCAAAGGTGGCTGTTCATGCAAAGTCAGCCTTCCGGCGTCCCTTTTCGGGAACATTCGGCTATTTATGATAAAACAACATCACCTGACTTATTTATGACTCTTTTTAAAATTTGACATATTTCCCTTTTTTTTATTGATTTTGGCTATTTTAGCAAAATGGGGTTGAACCCGACGAGGGTTGCCTATGTATCTCACATCCGGTGAGAATCAAACCGGCGTAGTTCGGGCGATCGTGAATAGAGAAAATCAAATAAACCTAGAAAACGAGAATATTTTTTTTTATTATATTTTTGAAAAGAGATAAAGACTAAAGAAAAAATATATTTTTTAGGAAATATTTGGACTATTAGTCTGATTTTATAAAAGGGTACTACGAAAGAAACAACATTTTTTGAATTATGAATTTTCCGTTTTTTTTTTTACTTTTAAATAAATACCTTCTTCTTTTTTTGATTTTGAAGATGATAAAAAGAAAATTTTTATATTATTTTTTTTTTTGTAAAAATCAAACTAGAAGACAATCTCTTTTTTTTATATATATATATTTTAGAAGAAATTCCGGCGAGGTTTCGACACTACTCGGACATTGGTTTTTCCAAAAGAAGTAATTATCTCCCTACGCTGCTATTTTTTCCTTTTATTTTTTAAAAACCGGTCAGCATGCGGAACTGAAGCAAATAAATGCGCAAAACAAATAGGATGCAGCAGGATGGTCTTTTCATTTCAGGTTGCCTGTCCTAGACGGACCCAACCCCTGTGTTGAGTCCCCTAAGTCAAATGCAGCATGATGCAAATAAGCGTTCCTACTAGGGATCCGGCATGAAGTTTCGTTATACTAGGTTTATACCCTGAGCATTTGTTCTAGACTGTGTACCCGAGCGGACAACTCGAGTCGAGGAGGGGGCTACGTACCGGGGACCCGCGAGATCATCCGGCTTTGTAACTTGTCCGACCTCTTTCTTATTTCGGGTATTGACACTAACAGAATAGGGAGTCTCGACCAGCGAGCTTCTCCCCGGAGGTAAGAAGAGAAGGGTTTCGGCACAGTTTATATACAGTTCATATAATATCAAAGCGGTAAAAGACAACATTTAGCACGTTTATGCAAAAACATGTAATAAAGATCAGATAATAAAGCCAAATATAACAATTATTCTAAGCTCGAATTCTTGAACCCTGAACCAGTGGTTCTGGGTTACGTCCCCAGCAGAGTCACCAGAGCTGTCACACCTCCTTTTTGCGCGCCCGCCCCGAAGGATAAATGCGCGGGTGGAGTTTTTCCAATTTAAGTGACAATATTCGAAATGGGATTATTTATTTAATTCAGAGTCGCCACTTGGGAAAGGTTTGGCTTTTGGTGTCCCAAGTCACCGGTTTATCTTGAATCCCAAATCGAGGAAATTTTCGACTTTTTCAAATAAAGTCTGCGAACCAGAAATTCTAAGTAAGGAATTCTGTTGACCCGAGGGAAGGTGTTAGGCACCCTCGAATCCCGTGGTTCTAGCACGGTCGCTTAAATTGTTATAATGGCTAAATATCTGATTTAAATACATGTTATCACTTACGTGCTTTTATTAAGTTTAAAACGCTTTTATTATTATCACTCATTTATAGAATTACAACTTCGTGAAAAATGCATCTCGAGCCACGTCACAATCAATGCACCCGTGGTCGTCAACACATTTTGACTCCGTTGAGACTTGGATTTGGGTCACATCAATGTGCACCCGTGTTTAAGAAGGTAATATAATTAAGCCGCGCCTAAAGAGTCTAACGTGTTGTTATCTTTGGAGAAGGCAAGGAAATTCACTATACCGCCCATCTCCAAATTCTAAATTTTTATTTATTGAGGGCCCCGCAATGTGTATCTTTCTTCTAACGGGGCTCATCTCATTATTTAAAAGAGATATCCTAAAGTGGCTACATTTTCTATTATGTTTGTCTCTAAAATAAAAAGGGAAAAGGTACGTGCTAAATTACTTAACCAAATCCGGATTTCCTGTCAATCATTTGATTGATTTGGTGAATTGTTTGCAAGATGAAGAATGCAGTATTTCGTGGAACCTGCCTTCAATTTTAATGAAAATGACATACAAGCTGGTGAAACGCTACATACTCCAAACATTTCTTGAGTTGAATTTAGCTAAACTTATTTAGGCAAGATTAAAGGAATTAACTACTAGGCGTTGTTACTAATGAGATTTGAATGTGATCTTATGTACTACCTAACGAGACCCAGCAAAAGGACTAAAATAAAACAAGGCAGCATAGTATAAGTTTGGAGTATCCATACCCCGTATTAACAAACAACTACAAACTAAAACATGAAGGACTAAGCTCAGATGAGTGTTAGTTAACATACACTTTCGTACTATTGAATTGTAAACTAACAACTACACAGGCCCATTAATATACCATGAATATTACAACAAATAACTTTGAACTTCTTCAACCTTTTTCATTTCATGCTTTCAAACTGTTTCGGTTACACCAATATGGGACTTGAAATGTGTACCTGGGAGATGCTTACAATGAAGAAAGGAGGAGAGTCAGTTGAGCAGCAGTGCAAACGAAGCAGCAGCAGTAGCAGATAAATAGCAGCAGGACAAATTCCAGTGCAAGATGCAATTATAGACGAGGGAAAAGGCCAAATGATGGCAGCACACAGTGTAGTAGAAATAGAACTCCAGACAATCCAATTCCGAGATAAACCAATGCAACAAACACTACCAGTAATCTCGACTGAAACTTAGAAGAAACAATACTACCTAACAGATTGACAACAGATGAACTTCAAACAAAACCAAAGTTTCTGATTTCCTTGTCTGTTTTTTATTTCTTGCTCTCTTTCTATCCCTATCTATCTCTCTCTGTCTGTGTATTTTAAAATCCAGAACCAGTCCCTCAGTATTTATACCTTCATTGTTTTACTTCTCTGTCTTGTGTTATTATCGAAAATCTCCCTGTCTGTCTCCTGTATGTTCTGTGTGTATTAATATGTATGTATTTCAGCTCTCTCCTCTCAAATCTATCTCTCTCTGTTCTCTTATCTCTTTCCCAGAACTTCAGCTCTCAAATGTTCAATCCCAATCCCCTCTCTCTCTCTGTGTTAACAATTCCCTGTGTGTCTGTATCTCTATCTCCCTCCTTCAGATCTCCCTCCTATGTGTCTGTATCCCTTTCTTCTTCTTTTTTTTCCCTCTTTTTCAATCTCTCAATGTGCCTCCCCTTTATAGGCCTTAACATCACCCCCTTTACAGCCTGATAGACTAATCAGATACCCCTCCCATGTGCTCTCTTCTTTTCAGTTCCACTTAGCTATTTAAGTATTAGAACCCCCATCACATTTTCTGGCAAAACTTACTTTTTAGTAAGGTTTATTATTTCTAAAACTAAAGCAGTGTATGGGCAGCAGAATGTGATCTGACAGCATGTGCTGTCAACTATTTTATTCAAAAGCCCTTATACAGGGCACATGCTGTGCACAAATGCACCTGTGGTGCACAAATGCACATGTTGTGCACAAGTGCACATGCCCTCCAATTCAGAACTTAAACAAATATTCCTTTTACATTTCTGATTCAAATTAACAACTATAAGTAAACAAACTTAGTTCTTAATTGATTCAGGCAATGTTTAACAAAAGCAAATCGATTTGTTATTGTTTGGACAACTGAAACTAATTGACGACATATGCCGACTCGACTATACTAGTTATAACACATATAATCGAAACCAAAATCAGACATTTAACAGTATCGAACACATGATTCGAATTGTACTGACTAAGCAAAATTACATGGGAGGAATCAGTTGGTCAGTTCACATTTGAAATTCAATTAATTGCACAACAAATACATACATACACATTATCAGAACAATTAGAAGAAGGACTCAATCAAACAACAGAGGTTCAGGCAAAGTGGACAGGAACAGTTGATAAAACTCAAAACACAGATTAAAAAAAACATGAACAGACCTTTTAAACGAACACGGACTAACAGAAATAAGAAAAGAAAAGCAAAACTCACCTTAAATCTCGAAAAATCAAAAGCCTTAACTTGGATTCGGACAGACCTTTCTTAAGGCTGAACGGACTCTAATCGAAGTGTTTCTCAGATGAGAAACACTTCGATTAAGGTCCATTAGACCTTAATCTCTTCGGCTTGAACAAATACGGAACATGCACGGAGAAAACTAGGGTTCAAAAAATTAGATCTGGGATTCGTGTTTCCCTGGTTAGATTCGGACCAAACCAAGCATGGTTTCGTCACGAGGGGGGTCTGGGGACTGTCTGGTATGAATTTAGGGCCGATCGGTGTAGATCGAGTTTTAACTCGAATCTTCAAATGAAGATTCGAGAAGGTGGGGAGGGATTCGAGCTAAATGGTTAAAAGATCTAGGTTCAGGATGGCAAGGGGGTTCTATGGTGTTAAGGGTGTGGTCACCGGCATTCATGCCGTCGGGTTTCTGGTGAAGGGAGATGGGGGCGGCTCTAGGGTTCCGGGGTTCTTGTGAAGATGATGAAATGCAGGGGTATTTGGATAGGGGGGTGGGGTATGAGGGGAAGCTTATATATGGAGTGGGTGAATGGATCTCAGCCGTTGGATGAGGCACGATGAAGGGCCAGGATCCTTCAGCTCGCAGGAAACGGTGTCGTTTCAGGTGCTGGGGTCAAAGTTGGTTCGGGTAACGGGTCGGGCAAATGGGGTTATGGGTGAGAGATCCGGACCGTTGGATCAGCTTGGTTTGAATGGTTGGGATGGATTGGCATTGAAACGACGTAGTTTTGGTGTTAAACTACGTCGTTTTGCTGCCTGGGGGGTGGGCTGTGCGGACTGGTGGATTGGGCCATTCATTTGGGCTTCAAATTTTATAATGTTTGTAGCCCAAATTCATTTTAAAACAAATTTTCCCTCGTTTTTTTTCTTTATTTCTAATTTCCTAAATACACAACCTAATTAAATAAAACTAGAGACCATTAATTAACACTTAACATATTTATTTCATGCGTATAAAATGTTAAAAGTAGGTAAAATTAAACAAGGCAACAAATCAGGACGAAAGAAATGCGTATTTTTGTGATCTCCTATTTAACAATCGGATTACGGTTCAAATTACGCACGACACATACATTTTGTATTTTGTTTTAATAAAAATGGGCAAAAATCATAAATAATTAAGAAAGTGCCATGTAAAAATCCAAATTTGTACAGCAGGACCATTTGTTATTAAATTCTTTTGGAGCGATTGTCGCGCAAGACAAAAATCACGTGCTCACACATACCTGAATCCACCGAGAAGGACCTGCTCATCAAGAACATGGCGGAAGAACTCAAGAAACTTACTAGTCGAGTCCAAGGTTTTAAAGGTGGTAAAGGCATCGAAGGTTTGAATTATGAAGATTTGTGTATTCAGCCGAACGTAGAACTACCAGAGGGTTACAAACCTCCCAAGTTTGAAATGTTCGACGGGACAGGTGATCCGAAGGTGCACTTGAGAACATATTGTGACAAGCTCGTAGGGTTGGTAAAGATGAAAGAATCCGCATGAAGCTGTTCATGAGGATCCTCACTGGAGATGCCCTGTCTTGGTACATCAGTCAAAACCGAAAGAAATGGGTTAACTAGGTAAGCATGGCGTCAGATTTTATGGATCGGTTCAGGTTCAATACAGAAAATGCGCCAGATGGTTTCTACATTTAGAATCTTAAGAAGAAGTCCACAGAAACTTTTTGCGAGTATGCTACTCGATGGAGATCAGAAGCTGCGAAAGTAAGGCCAGCACTGGAACTTCGTCAGAGCTCAAGATCCACAATATTATGAAAGGTTGATGGTTATTGAAAACCATAAGTTCTCTGATATCATCAAACTGGGAGAAAGAATAAAGGAAGGAATTAAAAGCAGAATGATGACATATTTTAAGGCACTACAGGCTACAAACAAAGCCTTGCAGTCAGGCGGTATTTCTAAAAAGAAGGAAGTAGGGGCAATGATGGTAGCCCAAGGTCCGAAGTCTCCTCTCACATACCAAACACCACCACCCACATATCAGCCTTCACCTTCCAGATACCAGCAACCTGCTGCCACTTACCATACTTATAACACCCAACCTACATATTACCACTCACCACCACCAGCCCACCAAAACTACTAAAAACCCAAACCAAATTTTGACCGTAGACCGCCCAGACAATACACTCTTATTGCTGAACTCATCGATCAATTGTATGAGAGACTGAAGTCTGCCGGTTACGTCACTTCCATTCCTGCCGTTGCCATGGGAAATTCCTCTTAGTGGGTCAATCTAAAGAATACATGTGCCTACCACTCGGGCATGAAGGTTCATACTATCGATGAATGTCTCACTTTGAAGGATAAGATCTAGATGCTGGTTGACACCAAGGTTATACAAGCAAAAGAGGCAGCACCTAATGTCCGCAACAATCCTCTTCCGGATCACAAGGGCGAGGGGGTAAATGTGATCAAAACTGATGAAGAATGGGATCTAGAAGGGTCAATTGGACTCATTCGTGAAGGGGATGAACCTAAAATACCTCCAATCATTCTCACACCTATTGTGGTGCAGATTCAGTCACCAATTGAGGTTGAAGTAACCGCACCAACCCCATTTGAGGTTGAAGTAACAACTCCCTCAGCTGTGTCAACTCCGTTGAGGTGGAAGTGACCACACCCTTCACCGTGAAAGTAGCACCCACACCGTCCTTTAAGTCCAATGCCTTACTTTGGGACTATGATGCAGAGGCGAGAAGGAAAGGAAAGGGGAAAATGGAAGAAACCGGTGCAGCACAAGGTATGACCAGGACCTGTAGGGTTTAAACGCCCGAGCATTTGGAAGGAACAAGTAAAGAAGCCTCTCCCAAGCAACATATCATTGAAACTGGTCTGGATGATCTTTGGAGAAAGGTGCAAGCAAGAGAGTATTCTGTGGTTGATCATCGGAACGTAACCCCTACTCAGATATCCATTCTATCACTACTATAGAATTCTAAGGCGCATAGGAATGCATTGATGAAAAGGTTGAACGAAGCCTATGTACCCAATAATATCACTAGCGGAGAAATGGCCAACATGATAGGGCAAGTGTTGGAAAGCCACAAGATCACTTTTCACGAAGACGAACTGCCACCCAAAGGACTGAGTCACAACAGGGCACTGCATATCACAGTGCAATTTGAGGATAAATTCATCACCAGGGTCCTAATAGATGGGGGTTCAAGTCTCAACATTTGTCCATTTACTATTTTGAAGAGACTGGGTAAAGGTTTGCATGAAATACGAGCAGGAACTATGAACGTGAAAGCATTTTATGGGTCCCAAAGGGCCACGATTGGGGAAATCAACATATGCTTGCAGATGGGCCCGACTTGGTTTGACGTTAAATTTCAAGTATTGGACATATCCAAAACATACAATCTGTTGTTGGGATGATTGTGGATACATGCTATTGGGTCTATAGCCTCTACACTACACTAGACCGTGAAGTTTGAATGGAATAAGCAGGAAGTAATCATCCCGGGGACGAAAGTAATCTCATTTACACCAATCAAACTGTTCCGATTGTCGAGAATAGAAGGAAGTTGGGTGGAGAAATTTACAATCGCATCGAGCACGTCAATGCAATTGAGAAAGAAAAATGGCAGAGTAATAAGATTGAAAGCATATTGTTATGGACAGGGTATAAACTCGGCAAGGGTCTCGGCAAGAATCTCCAAGGGATCACCAAACCAATACAACTAAAGCGTCACGGCACAACTTTTAGGCTTGGGTATGAATACACCTGGCACGCGTATCAGAATTAGTCGCCACCATAGCATGGTCCTTATTACCCTCTTAAACAGCCAATACCGCATCTCACCAGACATTTCAACAGACTGACGTGATATGGGGATCTGAAGAAGATGAGGCTTTAGCTGGCCTGAGAAATCTATTTCTGGACGATGAAAACATGGATTGTAATGCAATAGTTAAGGAGGAGGAGGAGGAGGACCTTACAATTCAGACCGTAGGAAAGGGAGTTGTTCTCAAGAACTGGACTGTTGCACTGTCCCGAGCCCGTCGAGTTCCTGGGTAGCCTGGCAATCAGCATGATCTATTTTTAAAAAGTAATTTTAAGCATTTAAGACATTTTCAGTATTTTGTTTTAGACGTATTTTGTTTTGAAATAATTGCTCGAATCATCGAGCCGTACTTGTTTTAATGTTTTCAAAATTTATTTAATGTATTGCTGTTTTGGTATTTATTATCATCCTTTACATTTTCTCTCTACAACATTATTATTACTTATCCTGATGAACCGGCAGCTATGACATGTAATGAGACAATGCAATATAAGGATAGTGATTCAGAGGAAATAGAAGAAGAAGATATAATACCTGAGGAAATTGTCAGAGAGGTGGAAAATTTTGAGAACAAGCCTAAGTCTAATGTGGACGAAACTGAGATAGTAAATTTGGGAGATTCTGAAAGAGTCAAAGAAATTCGCATAAGAATTCACCGGTCACTATCAGAGAAAGAAGAGTACACCCGTTTCCTGAAAGAGTAAGAAGATATTTTTGCATGGTCTTATGATGATATGACTGGTCCGAGCACGTCTATAGTGGCTCATAAACTACCTATCAATCCTATGTGCCCGCCTATAAAGGAGAAGCTCAGAAAGTTCAAGTCGGATATGAGTGAAAATCAAAGAGGAATTTACCAAGCATATCAAAGCAAACGTTCTTAGAGTGGTCGAATATCGTACCTGGCTGGCTAACATCGTGCCAGTTCCGAAGAAGGATGGGAAGGTCAGAATGTGTGTCGACTATCAGGATTTAAATAGAGCAAGTCCCAAAGATGATTTTCCGTTACCCAACATACATACACTAATCGACAACAGTGCCAAGCATGAACATCAATCCTTTGTGGATTGCTTCGCGGGATATCATCAGATCTGGATGGATGAAGAAGATGCCCAGAAGACAGCCTTTATTACACCATGGGGGAGTGTATCGCTATAAAATGATGTCGTTTGGTCTGAAGAATGCTAGGGCCACTTCTATGAGAGCCATGAAAACCATTTTCCACGATATGATACACAAGGAGATAGAAGTATATATGGATGATGTCATCATCAAATCCAAGAAGGGCACAGAGCATATAGCAGATTTGAGAAAGTTATCTGATCGACCTCGAAGGTATAATCTGAAACTGAATCCCGCAAAATGTGCCTTTAGAGTCCCTGCTGGAAAGTTGCTAGGATTCATCGTCAGTCATCGAAGAATTGAGCTAGACCCGTCAAAGGTCAAGGCTATCCAGGATTTGCCACCGCCAAAGAACAAGAAAGATGTGATGAGCTTCATGGGGAGTCTCAATTACATCAGTCGCTTCATAGCACAATCGATCGTGATCTGTGAGCCGATTTTCAAAATGTTAAAGAAGGATGCCGCAACAAGTTAGACTAAAGACTGCCAGAAAGCTTTTGACAAAATCAAGGAATATTTGTCCACACCACCAGTCCTGGTTCCTCTAGAACCTAGAGACCTTTGCTACTATATTTTTCCGTACTAGATGGGGCTTTCGGTTGTGTCTTGGGACAACACGACGAGACGGGGAAAAAAGAGCAGGCCATATACTATCTGAGCAAGAATTTCACACCCTATAAAGCAAGGTATTCTTTGTTGGAATGCACCTGTTGTGCCCTGACGTGGATAGCTCAGAAATTAAGGCATTACTTTTGCGCCTACACTACATATCTCATATCAAGGATGAATCCTCTAAAATACATTTTCCAGAAACCCATGCCTACGAGGAAGTTGGAAAAATGGCAGATACAATTGAGTGAATGTGACATCGTTTATTTAACTCAAAAGGCGATCAAAAGGCAAGCGTTGGCGGATCATCTTGTAGAAAATCCTGTAGGTGGAGAATACAAACCACTGAAAATGTATTTTCCCGATGAATAGGTATTGTTCGTAGGAGAAGATATCACCAAAACATATGATAGTTGGAGAATGTTTTTCAATGGGGTCGCGAACTTCAAAGGAGTGGGTATTGGAGTTGTTTTGATATCAGAGACAGGGCAACATTATCCAGTATCCGCAAATCTCAAGTTTTCGTGCACCAACAATATGGCAGAATACGAGGCCTGCATCTTGGGGCTCAATTTGGCCATCGACATGAATATCTAGGAATTGCTGGTAATTGGTGATTTGGACCTTCTAGTACATCAAGTTCTAGGAGAGTGGGCTACAAAGAATACCAAAATACTACCGTATCTATATCATGTGCAAGAGTTGATGAAGAGGTTCACAAAGATAGAGTTCAAACATGTTCCGAGAATTCAGAATGAGTTCGCTGATACATTGGCTACTTTATCTTCCATGATACAACACCTGAACAAGAATTCCATCGACCCTATTCCAATAAGGATCCATAATCAGCCAACTTATTGCGCTCATGTTGAAGAAGAAACGGATAGGAATCCATGGTTCCATGATATCAAGGAATACTTGGCAAAAGGAAAATACCCTGAGCATGCAAATCATACTCAGAAACACACACTCCGAAGATTATCCAACCATTTCTTCCAAAGTGGAGGAATTCTATACAGAAGGACTCCAGACCTAGGATTATTACGGTGTGTTGACACCAAGGAAGCTTCCAATCTGCTCGAAGAGATACATGCCGGAACTTGTGGACCACACATGAACGGTTTCATTTTAGCTAAGAAGATAGTGAGAGCAGGATATTTTTGGATGACTATGGAAACGGACTGCATCAGGTATGTCTAAAAGTGTCATCAATGCCAAATACATGCAAATATGATACGGGTACCACCAAATGAACTCAATACAACAAGTGCACCTTGGCCTTTTGCCGCTTGGGGAATGGATGTCATCAGTCCGATAGAGCCCGCCGCTTTGAATGGGCACAGGTTCATTCTAATGGCCATATACTACTTCACAAAATGGGTTGAAGCTGCATCTTACAAGGTTGTAACTAAGAAAGTCATCGTAGATTTTGTCAGAGATCGTATCGTTTGCCGATTCGAGGTGCCAGAATCCATCAACACTGACAATGCCACCAACCTCAACAACGACTTAATGAAAGCTATGTGTGAAACCTTCAAAATCAAGCTTAAGAATTCCACAACATACAAACCTCAAATGAATGGAGCCGTGGAGGCCGTAAACAAGAATATCAAGAAAATATTGAGAAATATGGTAGACACCCACAAGCAATGGCACGAGAAATTACCATTTTCCTTATTGGGATATCGTACCAAAGTCCGCACATCAATTAGAGCAACTCCCTACATGTTGATCTATGGTATTGAAGCTGTCATTTATTCTTTGAGAATTATACAAGAAGCAAAACTCGGTAATGCAGAATGGATAAGAAGTCGCTACGAACAATTAGCTCTTATTGACGGGAAAAGAATGAATACGGTATGCCACGTTCAACTTTATCAAAATAGAATATCTAGAGCTTTCAACAAAAGGGTCAGACCTAGACAGTTCACACCGGGGCAGCTGCTGCTGAAGCAGATCTTCCCGCATCAAGATGAAGCCAAAGGGAAATTTTTACCTAATTGGCAAGGGCCCTACATAGTTTAAAGAGTACTAACAGGAGGAGCACTCATACTTGCAAAAATGTACGGAGAAATTTGGCCAAAACCTATCAACTCAGACGCAGTCAAAAGATACTAAGTTTAGGATTGTTTACATTTCTTTATTTGATGTAACTGAACTATGCTTGACTTGATTCCCCTTTAAGAGGAGATACTTAGACAGCCTTATGGGTTTGGTCACATCTTAATAAAATCTTCATTTTCTCCATGGTTAGAAACTGGGGCAGAATTTTGAGGAGGACTCTCAAAATTCCGGAGCAAGTCCAGCCAATTTCATCATAGGCGGAACGACCGAAGAATCACTCATTAAATTGGGGTAGAATTTTGAGGTGGACCCTTAAAATTCTAGTGCAAAGAAGTCGCAATGTCTCTAAAAGTGTCATAGTCATTGGTTCATCTAATTTACTTGATATCATATACTACTATGTTTTTATATAACTATATTTATCAAATGCATGCATATTTTTTTGAAAACTTTATTTCTATGGTAGCCAGATGTTACCCAAAGTAACTCAAATAGGATCTCCAGAGCAAAGCAAGCAGGCGAAGGCACGAATCAACCTTCCTGCAAAACTCACAATTGTTATTTGGATGTAGGCACAATGAACATAACAAGAGTATTCGCAAATACACACATACCAAAATCACTATCTTCATAACGACAAAATTGCCAAACACAATCATGTCTCCGGATAAGAAATACTCTACTATCACTCATTATCTTTTCTTTGCTTGAGTCTAAGAACTGCCTCCTATTTTGCATGAGGCTAAGATCTGCCTCCTCAATTGTCCCATTTTGCATGAGGCTAAGCCCTGCCTCCTCAATTACATAAGCTAAGCATTGTCTTCCATCGCATGAGACTATGAATTGTCTGCTATTTTGAATGAGGCTAAGCTTTGTCTCCTTTCCCTTACACTTTACTTTTCCATTTGTCTCTATCCCTTGCATGAGGCTAAGCATTGTCTCCCTAATTGCATAAGGCTAAGCACTGCCTTTCCCAGCATGAGACTAAGCATTGTGTCATTTCCCTTGCATGAGACTAAGCATTGTCTCCTCTCCTTGTATGAGGCTAAGCATTGCCTCCCTAATTGCATAAGGTTAAGCACTGCCTTTCCTTGCATTGATACTTAGCATTGTCTCTTTTCCTTGCATGAGGCTAAGCATTGCCTCCCTAATTGCATAAGGCTAAGCACTGCCTTTTCTTGCATCGAGACTAAGCATTGTCTCCTCCTCTTGCATAAGGCTAAGCATTGCCTCCCTAATTGTATAAGGCTAAGCACTACCTTCCATTGCATGAGACTAAGCCCTGTCTCCCTTCCCTTGCATGAGACTAAGCATTGTCTCCTCTCCTTGCATGGGGCTAAGCATTGCTTCCCTAATTGCATAAGGCTAAGCATTGCCTTTCCTTTCATCGAGACTAAGCATTTTCTCCTCTTCTTGCATAAGTCTAAGCATTGCCTCCCTAACTACATAAGGCTAAGCTTTGCCTTTCCTTGCCTAATACCGAATTCTGTGCTACTTGAAATCTAGCACTATTTTGCCTTCACGGGGCTAAGCTCTGTCCTAATCTTAGGCAAGACTAAGCTTTGTCTTGTTTCGCTTCTTATATGACCGATCATCATGTACTCGCATCTCATGGGCTGAAACATCGCCATCTTGTCCGAAGGCGTCATAGTCCGAAGGTATTATCTTCATAGCCTGAAGACACCATGTCATAGCCTGAGGGTCTCTTAATATTTCACATCATTATTCAAAGGCGTCATAGTTCAGAGGCACCATTCTCATGGCCGAGAGCACCATTTCATGGCATGCGAATCCCTTATCACATGATTCATGGATCGGGATATCATGGTCTAAGGACATGATCCTCACCGTTCAAAGACAATTTTCATGGTCCAAAGGGAATTTGCATCATATTTAAATTCTTGCAATAACCCATATATATTTGCATGCATCTTGTTTTAAGGTTTGTAGGTAACCCAGGAAGTAACTGTTCTTCAAACGGAAGCAATCTTCGCTCTGGTTTCTGTTCACAACATTCACATTCTGCAAATGTTTTAAACGTAACCGACTATCATCAATTCCCATTTCTTACTATATGGCTACTCAGAGACTTGATCTATAACACATCTGTTATATTTCAGATTCACATTCATAACTCCGCATAAATCCATCTGATACCATCTTTCCTAAAAGACCCCTTCCCGAAACATATGGACATTCCTATAACAACTCCGTCGGTTTCGTTCAGTATTGGATCCAAAACTACACATGGCCTGATTCCTGTAAAACCAGGGATATGTAGGCAACTCAGAAACCGGAGTTCGGCCTCTATTTTTAAAAAAGCATCCTATTCGGTCAAAATCGGTCATCATTTCTTTACCGATAATTTTTTTATCATTCCCGAGTAAAGAGGGGCAGTTGTTGATACCCAATTTTAGGAGGGGCGGCTGTTGATACCCAATTTTTTCCTCATAATTCTAAAAAATATAAATATATACCTTCAAAATAGTATATTTTCATCATCATCTAGTTTATGAACCTATACAAGCATTTTTCATAATTTTTAAAGGCTTTAAATTAATTTCTTTCTATTTTTTTATTGTAAAAATATCCAATAATTATCCTTCAAATTGTTTTTATGATGATTTAATCATCCAAACTCATCATTTACACCAATATGTATATTTTTAAATATTTTATTTCATTTCTTATAATTATATTTGTATTTTTAGGGCTAATTGAACATTTTTTGCAATAATAGCCCATTTTTATATATAGTTATATTATTTATGTAAAAAACAATTTTTTATATTCTTATAATGTTGAGTAGTTATTTTTATTTTTTTTAGTGCACAAATAATATTTTTTTATTTATTAATTACTTTTATAAATTATTTATTGATAAAATATTGGGTATTTAAATAATAGCCTAATTTTAAACCTATTTTCGGACCCAAAACTACTCAGACCTCAGCCCAAATTACCCATACACTGGCCCAATAACCCCTAGCCCAAACCATACTCAACCCGGTCGGTACCCATTTCATTTTAACCCGCCTGTTTGTTTTTTAATCCCAGCCGTTGATCTTTCAAGATCAATGGCCCACATCCTAACCCCTTTTAATTACCCTAGACCTAAAACCCTAACCCATTTCCCTATAATACGCCACCCTCATATTCTCTCAAACCCCCCTTTCTTCTTCAACTAAACCCTAGTTGTCTTCCCCCCAAATCCTTCTCCTAGTCCCACCTAACATGGGATTCCATGGCCGTTTCTTGCCATATATGACCTCTCCCTGGTACTGGTTACTCTTCTATACTACTTGCCTAAACATGGCAAGCAGATCTCATCAATATCGAACCAAAATCGATTCAAATCCTTGACCTCTCTGCTATTCCGTCTATATTCATCCTTTGTTCTATTATGGGTACGAATCTCTGTGTATTTTTGTTGATTCTTACTACCCTAAAACTAAGGTTTACAAATCTCTTCAAATCGAACCAAAATTGGTTCAAATCTCTAATTTTGAGTGTTATTTTTGTCTATATTCGTCCTATTCTGTGTGAGTTTGATTTTTTGTTTAGATTCTACCGATTTTTCACTTTCCTTAAAATTTAGGGTTTCCAGATCTCTCTCTTAAAATTGATTTTCAGATCATTTTTCATGATTATTTATTTTGTTGGTTGCTTAAATTACTAGGTTTTCTTGTTTGTTGCTCGATTTTTACTACTATATGAACTCTTCCCCATTCCCTTTTAGACAGACTTGAATCGCTATAATCTCACTAAAATTTAAAGCTCTATTATGTTATTCCTTCATTATCTCGTTCTATACTTTGGTTCTTGGCCGGCTAAAAGCCAAAGCCACTGAAATTCTGGGTTCTTGCTCTTCGTTGATATTCAGAATACTGTGGACTTTTGCTCTTTCTTGTATTTTCGCTTAACTGGTAAGTTACTGGACCTCATAGTTTCATTCCCATGATTTGCACATGTTTTCACTTCTGGAGGTTATAGTTTAATGTATTTTTTGGGTAGTTCTTGTGTACAATTCTGATTGCTTTACTTCGGTTTTAGGTCTCTTTAACCTTTGACTTCATTATGTTGGTAATTTGAAACATGCCTAAAACTAATTCGAGTTAATTAGATTCTTTTCAAGCTTATCTAGCCTATGTGTTGTAACTTATTGATGTTTAGGATCTTTGCATCTCTTTATTGTTTAATTTGCTATCAATCCTGTTACTTGAATATGCTTTACTTGCATGACTCGTATCCCTTTTAATAGACTAGTTGATTGTGTTCAAAGCAAGAATATATACATTAACTATATAGCATAAGTTTGTCTCATGTCCTATTCTGAATTTGCGATGATGATATCCTACCTATGTAGCATGTTTGATCCTGTTCCTTATTAGTATGCTTCTACCATGTCTTGACTTCCCTGTAGTTGCAATGATCTGTTCTCATCCTGTCTAAATTCTATTTCCAACACTAGCACCTATACTTAGCATAATTTAAATATTTTCCTTACTATGAGTCTGTGTATACCAATCCTGCAAACATGTTTCTTTAAGGTGTGACTACTTATACACTAGGTGTTGAACTTGTTCTTCTGAATCTTTGCTAAGTCTGTTCTTAAAACCTAAAGCATGTTCGATTATCTGTTCTATGTGCTCAACTTGACTATGTTTGTATCCTTCAGTGTTGTCTCTCAACCTTAGTTTACTCACTTTCACTTGTTACCTGGGCTCTTTTGAGTTCTCATTCTTAGCTGGCTCAAATCTAAGGCTACCTAAGCCATATCATTGACCTCCCTAGTGTGAGCACAGTTGGAGGTCCAATTGAGACCCTTGTGAACTTTGACACACTAGGACTTGGTCCTTAGTCATTCCTTGAATCTCCTCTACTACCCTCGCTAGTGTGAGCATTGCTCGGGTTCCATTTTGAGACCCTTGTGAACTCTAACACACTAGGGTCTAAGGTTCCTTGGCACTCTGTTCTAAATGCTCCATCCTACCTCCTTTATACCTACTGAATGAGCCAATGGACTTGTGTACATGGCCGTTTTCTGAATCTTTGATGACTACTGGGTTTTGGCTATAAAGATTATTTTCTGGGCTATTGTGAAACTATGTGGACTTGAGATTGAAGGCCTGGCCAGGTTGGGTCTACTTTGGGCCCGCTTTAGGCCCACTATAGCTATTCTATAATTTTATAATTTATTTCACTCATTAGGTCTGTAATAATATTGTAATAACAATTGGGGTGTTAGTAATATCGGGAAAATGGGTTTATTTTAATACTTTCATGAAATGGGTAGATGTCACGACCTAAAATCCACCAAGGATCGTGATGGCGCCGGACATTGCTGTCGGGCAAGCCAACCAAATTACTTGATTAAGTTCTCATTTAACAATTTTTGAAAACTAAGATTTTTCCTTCAATGTTACTAGTAAAAGATAATCTTTACAATGTAAATAAAAGAATACTTGGAAGTAAATACAAGATACCCAATAATCATCCCAGAACCCGGTGTCACAAGTGCATGAGCATCTACTAAGAAGGAAATAAAATACAACAACCATCCGGAATACAATATTGGACAAGAAATAAAAACATATAACTGAAAGAGACTCTGTTGGCTGCGGGTCGCCTCGAGAAGTGCAGCTCACCTAAGTCTCTGTATCAACCATGCTGCTACGCCCAGTAGGCCACTAGAGATACATATGCATGTGCAACAAAAAGGCATATAAGTGTAGTATAAGTACGAAAACAACGTGTACTCAATGAGTATCCCGTCTAATCTCGAAGAAGTAGAGACGAGAGGTCGACTTCGACACTTACTAGTGGTCCAATAATGTTATATCGATAATATAGTAAATCTAGGATTTTTATAAACATGATTATAATTCAATGGAATGAAGCAAGTAAGCAATTCTTTCTTTTATAGAAAATTTCCAAATTTCTCTTCATCATTTAGACATAATTTCATAAGCCGGGGAGAAGGCAACAATGACTTCGATGAGTTTCAAGGCAAGCAATATAAGCATGCGCAAATCATGCCGAGGTCGTACGGCCCAATCCAACAATATTTAAACTGTGCACTGCCGAGGGCCGAACGGCGCGAACCATAGATGCATCTATTTAATCTGCCGGGGTGTTCGGCTTGCTCCAAAAATAAACACATACAGATTGACAACCAAGAAGTCCACACGGAGAAATTTTGCAAATAAAGCCAATCCTCTTTTAAACATTTAAGAAAAATGAAGTTTAATCAGTTTAGAAATTTATTTACTAATTCAATGTGATTTAAGCAATTCAAGCTGTCAATAAGTTCATAAATAATCCATGTATAACATGCTCTTGGGTCCTAAACTACCCGGACAATAGCATAATAGTAGCTACGCACGGACTCTCGTCACCTCGTGCGTACGTAGCCCCCACAAATAGGAGCACATAACCAATTAACTCACCTATGGGGACAATTCCCTCTTACAAGGTTAGAAAGGAGACTCACCTCGCTCCGAAGATCCATAACCGGCATTCCACGCCCTTCCGAAGACTTAAATTGATGCACAACGCTCCAAAACTAGCCAATAATTATGTAAAATCCATTAATATATGTTCAAGTACTCATAATAATCCAATTTATAGCAATTCCTAACCCCAATCGAAAAGTTGACAAAATTTCCCTGGGGCCCACGTGCCCGGTTTCCAAATATTTTCGAAGATAAACTTTACCCATGAACTCATGAACTCAAATTTATGATTTTATCTTAATTCCATACCCAAAATCGTGGTCAAATTCCAAGAATATCAATTTTCTAGGTTTTCCCTCAACCCCCAAGTTTTCTACAAATTTCATGCTCAAATCCGTACATAATCAATGTATTTAACTCAAGATAGGTGGGGTTAGCTTACCTTATTGTTGATGAAGAAATTCCCCTCTTGAAGCTCTCCAAAATCGCCCCAACAAGAGTAAAAATAGAGGAAAATGGCCAAAACCCCTGATTTTAAAGACACTCACTGCCTCAGCAGTTTCCGCACCTGCAGTCTCCTGACCGCTTCTGCGGTTCCGCAGGTGCGAGACCAGATTCTGCTTCTGCGGTCCGGGGCTCCCCAGCCCATTCAGCTTCTGCGCCCTCTCTACCGTAGATGCGGTCCCGCATCTGCGGCCAAACGACCCCATCTGCGGTCCCAGCTCTCTTCCGCCCATACCGCATCTTCGATCCTAGGGCCGCTTCTGTGGTTCTGCACCTGCAGTCCTAGATTCGCAGGTGCGGTTAGACCAGCAACCAGCAACCTCAGCTCTTCTTCAAACTCCGAATTCGATCTGTTAACCACCTGGAATCCACCCGAGGCTCCCGGGACCCCAACCAATCACACCAACCAGTCCCAAAACACATTACGGAGTTGCTCGAGGCCGCAAATCATATCAAACAGCGCCAAAACCACGAATCGACTTCCAATCCAAGCTTTATGAACTTTAGAATTTCAAATTTCTACTTTCGATGTTTAAACCTATCAAATCACATCTGATTGACCTCAAATTTTGCACGCAAGTCATATTTGACATTACAGACCTATTCCAACTTCCGAAATCGAAATCCGACCCCGATATCAAAAAGTCCACTTCCGGTCAAACTTCTCAAAAACCTTCAAATTTCTATCTTTAGCCAAATGACTTCAAAATGACCTACGGACCTCCGCATTCACTTCCGATCACGCTCCCAACTCCAGAATCGCCATATGGAGCTATTCCAGATTCGGAATCTCAAACGGACATTGCTAACACTGAAATGCACTTCAACCCAAACTTATGAAATTTCTTCCAAAATGCTAACTTCCACAATAGGCACCAAATCGCTCCGGGTCATCCAAAACCCGATCCGAACATACGCCCAAGTCCGAAATCATTATACGAACCTGCTGGAACCTTCGAATCCTGATTCCAAGGTCGTTTACTCACAAATCTGATCTTAGCTAATTCTTTCAATTTAAGGCTTCTAAAATGAGAATTTTCATTCCAAATCAACTCTGAACTTCCCGAAGTCCAATTCCGACGATGCGTACAAGTCATAATACCTGAAGTGAAGCTGTTCATGGCCTCAAGCCGCTGAAGAACAGGCCAAAGCTCAAAACGACCGGTCGGGTCGTTACAGTAGAAATCCTGCCTATATGTATTTAATTTGCTCGAACATGTTCTGCTACTGTGTGTGTTGGATAACCTGCCTATAGGTGTTTAATTTGTTTAACATATTTTGCTTCTACATGTTTATTAGATATCATGCTTATAGGAGATAAAATGACCAATCTTTCAATTGCAACATATTCACTAGATACCATGATCATAGGATTATATTAGTTTATGTGCTACAAATTTGCATTTTAGACATCAAGCCTATAGGGGTTTAATTGGTTAATGTGAAGTTTTTATAATTACTCACTTTGGAGACATGCCTATACGAGCTAAAACCAGTTTCAATCGCTAATTGTAGAAATCTTGCCTATAGGATAATCTCACTCACTTTTAAGGGCTAATATTGAACTTTCAACACTGTTTCGTTGCCACTATTAGAAAGCATGCCTATATGATCAAACTTAGTAGTTTTGAATATCTTTCATGGCTATCACTGCCAACTACTGCACCTAGATATCATGTCTATAGGTTTAAACACTTACAATCTGTAATTTTAGTAATTAGTACGCAATACCAGATTCCCTAAAATATATAGTTATTCGGAAAGCATGCCTCTAAAATAGCACCTTACATCTGAAACTGCCTGCATGTTTGAATTCCAAGGTCACTTAGAAATCACGTCTATAGGGCTTAATGACTTTAACTCATCTCAATTTTGAAACTGTCAAACGCCTAATTCGTTTGCGTGCATTTGTTGTCTAAGTGCGGAGGCTAACCTGAGCCTTAATTGCTTTTACATGAAGTCCAACTTGTTTTGTACGTCACCTAGTTTTCTCATTTTGAGCAACCTAAGTTAAGTCTAGAACCACCTAAAATAGAGGTCCAAACGCCTCCTGGACCATAGGCATGGGATGGGTAATGCACGCATAAGGTATGACTTAGAATCAATTAGTGCGCCTTAGGTGACAACTTAAAGATAGTAATCGGGTAGCAGGAGATGATAGTCTGTGCCCACTGAATAATATGAGTCACTCCCCTCGAGTGAGTTACGAAGTATTATTTATATTGCACGGGGTAATCCTTTAGGCTAAAATATTTAGGACCCCCTCCCATCTTGTCTTTAAATCGGTTATTTGTGTTTAATAAAACTTCCCAAACTTCTTGCTTTCTTTATTTTTGTTTGTCTGACTAACTCATATAATTCGAGTTCGACTGGGACCCACAGTTGTTGTGGACCTCGAGGAATGTCTAACACATTTTCTTCGAGGCAATTTGAGCCCTTACCCGATCTTTGATGATGCAAATTTGGTTAAACCAGAGTTACTTGCAAACAGGTGCTCTAGAGCACCTCAAAGCCGTTAGGTGGCGACTCTTCTCTTTTAACACCTTCCTTAAAAGAGTTGTCACGTATCGAAATTCGATTTCGCGAGAAAAAGGGGCACGACATTGCCCATTTAATGTTAGAAAATATTCTCTCATTAAATGCTATCAGATGACAAATACTCGATCTGCTCCTGTTGACCACGCTCCCTTCGGGATTTACCCGATACCGATTGCAATTGTCATATCTGGTACTGATTGTTCCTTGACTCACCTTTTACGTGTCTTTGATTTCACATGTCATGCTATTATTCGATTATTTATTATAAATCAATTATACCCCATATATTGTATACCCTTTTTCTTGGTAAATATTTATCCGCACCTATTTATATTAGCAATTTGATCTTAACAGTTAAATATTGATTTGAAAGGTAAAGCGACAGATATTGATGATGGGCAAAATTCTTTTGTCGCATTTACTGTTATTTTTCAAAGTATCAACAAAGTCATAAATTTTTTTAGACTCGCATAACATTTAACTAATCATTTCGGCAGCATCAATGTAAATGTTAAGTGTACGATCATTTTATATTTTTAAGCGTAAAGATTTATTGATCCCAATTCCAAGGATTCGGTTGAAACTTCCTAGCATGCGTTAGATTCATGTATTTCATCACACTTTGCAAGTTTTAAACACTAAAGGCACGTTTGGTTAAACGTATTGAATTAAAAATCATGGTATAAGATATATGATTGTTTATCCTAAGTTTGGTCGCAATTTTCAATTTCGCTAATTCCTATATTATTTTATACCAAGACCAATATAGTGTAAGCAATATCATGGTTAATTATATGTGGATAAAGCATTCAAAATGGCAAAGTTATCCCCGAGGTTCTTCTCATACGCTTTTCGAAGTCCTTGCACAATTTTCAACCAAACATAAGTGTAAGTTATGCGTTGTATATTCGAATTTTATATAATGAATCAAACGCTCGATAAAAATAATCTGTGTGTTACAATTCTTACTTTACTAGCTTTTACGTTATTAATCTTTGTATTAAAAGTGTTGTATAATTTATTTCTATGCCAAATGAACTCTAAATAGTTGTATATCAAATTTTACCTATAGCGGAAAATTCCATATTTAATATGGGATGGATCACACGTCATAATTAGGGCTATCACATGGGTGGGATGGCATGATTTTGGACGGGTCAAAATGGATTGAGTCGATAAATGGGCGGGTCATGAGTTACTTGGCTAAATGGACTGGGTCAAGATGGGCTAAAATTTGGGTCACAGCCCAACCCGCCAAACTGTTACCAAATTTTAATTAAGGTGTGTATTTTATGGGGCATTTACATCTATACCCGCTTTTTAGGTCACGTTTTAACTTGTGTCCGCTTTGCGAAAAAAATTACAAGTGTACCCACTTTTTCGCGTAACTTCAGCATACAGGGCTGAAGTAGCAAAGACAATCACGCAAAACTTCAGCATTCTAGTAGACTGGCCTGAAGTAGCAAAAATTGCTGAACCAAATGTGCTGAAGTTTTTGTTTGTAATTGTTGAACTTAAGCATAGTAGCTGAAGTTTTGTTCTCTATTTGCTGAACTTTTTGTTTGTAATTGCTGAACTTAAGCATACGAAGTTTTTGTTTGTAATTGCTGAACTTAAGCATAGTAGCTGAAGTTTTGTTCTCTATTTGCTGAAGTTATTTAGTTCATTTATAAAAACTTCAGCACTAAAAAAGTTGAAGTTTTTTTGTCCTGAATTCATTAGTTTTGTCATTAAGCTTTTTCAAAAACTTCAGCAGAAGATGCTGAAAATATTTATTTCATTGATAAAAACTTCAGCACTAAATAAGCTGAATTTTTTTTGTCCTGGATTCATTAGTTTGTCATAAAGCTTTTTCAAAAATTTCAGCAGAAAATGCTGAAGTTATTTATTTCATTTGTAAAAATTCCAGCACTATATAAGCTGAAGTTTTTGAAAAAGCTTTCTAACATACTAGATAAATAATCAGATTGTCAATAGTATCTAAATCATAAATTTTGGAAACAATAAACGTGAAAAGAACAGAATTATCATGAAAAGAATCACTAAGTGTGACCTTAAACTTCCCGTACGTGGAAATATTCACAAATTATTGTCTACTAACTTATGTAATTATTTATAATTTATTTTTAAATAATTTGATAAACATACTTATGACAATCATCCCATGAACTGAAGTTTCATAGCAACGCCAACAACAGCAGAAGAAAGAAGAAGAAGAAGAAGAAGAAGAAGAAGAAGAAGAAGAAGAAGAAGAAGAAGAAGAAGAAGAAGAAGAAGAAGAAAACGAAGGAGGAGAAGGAGGAGGAGAAATGAGGCTGAAGTTGTTTAAAAAATGGGTACAAGTTAAAACTTTTTTAAAAAATGGGTATAGGTTAAATGGGGGCGACTAAATAGGGCACCCTGTGCAATTTTTATGTATTTTCTTAGGAATTATTTAATTATCAAATAATACATCTTTTCTTTTGTTAGGGTTATATATAGCATATCAAACAAAAAAGAATTAAAGTAAAAATATTTTAACAAAGTTGTTCATGGATCAAAATGAATTAAAAATTAACCCAAATTTAGATGGGTTGCATTTAATAACTGGCGGATTAATGAACAGCCCAATCTTGAACGAATTGGACAGGTTGAATGGATTTGGCTACAAATTGCCAACCCTAGACTCATAACTATACCTATTTGCTAAAACTCATTATGGGGCTAATTTGATACTCCAATTGTTCATGTTTATCCTTTTTATTTTGTTCAAAAAGAATAATCCTTTCTATGTTTTAAAATAACTTAATTAAAATTTTTATTTATCTTTAACGACACACATTTTATAGTCGTATGGAGAGAAATAATGTAATTTGATATGTGTCTTGAGATCTTGCTATCACATGGAAGATCGCTTTAATTAAACAAAAAAACAAAGTCTAAGCCAAATTTTTAAATAGAGAAAAAAACAAAAATAAAAAAAATTTCTTACGCAAATAGAGAGAATAGGAATATTTTATCAACCGTCACCTCCTAGTCATCATCCTATTCTTACTACTTAGTCATCAGCCTATTTTTGTCACCCAAATATATAGGATTTTAAAAAAATTATTAGGTACAGTATCACGGAGTGAAGTAGTTCTCATTTGTTTTTGCTGATCTTATCGCTGCCATGAATGCTCTTGCTGCCACCAACCGCAACTTCCGTCAAGCCGCTCGCATTCTTGGATTGGACTCCAAAATTGAAAAGAGTCTTTTGATTCCTTTCAGAGAAATTAAGGTACAATTAACCGATGTATATTAAAGTTTCTATCTTCTTGACGATTTTGATGCTCTGTTTAATTTTTTCATATTTTCACTCCCAAAAAAAAAAAAAAAAGAAAAAATGGAATTCCTATGGTAGGTTGACGGTGTTTTGATGTTGGATCAGGTGGAATGTACAATTCCTAAGGATGATGGAACGTTAGTTTCGTACATTGGATTCAGAGTACAGCACGATAATGCTCGGGGTCCTATGAAAGGAGGAATTAGATACCATCATGAGGTTTGCTTTTTTTTTTTAATGTAATCCTTTTGGTCAATGCATATTGTTTATCTTTAGTTACAGTGCACCTTTTTTTTTTTTTTTTTTGACAAGTTACAGTGCACCTTTATAATTGGATTTTGCATTTCCTTAGAACTTCCACTAAAAGAATAAGGTCGAATAAATACCGGATATGAGTAAAATTACTGATTTTTTATCTTGTATAGATTGCAGTGTGTGTTCTATTCCACGTATGAGAAAGCTAGGATTTGTGAGGAATTGGAAGGTTAAATCCACCAACATCATTGCATTTGAATCTAATTATATGTGTAGTTTCTTTGATAATATCAGTTCCTCTTAAAAGGGGAATATTTGAATCTTAGCTATACTACTCTTGATATTGGTTTTCTTAGGGCAGGTGAGTTCCTGCTTATATGTGTTTCGATGGGTGATAAGCTTTCCTTAATGCTTTCAGACTCTATCGGTTGCTTGATGGTTGACTATTGACGCTAGATTCTAATAAACCAAATGCAATTATTTAGCATTGGAAAAAGATGGGGCAGAGTACAGAGGAATTGTTAGGAAGATTCACACAACCGACCCCTACTAGTTTGGAATTATGGTGTACTTGATCGATTATCTTGATAATCAGCTCATGTTATTTGGTTTAGCATCTCTGTCTGAAGAAATTTTTTTTCTTTAGAAGTTAATTTAAGTTGAGTACATGTTATCTACAAGATCAGGATCAAGCAAGTCCTCTACCATGTCATGATTCCTCCAATATATTCCTTTCAAATTAGTGCATTTCAATGTCAAACTCCACTCCTTTCTTATTTATTTATTTATTTATTTATTTATTTATTTATTTATTTATTTTTCATAGTTTTGCTGGTATCACCGAATAGCATTCTTTATTCTGTGCTGAGCTGTTGTAAATTTTCTACAAGGTTGAGCTTGATGAGGTAAACGCCCTTGCTCAACTGATGACTTGGAAGACCGCTGTAGCCAACATCCCATATGGGGGAGCTAAAGGCGGAATTGGCTGTACACCAAAAGATTTAAGCCTGAGCGAGTTGGAGCGACTTACTCGTGTTTTCACACAGAAAATTCATGATCTAATTGGAATTAATACTGACGTGCCTGCACCTGATATGGGCACTAACGCACAGGTTAGTAACAAAAGTCTATTTGCAACTTTGTCAAAATATTATTCCTTTTGAGCTTTAGAATAAGATGCACATAATATTCTATATGATGCTTGCTATTGACAGACTATGGCCTGGATTTTGGACGAGTATTCAAAATTTCATGGTCACTCACCTGCAATTGTGACTGGAAAACCGATTGTAAGCTTTTCATAACTTTCGAGACTTCTCCTATTTGGCTAAAATTAGAACAACTTTATACTATATGACTTCTCTATTCATCCTTCTTTCACCTTTTGTTTAGGATCTTGGGGGATCATTAGGTAGGGAAGCTGCGACAGGGCGTGGTGCCGTCTATGCTACAGAAGCTTTACTTGCTGAATATGGGATGAATATTAAGGATTTGACTTTTGCAATTCAGGTAGAATCTGCAATTAATCAGTTCTAGCACATTCCATTTCTTTCACCTGGCTATTCCACAGTATTCGGTCAAAATGATGTCATAAATATGTATTTGGATTCCTTAGGGATTTGGAAATGTAGGAGCGTGGGCAGGAAAGATCATTCATGAGAGAGGTGGCAAGGTAATCGCAGTGAGTGATATAACTGGAGCCATCAAGAATCCCAATGGACTTGATATACCAGCTTTGCTTAGTCATAGAGAAAAGACAGGGAAGCTCACCGATTTTGCCGGTGGGGATGTGATGAATTCTGATGAATTGCTAACACATGAATGTGATGTTCTCATCCCTTGTGCTTTGGGAGGAGTTTTGAACAGGTTCAACCTTTATCTTGCTCTGAAATTTATCGTTTAATTCTTGGATTTGCTTCTGTGTCAAGTGAATAGAGAAGTCAATATCAGTAATTTGTCACTTTATAAGTTGGATAAGGGACCATGACACATCCATCTCAAACTAATAAAGACCACATTAGGGGCAACCTTATTTTTCACTATAAATGATGTCATATGTTACAGATTTTATACTAGAATATGCTTCCATTAATTGATTGTACAAGTATTTACTTTGATTTTATGTCACCTTTTGTTACATTTGGCGAAACTAAGTTTTCCTTTCTCACTTCCAAAACTATTGGGGCATATGCTGCAGCCAATAAAAACGTCTTCGGTTTTTGGATGAGATAATGGGGAAAGAAGTTGCTGGTTAAATTTCTTCCTTATTCTTCTTTGTATTACCAAGCCATTCTTGTGAACTAAATGTACCTAATATAGAGTATCTTACTTGTCCTTGACGGTTCTTATCTTTTTGTTTGAAGAGAAAATGCTGATCATGTCAAGGCTAAATTCATTATAGAAGCAGCAAACCATCCTACTGATCCAGATGCTGATGAGGTAACACTTTTTTCGGGGATTTTGAGTCTTTTGGACTAGCATGATTATAGTTTTTCACATACAATTGCCTTCTGCAGATTTTATCGAAGAAAGGAGTAGTAATACTTCCTGATATCTATGCCAATGCTGGAGGTGTGACTGTCAGTTATTTTGAATGGGTTCAGGTAACTTTTGATATTTATGCCTCCCATACATTTTTGTTATTACACCAGGTAGCAGCATGAAGGGTTTAGGTTAACAAGTATTTTCGCGAAACGCATTGAGAGATGCAATAGTATAGTTAATTTGAGATCTTACATCTTTAGCAAGACTGTTTCTGTAAAGTTATTTCCTGAGAAAATATTAGTAGTTACTAAGTTTGTTGACAACTTAAGAAAAGAACTGAGATGTTGAGACAATTTGAAGTTTTTTGTTCTTAATATCTTCTCTGATATGCAGAATATTCAAGGATTCATGTGGGATGAGGAGAAGGTTAATGCGGAGCTTAAGAAATACATGACAAGAGCCTTCCATAACCTCAAGAGCATGTGTCATTCACACAATTGCAATCTTCGGATGGGTGCCTTCACATTGGGTGTCAATCGTGTTGCACGCGCCACACAACTAAGAGGTTGGGAGGCATAATTGCACTTTTTTTACCGCACAATGTACACATCCTGCAGCAGAAAGTGCGCAGTCTTTCTCCCAAGTACAAATGCTAGAATGCTCTACAAACTGAAATATGTACTGGAGACATTTTATTCATTACTCAAATAAAAGAAAAAAATAACTCGTCAATTGCTTTGGAATTCTGTAGTTTTCATTTGGCAACTTGGAGAATTTGTCCCTTCTCGCCGTTCTTAGGGATTCAGGTGCTTAACCGTCATTCTCTCATTTTCTAGCATGAGGGATACCTGTTATGGAGTAACTTATATTAAGGGCATGTTGAATGCATATTATTGCATTTGAACTTATTCTTCATCTTCCCTCTACATGGTAGGAGTCTTACTTTTGAAATAGTCAGTTAACCGCTGATAGTATCGTATCTGGTCAAGGACGGATGAAGAGTTGACAGTGTGGGTTTGGTAGAACCCAGTAGCTTGGCTTAAACTCTATATTTATATTTAAAATATCATTGAATAAGTACAGATTATCTATGTAGAATCCACTAACTCAATCGAGCTAGAATCTAGAACCCATAAACTTCAAACCATAAGTCTTCCTTTGTTTTTGGTTCTATCAAATGACAAATATACCATAATTATATGGAGATACATACTAAAGGCCAAGGGTGAAACCACATGGTCGTAAGGGTGGTCGTTGAAAAATTATACTATGTATATAAGTACAATATTACATTTTAGAGTTATATAACACATATTGAACACCCTTTATCGGAAATTTTTTCACTTCTTTTAAATTACAATATTATATTTTAGAGTTATATAACACATATTGAACACCCTTTATCGGAAATTTTTTCACTTCTTTTAAATTTGAACACCCTTGGGGAAATTCTTAGCTTCGCCGGTGCCAAAGGCAGCAGGTTTCCAAATTCTTTGCTCCAAACTCATTGGGGTTCAATGCCCTAAAAAATAAATAGAAGATGCTGATTCACGGTGGTGCCTGTAATTTTATCCCTCTCGTTAATTATTTTCTTTAAAAAAGTCACCAAAAGTGGAAGTAGATATTGTCAGGAAGATATGGGCTGCCATGCCCATGATGTTGCAGAACTAGATAAGCTTTATTTATTTCAGAATGAGCATTTTTGCCACTTATCCTAACACCATCTCATTCAAGAGGAGAAGAGTTGAGCCAAACTAGAGATTACTTACAATTATGGCTGCTGTTGCTGTTACTTCATTTACACACACAGCTTACAGCTCTCATCACTTAAAGAAAAAACAATGGCCTCAAGCCAAGTGCATGAAGATTACCAATGTCATGACTCCAAAAGTTGAAGCACAAACACACTTAAACGTTGTTGAAATTAAAGACAGATCTTCTTTACTGGCTGATGATAATGCAAAGCCGACAAGGAATGATGAAGTTCAAGATAGTACAGGTACAGAGTCTCAAGTCCTAAGGTTTTCGGACGAGCGATGGAAGAACGGAACTTGGGATCTCAATATGTTTGTGAAAAATGGTAAAATGGATTGGGATAGTGTCATAGTTGCAGGTAAACAAAGAACAAATCTTTCTATTACTAAACCACAAAGATTGTTATAGTGAATTAATTTATTCATATTAATAATGTTGCAGAAGCACAACGGAGGAAATTCCTGGAACTTTTCCCAGAAGCAGCAACAAACCAAGAACCTGTGGTCTTTAGAAGTTCTGTTATACCATGGTGGGCATGGATGACGCATTCTCACCTCCCTGAAGCTGAGCTGCTAAATGGTTTACATTTTATAATCTAATGAATTCATAGAAATTCAATTTACCAAAAAATTTGTTAGCAAAAAAAAAATAAATTGTTTTTACTATTACTTATATGGTAAATTCATGGTCTTGCAGGAAGAGCTGCAATGGTGGGATTTTTCATGGCTTATCTAGTGGATGTTTTAACAGGGCTTGATGTTGTAGGCCAAATGGGTAATTTCATATGTAAAACTGCCCTATTAGCAACAGTTGCAGGTGTAATTCTGTTTAGAAAAAGGACAGATTTTGACAAGTTAAAGAAGCTAGCTGATGAAGCTACATTTTATGACAAGCAATGGCAAGATCAACCAGCTTCTACAAATCGTGATTCAAAGCAACAAAGAAAGTGAATTCTTTTTTTGTGTTTGGGATGATATTGACTTCTTGTACTCTACTTGTCAAACCAAAATGCCATTGTTATATACAAGAATTATGTTATTATATTCAGGCTACTTGTTGAGAAATTTATACCCTCAAAATTTGGACTACAAGTACTGACTTAGCATAACATATCGGCAATTACCTGAGTTAACAATTAGTAAAATTTGTGAAAATCTCATAAAATGGAATGATCAAAAGCTCATATTTCAACTCAAGATTACCTAGCTATATACAAGAAATGTTATATCCAGACTATATTTTTAGATATTTATATTCTCAAAATCTGGAATAAGCCTGTCGACGTAGTTACACATAAGTAGGCAATATTTTGAAAAAAAAAAAAAAATCAAATACCTAGCAGCAATAGGTATTTTACGAAACAGGCAACTAATTAAATACATTCTTAGCAGCAAGCTATAAATATGAATCTAGAATCACTTTTTAAAAAATTCCAAAGCATTCAATTCCTAAAAAAAATCCAAAGCGTTCCCGTTCTTCTCCTTAAGCGAAGACACTTCCTAAATTAGCGCCGAAGATTAGAGCATTTTTTGTTGCTACTTGCTACGTGCATATATGAGATTACTCTATTTCATTTTGAAAACATAGCGTACATTTATTTTCCAATTTTTTTATGTATCTTACTTGTTACATATTAACATGACCGTGCAAGTTTTTGTCAAACAATATCGAATTAAATGGTATAATTATATATACTATTGGTATACAGTTTTATTTTTAATTGTATGTCAAGATAAATTTCAAAACAGTATAATGATAGTATAATAGTTTACAATGGTATTTTTAGTATAATATACAAATTATACTGAACAGTGGCAGAGCCAGAATTTTCATCAAGGGATGTCAAAATATAAATAATTAGATACATCGAAAAATCAAGGGGAGTCAACGTATAGTAAATATACATAAAATAAAAAAATTTATCTAGCAATATAGTGTAATTTTTCGGTGAAAGAGTGTCGCTTGACATCCCTTGATTCAACGTGGCTCCGCCACTGATACTGTATATATATATATATATGTATGTATGTATGTATGTATGTATGTATGTATGTATATATATATATATATATATATATATATATATATATATATATATATATATATATATATATATATATATATATAGATATAGTGTTTTAATGTAATAATAGTAGATAATTAAATATATACATGGAATAAGTATATACATGTTATGATAATAGTGTGTGTGTGTGTGTCTATTTAGCATTTTAATACATATATGTATATGACATATTTTATTTATACTATTCATATAAATATTCAAAGAATATTTTAAAATGCTAAATTAAAGGAAACAAAATTTAGAATAGAAAAAGAGAGAGAGATTTGAATTCTAAATCTAGCAACTAAAATTTAGAAAAGAAAAATAGGAGGAGAGAGAATGTACGAAGATAAATAAGGATAAAACTGATCCCATAATTTATGTTACTCATTAATTGTGCACATAATCTTTACCATATGCTAATATTATAAAAGAACATGCTATATATGGAATAAACAAGAGTAACATCATTTTTTTAAATACTTTTTGAAAGATGCCTCTTAATGTATTTTTCTCTTCTTTCTTTTTTAATTTGGGGGAATTCACAAGTGGAGGGATAAAAAACGCACATTCAATGAATTGAAGGTAAAATTATGTTCTTAGATCTCATAACAAAAATTTCTCAACAGTTATTGGACTAAACCACAAGGTACTGTAAAATAATTATTTAACTTTTTCAAGTTTTTTATTTCTTTTTAGGGATGACACATAAACACCCACCTATGCTTGGTTCGATTTTTCCGGTGACATCGGAATTTTGCGGGGATACTATGACCTATATATTTGTTCAAAGTAGTATTAGTATAAATCTTTTGAACTCATCTGATATTGGCAGTGTTTGCACATAATGTAGCTTTAAGAAAATTCATAAGTTGCCCCCTACTTTTTCCTGAAACAATTATTTACACTCCTTAATTTTACGAATAATCTAATACCTCTTATTTCTTGTCCAAAGTTGAAATAATTCCTTTCTTAGAGCTCCGACTATTTCTAATTCGCGCCACGCCCATGTAAGGCGAAAATGCTCCCTAATAGCATTTTTTTCATGCTCAAGACTCGAACTCGAGTGCTCTTATTAAGGACGGATGGATCTTATATTCCACCACAGCCCTTGTTGGTGGCATACACACATTTTTAAAACTAGTGTTGGTAGCAGAAAGTGGTATTATAGCACTTTTCAAAAATATAGGTAATGTCATCGGGCCATACAAAGCTCTGATTAGGGGTGTACATAGGTCGAGTTAGTTCAGATTTTTCAGTTATCAAACCAGACCGATAGTGTGGGTTTTTAAATCTATAAACCAGACTAAACAAACAAAGTCGGGTTTTTCAATGTCAGTTTTGCTCGGGGGTTTTTTGATTTTTTTCGGGTTTTCTGATTTTTCTCCGGTAAAGTCTTCATAGCACAAAATATGCAACTTGTGCTCTAAATATTTCTTTAGTACTAATAAGATACAACTACAATGAGACCTCTCTATAACAATATCCTTATTTAATAACACTTCTCTATAAAAGCCAAATTTTTCCGGAACCAAATCTCATGTTATAGTATAATATATATTTTCTATGACAACAATTCGCTATAACATCCAAAAAATATCCGGAATAAACGAGGTTGTTATAGAGAGGTTTGACTGTATATAATATATTTTTCAAGAAAATAACACAATAATATGAGATAAGTCATAACATTATACTTAAATATTCAATAACAAAGATAATAAAATTGCATAAATACAATATTGCTAATTAATAAGCCATAATAAAAATTAACATAATCTAAAAATGCTATATATAAGTCATGCTAAAATAAGTATGGCTAATACGTACTATTAATTATATAATCAAACACTAAAGAAAAAGATAAACTAAGTTATGCATTTTTTTATTATAAACCAATGTAAAACTAAAAAATAGATATTCAACACTATCGTCATTCCTAGTGCCGAATTGAATTTCTTTTGTTAGCATTAGTATTGATTTGAACTTTGTTTGAGTTACTACGTTTATGGGCGATAAAATTTATTTACCATTCAAGAATGTTAAGTCCAAACTTGAAATAATGCGTTAACAGATAAAACTGTGAAAAAAATTAAGAAATATTTATAAATTATATTACAATAAATATTTATATGTATAAATTATTTTTAAAAATTGTATAAATGTATTATTTGGTTGGTTTGGTTTCGGTTTGACTATTTTTAGTTAAAACCAAATCAAACCAGTCATGGTCAGGTTTTTTTTTCAATACCAAACCACAATCGAATTTTTTTCCAGTTTGACTCGGATTATCGATTTGGTGCGGTTTATCGATTTTCTTTGTACACCACTAGTTCTGTTATGTAACTGAAAATTCAAAAAATAATAAAAGGTACTTACATATTATCACTTTTTATTTCTTACGGATATAGCTCTGAAAAATAAAAAGACATATGCCAAGATTTCTACATTTAATTGCTTGAATAATATCTTTTTATTAACCAGATACTTAATTCACAAAAATATAATAATTACATGGGTGGCACCATAGAGGAGCTGTCCAGTTGGACAGTATTGTTTGGAATAGTAGTAGCTATATTACACGCCAAAGTTTTTCTAATGAAAGTAGTTCGTAGGATGTCTGCCTATAGTGCATCATTGCAAACACTAGAGGAACTTCCAAAATTTCGGTATTGTGAAAAACCTTTTTTTTGCTCCTTCCTTAGCCAGTAGGTCCGCCATCCGGTTCTGTTCTTTGAAGCTATGGTTGATGGCTAGGTTCCCCAGTTGAATCTTCAAGGACTTGCATTCATAAACAAAGTTATCGTAAGGAATATGACCATATTTTAACATTCTAATCATCTCAGTTGAGTCAGTGTTGATCACAAGGGGAGTTAGATTGTGTTCCTTTGCTAGCTTTATCCCTTCTAGCAGTGCTAGCAATTCTGCTAGATTATTTGTCATGGTTGGGTAGCCCCTCATATGACTCATAACCCAGTTTTCTGAGATATTCCTAAAAACTCCCTATGCCTCCTGACCCTGGGTTACCCATGGAAGAGCCATCAGTATTGAGTTTGAAGTAGCCTCTATCAGGGGGTTCCCATTTAACACTGATGGTGGTCCAATTTTTATGAGGTTTATTCTTTGCTAGCAGATGATATTCAGTGCCTGTGCAATGACAGTTTTGGATTGGACATGTTCTTTCCTCTTATTGAACATGTTATTGTTTCTTTTAAGCCAAATATTCCAAAAGCAGAAGGCGTGAGGAAATGCCACTGGAGGAGATGATTAAAGGGCTTGGCCTTTAGCTTGTTCCATGTTGTATTTCATGTATCAGGACTTAATTATAAGTGCATGGGTTGGTCATTTGCATAGGTATAGATGTTATTCCAGAAAGATGTGGCATTAGGACGGAGGAAGAAGATATGGTCTATGGTTTCCTTAGTTGTATTGCACACTTGACAAGTATGATTTATTTGGAGGCCAATGTTGTTTAGATACTTGTTGGTGGGCAGTCTGTTGTGTGTTAGAAGCCAGGTGAAGAATCTTTTCTTTTTGGATGCTTCCAGCTTTCAAATCCAGTTAAAATATAGGTTATTCCTTGAGTGAGTACTCCACTGGGGGTTCAACATGGAGTAAGTTGTTTTGGATGAGAATAGTCCATTTCTAGTAGCACCCCAGATGAGTTTATCTTCTTTAACAGGGTTCAGGCTGGGAATAGTATGATGATGGTGGGAGCCAATAAGTCAGGGAGAGGAAAGGAGAGTGAGCTTAAGTTACCGTTCCCATTATTGAATATAGAGGATACTTTTATGTCAGCTTTCCCCAATGTCTTGGGGCCACTGATGACGGAGTCAATTGGTCCCATATTAGGAATCCAGGAGTCAATAAGGAAGTTTACCCTATTACTATTGTTGACAACCCACCTAGAAGCTTTGTTACAGATTTTCCAGCCTTCTAAGATGCCTTTCCATGTTCTAGATGCTGGTTTCCTCCAGTTCCTACTCTATGCATAGTGTTTTGCAATTAGAGTTCTAGCCCATAAAGAGTCAGGCTTGTGAAAGAGCCTCCAGACCAGGCCTGAGTGGCAAGCCTTGTTCTTAAGCTCAGCTTTTTGGATACCCAGTCCACCATGGGGCTTCGTTTTAGCTATAACCTCCCAGCTTAGTAGATGCATCATTTTCTTTTCAGTTGTGGTACCCATATGATGTCCCTTTCGATTTTGTTAATATTTTTACAAGTGGGCATGGGTAACTTAATGAATTACATCACATGACTGGGGATGCTAGCTATGCTGGCTTTGCTAATATTGTGTGCCCTACCATGTTCAAGAATCTGGTTTTCCAGCCTGGTAGCTTTGAGTGCATGTTATCAATGATGAACTGGAAGTCACCATTGGTGGGTCTCTTATGGAAGATAAACCAAAGTATTTGCTAAAGGTGGTAAAGGGTTTGATGCTAAGGATACTGGTATACAAGTCAATGTTCTCTATGGATATGTTTTTGGAATAGATTTACTTGGACTTAGTCATGTTGACTTTCTGAACAGAGACCAAATTGAAAGAGTCCAAAGTACTGATGATGGAGTGATAATTCTTTGTGTTAGCTCTACAAATAGTGTTAGATCATCAACAAAGAACAGGTGGGAGATCTTAGGGATAGTTCTACTAGTAGAGATAGGGCTCCAATTCAGAAGATCTACTTCATGATCAATCTGTCTGGATAGCCTATCCATACACATTATGAAGATGTAGGGAGACATAGAATCGTCCTGCCTGATACCTCTAGAAGACAGGAACGATTCAGTGTTGTTGCCATTTAAGTGGATGGAGATTGAAGCTGATGTGATGCATGACATAATGAGGTTGATGAGGCTTCCTGGTAGGTTGTAAAAGATAAGAGTGTTCCTTATGAAAGACCATTCTAACCTGTCAAAGGCCTTCTCAAGGTCAATTTTGAGAATCATATTATTGCCTCCCTTTCATGTTATTGAAATGGGAAATGTATTCTTGGACAATGATGGCATTATCAGAAGCACTTCTGTTTGAGAGGAAGCTTGCCTGAGTGGGGCCAATGATGGTGCCGAGATGGGATTTTAGCCTATTGACAATGATTTTAGTGACTAGCTTATACACGGTATTACAGAGTCTTATAGGTCTAGAGTTCCTAAGCATCGTAGCATTGGCAAATTTGGGTATGAGGTAGAGGTAGGTTGAGTTCACCTCAAGTGGCATTTCGTTTGTAGAGAAGACTTTGAAGCAAAAAGTTATGACATGGTAAGAAACAAGGTGCTAGTATTTCTGGTAGAAGATAGGGTGTAGTCCACCAGGCCTAGGTGCTTTTGTGGCCATGAAGGAATAAATGGAATTTGTGATCTCACTTGGTCTTAGTTGTTGCTTGAGACTAAGGGATGCTTCATCAGAGAGAGTGTTGAAGACAGGTATTGTTTGAGTGCCATGGAGGGTGGTGTGGGTGTGATTTATGGTGTAAATATTTTGAAGTAAACTTGCACCATTTCCTTAATACCCTCCTGGTCGTGGGTCAAGTTGCCCACCGTATCTTTGAGGGATAAGATTTTATTTCTCTGTTTATAGTAGATGTGTGGAAGAATGTGGTACTAACATCTCTATTACAAAGTCAGTTGATTCCGATTTCAAATTCTATAAGTCCTCCTCATATTTGAGAATGTTTGAGTACTCATTTTGGAAGTGTGTGTCCAAGTTTTGGAGAAATCTGCTGAAGGGGAATTGAGGGAAATTCTGAATACCAGCCAGTCGGGCCATGATATATTTCTTCCTATGAAATATGTTACCAAAAATTTCTTTATTCCATTTCAAGGCATTGTGTTAGAATTCTGAGGTGGCATGGGTCAGAGTATCATTATTGGAGAAACTTTGGTGAATGATCAATGATAGATCAGGGTGGCCACACCATATTGTTTCAAACCTAAAGGGCCTATTGTGGTTAGTTTGGGCATTATAAAGAGAGAGAAGCAAAGGGCAATGATCTAAGTGGGTTCTGGGAAGGTGGGTGACACTGGCATTTGGCTACAGATCAATCCAGTCACTAATGGCTAAGCATCTGTCTAGTCTTTACAAAATGAGACTATGTCTGTTAGAGTACCTTTTATTACTTCAAGTATATTTACTGCCTTTGAAACCTAGGTCGATTAAGTTACACTTATTAATACAATTCTAGAAGTGGTTTGCTCTAGTAGCACTAATGATATTACCACCAAATTTATCTCTGGATTTTAGGACTTCATTGAAGTCACCCCCTACTAGCCATTTTCTTTTAAACACAGATGCTATATCTACCAAATATTCCCATAGTTTAATCCTATCATTAAAGATATTGCTAGCATATATTGCACTAAAAAGAAAGAAGTTGGGGGGGGATACCTTGAACATGACATGGACACCCTGAGGAGTAGTAGAGACCTCTTCAAGATTGATAAGGTCAACCTTCCATACGACCACTATACCACCAGATTGGCTATTTGCAGGGGATTCAAACTGGGAACTAAACTATAGCTCAGTGGTTAGGTGTTTGTGGTAAGCCATGCGAGTCTCAAGGAGAACTAGAACTACGGGGTTGTGGAGTTTGACCAAGGAGGAGCAATGCCTCATAAAGTTGGCACTATTGGCACCCCTATCATTCCATATGATGAAGTTCATCAAAAGCTTCTATTGGTGTGGTGCCTTCCTCTTGACACCCTTCCCCTTCCCTTTGGTTAGTGCTCTCTCACTCTCCCTCCCTAGTGATGGTAGTAGCAAAGCTATGGATTGCTCTAAGTTTGTAATGAGGGCACTTGGAGTTTGAGGCTGCAACTTGACAGTTTTCTTGGGCAGAGCGCAATAAGCATTTTGCTGAGACACTCTTTGAATTCTATCACTTGGCTCTTTTCCAACAGTATGACTGTTGTTTTTTGTACCCCTAGGTTTGTTAGGATTTCCTCCGCTACCATATTGGACTCATTGAGAAAGTCCAGTGTCTGATGGAGCACTAATTTTGGGCCCTTCGGCGAGGCCATTGGAAATGGAGCAACTGAAGAGGATATCACTGGCCCCATTTATAGGATCGATGTGGGTGGCTACAAAAGAAATGATGGGGTTTCCGGTGGATTTTCTGAACCGATCTTTGCGAAATAGGGCATTGTCTAGCATACCTGGCTCATTAGTAGTTTGAACTTCTCTGTTGACAGGTTCCTTGCCCCGATCGAGTACTGGTCTTGGAGGAGTGTGGTTAGCCATAACTGGTGGCCAAAGCTCGCCAAGCCATGGTTCAGACCCACCGTTATGGTATGTCCGAGGAAGAGAGGGTCTTGCACATGGATCGATACTGGGACTGAGCATATCTTCACGTTGAAGACTTGGCTTTGCCCCTGCATGGCCATCTCTAGCCACGATCCCGATGAATGATTTGGCGAGAGTGGTGCGAAGATCAGCGTCAATAATGGAATGGGTTCTTCCTCCATTTTTTCTAGATTTGTTGCTGGTTGTTGGGTCATTGTTAGTATCGAATTTAGAGGCTATTATGGTGGGAAGTTGATTACCCAAAGTGGTAATAACAGGGACGTTTCCCTTGATTTCATTAGTGTTGGTAGATTACTTCTAGTGCAGGGGTCTACTTGATGAGACGGTCGATGTCACTTCCCCCAGTGTAGAGTGATGATTACTTGTTGCAGATGGCTAATTTGGTAAAATATTTGGGGCTAAATTCAGGTATGGATTTGATAGAGACAAGGGGAGAGGAAGAACTATGGGGGAGGGGGGTGGAGTGTAAATATGGTGTGCATGTGTGGGTGTGTGTTGGCATGATCCCTAATTGGGGGTTCATCTTTGGGCCACTTGCCTAGAGTGAGCACCATTTCTGGATTTAGGTTTGGGTACTAGGGGGTCTTTCCTGGGTTGGGTAATAGAAACCGTGGGCTGGGGATATTTTGGAATCTTTTTTGTTTGGGGCTGTGTCAGTGGGCTTAGCGTAAAATTAGAGGGGGTGGGGGTATGCAAATTGTCAACCTTTAGCTTACCTGGTTGATTCCTTAGCCCCTTATCTGTAGAATGCATAGATTTCCCCTTGTAATGAAATGTTTGAATGTTTAAAAATTTACCTGTAGCAACATCAACCATTTTTACCTGGATCCCTTTAGCTTCTGTGATTGGTTTTTGATGTGTGGGGTTGTTGAGCCTTTGTTGCCCTTTCCTGTTCTTATGGAATCTCAGAATTTGCCACTCTTCTTTGTCTTTTTTAGGATGGTTCGGCGGTGGCTCGACCGGTTGATTGGTGATTGGGATTGTTTGGTAGTTACATCTGTTGTTGGTATGACCAATTCTCTCACAACCTATACACGTGATGCCTTCACCTTCATTGACAATCAGTTAAGTGTGTAAACCAATTGTGACAGTCTTGATGACCGGTGATTCCAGTGGAACTTGTATGCATAACCTTGCATTATCTACCTCTTAAAGTGGAGGATGCGCAGGAGTCCACTTTGAGGAGCCTACCAGCTCTTGCTCCTATTCTTTCTAAGATATCTCGGTCATAAAATTCTGTTGGTAGTTAGGGGAGACGTATCCAAATTGCAGTGGAGGTGAGGATAGTTACACTAGGGAAAAAAATTGGTTCCCATCTGCGCACTGTTAGGAAGTTCCCGAAAACGAACCATGGCCACCATGAAGAGCCTTGGTCATGCTCTCTTCCAAATTGAACTTAACAGTGAAAAAATCACATCCTAGATCAATTAGGATGAGATTTTTCTCTGGCTTCCACTGCTTATTTAGTTTAGTTTTGAGTGTTAGGTGTGGGATTCTTCCCGCAAAAAGTTTAACTATGACATAGAAGCGCCAGGGGTGGTCTTCCTTTATCTTCTTGAGTTAGAGCAATGCGATCATTCACCGTTGGTATCTCTAGTAATATGTCATTTGGGATGTTGTCCGAGTTGTAACTACTTGTGGTGGTTAATCTCTTTCCTCTAATGCCTCTTTGAAGGATTGCTCGGGGGTTAGATCCTCCATCATTGGGTTTTCTGTGGAAGGAAGGTTTGGTGGTTCCGGTGGAATGAGGTGCAAAGATTCCACGACATTGAATGGTGATGAGGTGATACCTGAAGTATGCAGATGTTAGTTTTAGTTGTAGAGAGTGGTCAACGTCTCACTCTCTCTCTCTCTTTAGAGTTGTACTTGAATAATATCTTCACGTATGGTCGTATATAGGTTAAGGCTTGTCTTTGGTTTCTTAAACTAAAACCTTTTGCCTACCATCGTCGGTTGAAAGACAAGTACATGGATAATAATTCACATATTTTAATTTAAGATTAATAATGTAAAATTTGACAATGCACAGATTAGTAATGTGAATATTGACAATGTAATGGTTAGTTATGAACATACTGTTTATACCATTTTATTATACATTATCCCACATAAAGTAATATACAGATTCATACCAAACTTATATATGTATTATTTGTGTGAATAAGGAAAAATACCTAACGGTGTATAACTCACAAAATTTTGTGCAGATAAGAAAAAGACAATCAAACTTTTTTTTGGTAAATAAAAGATTTTATTACCAAAATGGGTGTTGAATTACAAAACATTGGGTCACTGAGAGTTGGACATTAGTCCCAACACTTCAAATCAGACTCATGATCAAAATCAATTATGAACTAAAACTACAAGGCAAACTACTTACTACTTAAATAGGGTAGAAATCAAAACTTGCTACCAACTAGCTACTTTGGGTTTTTGACTACCTTTAAAATACACCTCTTGAATTATATTGTTGGTCATTAGATTCACAAAAATATTGCTTATTTTGAAATAATCCCATGTTCCTTTCTCTCTAAATAGAGTAGACTACAGTTGCAAAACATATTCTGTACACCTCTGCTCTAGTACACCTTCCACTAGCAAAATTGATTGCCCATTGTAATTCATCATCCCAGGTCCTAGGCCTCATTTTAATACCTTCCCATTTGAGAGGTTTCTACCAGACTTGAGCAGCCACTTCACTTGCGAAGAACAAGTGGGAGTGACTTTCAGTTTCCTGGCCACACAAAGGACATGTTGTATCGCTAGTCATCCCCCATTTACTTAGTCTATCCCTTGTATATAGATTTCCATGAGCTACTAGCCATAATACAAAGATCCATTTAGGCAGTCAAAGGTTGTTACATACCATTTTTCTTCAGGCCACGTTTGGAAACTCACCTCTTAGCCTTTGGTAAAATTGCTTTGAAGAGGGGTGATCCATATTGTGTATGTCAATTAGTTCATATCCTGCTTCTATTTAATACTTTGAGGACTTCATAATCTTTTGAATATCCATGAAGTCTGTTTTGGAATGTCTTCTAGGAAGTTCCTATTAGCCCTATAATAATAATGTATCCATTTAACTCATAGTTTGTCTTTCTTTTGGCATAAGTTCTAGAGCAATTTGCTAATAGCCGTTTTGCTCCAAGTTGTGATGTTTAAGATGTTTAGGCCCCCAGTAGCTGTAGGTTGACATACTATATCCCAGGCCAATATGTTTTCTTTGAGAGTTTAGCACCACCAGTCTACAAGAAACTTCTACATGTAGCTTCTATGATCTGCACAACTTTCTTAGGGAGCACAAAGATCTGAGCTCAGATGACTTGTACAGAAAATAAGACAGATTTGATGAATTGTTCTCTACCAGCACATGATAGGAACTTGGTAGTCCAAGATTTGATTCTCCGTAGAATCTTATCAAGCAGAGGCTTACATTGCACACATGAGACTCTTTTGCAGCTTAAGGGAACCCCTAGATATCTGAAGGGAAGTTCTCTTTTAGTGAATCCAAGCATCTGCAGAAAATTTTGTTGCACATTAGTGTTCATGCCTTCGAAGTAGACTAAACTTTGGCAGGGTTAGCTATGAGTCCAGAAATAGTTGAGAAGTGCTGAAAGTGCTCAATCAAGTATCTTACTAATGTAACATCACCTCTATAGAAAAGAAGTTGATCATATGCGAACCCCAATTGGATGATATTCAGCTTGACACACTTGGGGTGGAAATTGAAATTAGGATTTTGCCCCAATTACTTCAATACTTTGCTCAAGTAATCCATCACTAACACAACACAAATAGGAAGGGATATATAGGGCCCCCTTGCCTCAGACCCTTTTTGGAATCAAAAGGTTTAGAAGGCTTCACATTTATAATGATTGAGAAAGATACTGTCCTAAGTCATGTCATTATCCCGCCCACAAACCACTAGGGAATTTCAGACCAATCAGCACTTGCTCAATAAATGTCCACTCCACAGAATTATATGCTTTTTGCATGTCAATATTAAGCATACATCTTGGAGAAATACCCTTCTTCCCGAAGCCCCTTACCAGTTCATGGCTCAATAAAATGTAATCAATTATAACCCTCCCAACAAAAGTAGCCTGGCTACTATTAACTAGGTAATCCGTGACATTCCACTTCCTCTTTGTAATAACCTTGGAAATCAGTTTGAACAGTATATTGCAATAAGATATAGGCCTAAACTCCTTAATATTAGAGGGAGATTGTACCTTAGGAATCAATGTAATAGTGGTGCATTTGATTGCCTTATACATCCATGTGGTTGGAAAGAACTGGATCACATCATTTGAAACATCCTCACCAATAGTAGACCATGCTTTGTTGAAGAAGTAGGCATTAAAATCATCACATCTTGAGGACTTTAGATCAGATATATCTTTCAAAGCTAAGTAGACTTCTTCTCTTGTGACTGGAGCTATAAGGGACATTTGTTGTTCTCGATTTAGAATGGGGCCAACAGCTAGCACACTAGCTATAATTGCAGGTAGTTGTATAGCAATCCCTTGTAAAATCCAATGACATTTGCTTCAATTGCCCTGTCAGTGTGTACCACATCTCCACTAGTAGTGATTAGCCTATTAATGTGATTGTGGGCAATCCTATTCTTGACACAAGCATGGAAAAAAGCTGAGTTTGGTGTCTCCTAGCCTCAACCATGGAACCCTAGATTGTTGCCTCAGGATACTTTCCTATACTAGGATCTATTTCTCTAAGTTGAGTTTAAGCTCTTTCTCTGTATCATATAAATTTGGATCATTATAGCAGGTTCTTAGCTTCTCTTGAATATTATATAGATCTTGGCTGATATTTTGTATCCTCTACTTGATTTTACAGAACCCATGTTCATTTAAAGCTTTCATCCCTTCCTTTATTAGTTTGAGTTTATGCTAGATTATTCCATATACTCCCCTTTGCACAGTATAATTTTACATAGTAGAGACAACACTAAGAAATTCTATATGAGCAGCCAAGTGATTTAGGAACCTAAAGGGTCTTGCCACCTTTCTTGGATTTCTACTGAATGTAATGCAAAGCATGGAATGGTCAGAAAAATAAGGGTCTTTAGCTTCAACTGCAAGCTGGGGCCATAGAGACATCCAAGAAGGATTGACCAGAGCTCTATCCATTCTGGTGTGAATATGTGAATTAGTCCAGGTATAGAACCTTCCCTCTATTTTCATCACTGTTAGGCCAGTTGACCCCAAGAATTCCTCAAAATCTTTCACCTCTATATCTTGTATTGCACTTCTTCCCATTCTGTCATCATTTTGGAGTACTGTATTGAAATCTCTTATAATGAGCTGTGTGCTCTGAATATTGATCTCCATTGCTGTCAGATCCTGTTATAGGTGCTTCCTATCAACAATTGCATGAAGGCTATATACTGCAGTGAATTCAAACTTAGTAGTACAATCTGCACTTCTGATAACATAGTGAATGAATTGAGAGCTTGTAAAAAGCACTGTAACATTAACCTGCCTGTGATCCCATACTAGCAAAATCCTTCCTCGCCCATTAGTATCATAGTTATCATGCCAAATCCAGGTAGGATAGACTTTCTTTATAATCCTTGAGGCATTTTGTTTAATGACTCTATGTTCTATAATGGCTAAAACTACTATTTTCTCTATATTTACTATCTTCTTCATATATCAGTGCTTAAAAAGCTTACTGAAACCCCTAACATTCCAAGTAGCAATAATCATTGATGATTGCTGTAGGGGTCAGGAGGCTTTCCTCCTTGGCTAGAGCTGCATCTTGTGTCCATCTTTCCTAAAGCTGCTTGCAACACCTGCTGAAATGAGGTTCCTCTCATAGGGTGAAACCATTCTCAACATCCACCAGGTATTGACTACTTTCATCGACTACCTAAGGCCTTGCAATTGCCTTTTCTTTTACTTTTTTCCATCCATCTTTTCCATTTTCAGGATCACCCTATACCTCCTCTGATGGCACCTCAGGTATTGGTAGTATTGGGGAATCCTTGCTTTGCCAGACTTGCTTAGTCTTTCTTGTCTCATTCTTGGCTTTCTTAGGTTGGTTCTTTACTTGCTCGTCCTGACAGATATGTCCAAGTTGGCAGCATAGTGGATAGTATTGAGGCCACCATTCATATCTAACCTTTTTGTCATAGGGCTTGCCAGATGAATCCAACACTTTGACAATTTCAGGTAGTGGGACAGTTATGTCCATTTCAATAAGAACTCGAGCATTATATTAATGAATGTTGAGGTTTATACATGTACTAAAGCTAGAAATAAGTACCGAATGTCACATCTCCTTTTTTACCTACACCCCCGGAAGGGGCATATAGGGAGTTTTTCCAATTTAAGTGACAATCGAAACGGGATTATTTGTTTATTAAATTTAGAGTCGCCACTTGGGATAATTTATGGTGTCCCAAGTCACCGGTTCAAATCCCGTATCGAGGAAAAGATTGACCCTGTATTACAGTCCGCGAACCAGAAATCCGAGTAAGGAATTCTGTTAACCCGGGAGAAGGTGTTAGGCATTTTCGGGATCCGTGGTTCTAGCACGGTCGCTCAACTGTTATATTTGGCTTAATAATCTGATTTTAAACAATTACGAACCTACACAAATTTAACTTTTTATCCGCTTTTATTCATTTTTAGAGAAAATTACAACGTCATTAAAACATGTCTCAAACCACGTCACATAAATGCACCCGTGATCTTTGACATATTTTAACATCATTATGATTTGGATTTGGGTCACATAAATACATACCCGAATTTAGGAAAGTAATATTATTAAAATACGCGCCTAAAGCAACTAACGCATTTGCAGCTTTGCGAGGGCCATGGAAGTTCAACTAAATGGCACGCCTCGATTTCTAAGGATAAACAAAATTAATTAAGTGAGGGCCATGCATTTTAAGATTTTGTTCGGCACGACACGCCTCGATTCATGCTAACTTCTGGATTTAATAATGAGGGCTATAGCTATTTGTTGTTAAATATGGCGCACCACAAGTTCATTTTAAAAGAGTCAACGTTAATTAAGGAAAAAGCCTCAAGGACTTCAAAGGACCTTTAAACCGAAATTTAAACTTACGTTGCGACCTAGGTGATTAAATGTCCGCTTCCTTTTCAAATCTGGACCCAAGGGAGTCCGATAACTCATTGCAAGCGTGATGAAACTACTATTTTTTTTAAATGACTTGAACTAGTCCCCAAAAGAGGGCCCAACTCGGAAACATGGCGCAATAGCAAAGCAGGGACTCAGGACAGAGTTTTTGTAGCAACACAAACATCACACAGGCAAGGAATTAAATGATCCCAAATTAATGCTTTCTACATTAAACGTTGCGGGAAAAACAAATTGTCATGCTGATTCAGATTCGGGCAGTAGGCTATTGACACATTGCACAGACTATTTCATCGTTTAGTCTATACATTTGAATTTTCAACAAAAGAACAACTCTTTAAAGGGCTTTATACATATGCTGAGTTCTGGTTTCACATCAGCACACTTAAATAACCTCATAGTTTTAACTTGTTAAAATAAATATGAGAAGAACTAGACTAGGCCAGGACACTCCCAACACAAAACCAAAATTGACGTCTATTTGAAATTCCTCATTGAAACAGAATACTTACACGAACTAAAGAGAAATATTGGACAAACAGACTCCTAAAATTATTGTACTTCAAACCATAAGAAAGCATGTTCTGAAAACTAAATGGAAAAAGTAGGATATGAACCAATTGTGTTGGACCCAAAGGTTCAAATTAATGCCTTTGAATCATGGTCAAGCCAAGTAGCTTCAACTAATCAATTGAATCCCTATTCCTTAATTAAATAACACATTTAAAGGTTCAAATAGTCCTGAATCATTACTTTCAAGCCAAATCTTAAAATGAAATACAATAGTAACGATATAAAATGGCTACACATGATGCCTACACCAGAGAACACATGAAGGAATTATAGGGAAATCCAATAAGCATTTGACAAAGAAACATATAGCCACTTCAACTTGGTTGCATGACCTTCAGCTTTACATTTCATACATGATTCAGGAGTCAATACGTACCTGGAATTGAAGAAAGAAATAAGAGAGCAAACAGTTAATCAACAACAGCAGTAAAGTCAACCCAGAAACAGCAACGCAGAGAAATCGAATGTCATTTGAACTAAGTTGAAACTCCAGATTCAATTATGACTCCAAACACAAAATCCAAAATCAGTTTGCAAAATACACCCAAATTCAGCTCATTCTAAGCCTCAGATGGAATCAAAATGCTTCAGGACTCGAAAACTTCAGAAATCAAAGAAGAGAAAAAAGTTCAATGGAACAGTGAAAACTTTAGCCATTTTGATTTTTCTGATTTTTCTATTCCAGTCTCCTCTTCTTTGAGCCTCAAGTAATGATGCCTTTATAGGCAAGTTACTAAGGCAACAAATATCAACTATGTTTTGCATTTTAGTCCCTCAATTACTGACTTGTCTGCTGAGTAAGGCTCTTTTTCAGCTTCTAAGAAGCTTCCTAGGCAGTTACCAACAGATTCCCTACCCCTATTTCCCCAAATTACCCCTTTAGAGCCCTGTTTTTTACTGAAGCATACCACATGGGTCAAGTTAACCCAAGGTTGAGCCCCAAGCCTAGGCTTGCGACCTGGACTGACTTTCCTTTCCTTTGGGCTTTCAAATTAACATAAATCCAACCCAATTCAGCAATGCACAATAAACCTACCCCAAAATTCAAGCCAACAGGGGTTGTAAACCAACCCAAATAATGACAGTCGAGTAATTTCGGAACATGTAAGAAGCTACGAGTGATGATTTTCCTTTCTTATTTTTCCTTAAGCCAACATCCTAGATTGTCATTAAAACTAAACTACCAATTCGACAACAATCTACCTAAACTAATTATCAGAAAACTTCATAGCCTAGAATAAAAATCAAATAAAGACAGGAGGATATCGACTAAGAGAAAGAAAACTAAAGAGATGGAAAAGAACCAAATGCACAAACACATATCAAACAAACTGCCTTAGAGGGGGAAACTGAATTCAAAATACGGATACAGAAAAAAAAGAATCCGAAAGAGACGAAGGAGAAAGACTAACAAAAAATGCAAAGAAAGAAAAAGAAATTACCAGTTTAGACTTGAAATCAACGGGTAATTCTAATTTAGTCTTGAAATGGTATAAATCGTCTGTTCTTTGTCAAGAACATACGAAGAACATCACTTCGAGACAAACCAGGCTTGGAACAAACGGGGAACTTGGAGGGGTGACCTTACATGAGGGAACCCGACTTTGACCTCCAGAACTTCGAACCCTAAATTTACGATTCGAGAGGCTTTGGGAGGAATTTGAAAGAACTGGATGGGGATTTGAGATGAGTGGAATGAGGTGGTTATAGGATGTGATTTTGGGAGGAATTGGAGGTGGCGCCGCCAGGCTTGGGGTGGTGAGAATTAGGGTGGCGGGTTAGGGTTTATGTTTCTGAGGAGTGAGGAAGACGAGTGGGGGGGGGGGGGGTGGAAAGTGTTTGGACAATAATATACCTAGGGACCCCGTGTTCCCAGCCGTTCGATCGAGAAACCTCGACGGTTGGGATTGAACACTTGGTTAAACGGTGTCGTTTGGACACTAGACGGGGCAGAATGAGTTGGGGTGCGGGTTTGGGCCAGTTCGAGTGGGTCTCGGGGAAAATATACTTGGGCCTGGGGAGATTGAATTAAAAACAGCCCAAATATCAGAATTTGTATTCCTTTCCAATTTCTTTTTATTTTCAAATTCTTTTAATTAATTCCAAATAAAATTAAAACCTGAATAAAAAATCTTAAAAGTAGATTATCCTACCAAATTCAAATGATTAACTCTAAATAATAATTACCACAACTAATTAAATACCAAATTAAATAAAAACTACCAAAGTTCGAAACTAAAAATTTAAAATGCAAAAATAAGTTATTTTTTGTGATTTTTCCATTTTTATAAAACACTAAATTATTAATTAATTCAAGAATGCAAGATTAGATCCTAAATGCAAATGTAGTGTATTTTTATATTTTCATGAATTAAATAAAATAAACATGCACAGACAAATGCAACCAATAGCAAAAAAATGCTACGAAATTGCAAATAATGGAAAAATTTATTTTCTTGAATCTATGGGAATAACTCATATAGGGCAAAAATCACGTGCACACAGCTGCCCCTCTTTGCCCGAAAACACGAAGAGTTTTCGTGCAAAGATAAAGTGAGCGGATACGAGCGATTTTTGCCCGTTTGAATACTCCCTGGGAAGCATTTTCTAAAGATTTGACCGTACCCTGCTTCCGAGGTCGCTTACATATCCTTGGATATAAAGGAATAAGGTCAGTGTGTTTCGGGAAGTTTTGGTAGCTGGGACTACCATGCAGCTGTGATTTCACTGTTGCTTCTACTGCTACTGCTTACTGAACCCCCTTATTAAACCATGATAAAATGAAAAGAAGCTAGACTAGACTATGATCTATGTATTACAAAATACTATCTACATCTTCAAACATGCTCTTGTTGTTCTTGTTGACTTGCTGACTTGTACTCTCCCGGTGGAACCCCTTGTTGCCGCCTTGAATTGTAATCTGAGATGTTTTCCCTTTATCCAGGTGGATGCCTGATTGCTGAAACTTGAATGTATTCCCTTGTTCTCCAGGTGGGCGCCTGATTGCTGAATTTGAACTGTACCCCCTTATTTTTCAGGTGGGTGCCTGATTGCTAAACTTGAAATGTATTCCCCTGTTTTCTAGGTGGGCGCCTGATTGCTGAACTTGAAATATATTCCCTTGATATTTACTTGGGCGCCTGATTGTTGAACTCGAAATGTATTCCCTTGTTCTTCAAGTGGGCGCCTAATTGCTGAACTTGAAATGCATTCCCGTGTTCTCCAGGTGGGTGCCTGATTGCTGAACTTGAAATGTATTCCCTTGTTCTCTAGGTGGGCGCCTGATTTCCACAAAATAAACAAAACAAAGAAAACTTCTACCCGAGTTTGACATATTACCAAATATCACTAAGAACTTGTAACCTGAAACTTGGACTATACTCCCTTGTTCTCCAGGTGGGTGCCTGATTACTAAACTTGAAATGTATTCCCTTGTTCTCCAGGTGGGCGCTTGATTGCTGATCTTGAAAAATGTATTCCCTTGTTCTCCAGGTGGGCGCCTGACTGCTGAACTTGAAAAATGTATTCCCTTGTTCTCCAGGTGGGCGCCTGATTACTGAACTTGAAAATGTATTCCCTTGTTCTCCAGGTAGGCGCCTGATTGCTGAATTTGAAAAATGTATTCCCCTGTTCTCCAGGTGGGCGTTTGATTTCCAAAAAATAAACCAAACAAAGACAACGTCTGCCCCGGTTTGATGCTGGGCGCATTGAATCATGTTACCAAATATCTCTATGAATTTGAAAGTTAAATCCCATTATCCATGAGGGTCCCGAAAACTCCTAGTTAAATGACGGCTTTAAAAAATCTAAATCATATCTTCTAAAGGTGTTACTCCTGCTACATGTTGTTATCTAAGAGTCTGAAACTACATTCCATTATCCAGGAGGGTCCTGACGAAAAAAATTAAATTCCATTATCCAGGAGGGTCCTAAAATTTAAAATCAAATCTCATCTTAAGGGTGAAAATTTCAGAGCTAAATACAACTTCCTAACAGTGAAACTTATGCTAAATCTTAGCATCTAAGGGTGGTATTAAACTAAGTCTCATTATTCAGGAGGGTCCTTAAACTTTCAAATTGAATCTTATCCTAAGCATGAAAACTTCAAAGCCAAACTTATATTTCCTCAAGGTAGAGCCTAGCCAGATCTTGTTACTCATGAACGTTTTAAATTTTAACTAAGTCCCATTGTCTAGGATGGTCCTGAGAATTTTTAAGATTAAATCCCATTATCCAGGACGGTCCTGAAATTTTAAAATTATATCCCATTATCCAGGAGGGTCGTGAAAATTTAAAACTAAATCCCATTATCCAGGAGGGTCCTGAGAATTTAAAAACTAAATCTCATTATCGAGGAGGGTCTTGATAACCTTTTAAAATTAAATCCCATTATCCAAGAGGGTCCTGAAAATTTAAAACTGAATCTCATTATCCAGGAGGGTCCTGAGAATTTAAAAACTAAATCTCATTATCCAGGAGGGTCCTGAGAACCTTTTAAAATTAAATCCCATTATCCAGGAGGGTCCTAAAAATTTTAAATTAAATTCCATTATCCAGGAGGGTCCTGAGAATTTAAAAACTAAATCTCATTATCCAGGAGGGTCCTGAAAACTTAAAAACTAAATCTCATTATCCAGGAGGGTCCTGAAAATTTTAAAATTAAATCCCATTATTCAGGAGGGCCCTGAAAATTTTAAATTAAATTGCAGTATCCAGGAGGGTCCTGAAAAATCCTACTTGAATCCTATCCTGAAACTTCAAATGAAATCCCATTATCCAGGCGGGTCCTGCAAACTTCAAATGAAATCCCATTATCCAAGAGGGTCCTGAAGTTTAAGGTCAAATCTGTCTGGTGCTTGCCTTTCCTTATGGAGGGTTTCCCCGAAACAAATGAAACTTTCTGCGCCTATTTCAATCAAAGAAAAATCTTGTTAGCCTAAAATGTGGTGGTTAGTTGATGGCATTCTTTGCTAAAAGTCTTTTCATCGCATTGTTTTGTTTTGACTGGCTTCCCCGAACTGGCCCTGAACCGCTTGGCTTTCTGACTGATTTTCAATCCACGTGACCTCAGATGACCCGAATGTTCTATACCCGAACTGTTGTTTCACCTCTGACCCCATTAACTAAACTTCTGCATCTCCCATGAAATTACTGAATCATTCCGCCGATGGAACTTTCACTGGCACCTTATGTCCCGTTTCACATCATACTACCTCTAGCAATGCCTTAGCTGCCCTACGCCTTGTGCAACTTTGGAAGTTGGTAGTAGGCTTTGAAATTCCTTCTTATTTGCTTAAACAGAACTGACATTGGGAACATCTTAGAGAAATAAATCCAAAAGAAGTGAAATGCAATGACTTTCAGAGTTAAGGATAAGAAAAATCCAAAAGGGGAAGAATTTCTGAGGAAAAAAGAAAAGTGACTTATCTGAGTGGAGCAACTGACACTAATGATCATGACATGCATTTCGGATTAATCGGCCCAATCTGTCCAACCAAACAACTTTTAGTTGCCATACTTGTTGCCCCAGAATTTCCATAACCTGATTTCTTCACCAAAACCTTGACCTTGTTCGGCCTGCGGTGCCCCGAAGGGTTTTCACCAACAAGCCTCTCTCATTTGTTTATCTCTCAACTCACTTTTGCCTCAAGGTGCCCGTGAGGGTTTTCACCAATAAGACTCTCTCATTTTTGATTTCTCTCAGCTCCTGTCGCCTTATGGTGCCCGTGAGGGTTTTCACCAATAAGACTCTCTCATTTTCGATATTTTTCTGCTTGGACCAAAGTGTTGCCCTTGATATGAATCACCTCCACTTGCTTGACTTGACATCTCTCGAAGACTGATCGGAAAGTCTTTCTTTGGACTGTAACGTGAGCTTTTGGATAGGGTTAGAAACAAAGGATATCAAAAGCTCAAAACAATTCGAATGGGTTCAAAATTACAACTTTCGGAATCATATTTCTGACAACAACCACAACTTCTACCCCAGTTTCTTGTTTGGGGACTTTTGGATTTTTATTTTGATGGGACAGAGCCATGAGGCTGCCTACGTATCCTTAAAAGGAATCAGGTCGAACGTAGTTCATGTCATAGAAATTACTTTGTTGTTGTGATTTTCTCTTTTCTCTTTCTTTTCTTTCTCTTTTTTGCTTTCTTTTCTCTTTTTATTGTTTTTTCTTCTTTTTTTCCATTCTTTTCTTTTTTTTTCATTCTTTTCTTTCTCTTTTTTTTTCTTTCTCTTTTTCTCTTCTTCCTTTACTTATCTTTCACGCTTGTATTTCTGATATTTGCTACTGATTCCGAAAGAAGTGTATGAAAGAAAATAAATAAGGCTCAAAGGGGGTAACAAACGATAAAGTGTTTAGATAACGGAACAAAATGCCTTCGTCATTCCAAATCTTCAAAAATATGCCAAGTACAAACAAATATAAATTAACCAGAGAAAATGATACATAGTATCTCTTGACCGCATCAGAATTAATGGCCATTTCGACACACTTGCCTTCTATATCTGTTAAATACAAAGCGTCATTTGACAACACTCTAGTTACGATGAATGGCCCCTACCAGTTTGGAGCGAACTTGCCTTTGGCCTCAGCTTGATGTGGAAGGATACGTCTCAATACTAACTGACCCACTTCAAACTTCCGTGGACGCACTTTCTTATTATATGCTCTGGCCATTCTCTATTGATACAACTAGCCATGACACACTGCTACTAATCTTTTCTCATCAATCAGAATCAATTGTTCCAAGCGGGTTTTGACCCACTTATCATCATCGATCTCAACCTCCGCGACAATTCGAAGGGATGGAATTTCCACTTCTGCGGGTGTCACTGCTTCGATGCCATATACCAACAAATAAGGAGTCGCCCCTACTGAAGTACGGACAGTAGTGCGATAACCCAGCAATGCAAACAGCAGCTTTTCATGCCATTGCCTAGAACCCTCCACCATTTTTCGAAGTACCTTCTTTATATTCTTGTTGGACACCTCAACTGCTCCGTTTGCCTTAGGGCGGTACAGGATAGAATTGCGATGTGTAATCTTGAACTGCTGACATATCTCTTTCATCAGATGACTATTGAGATTAGCCCCATTGTCTGTAATGATCACTTTTGGTATCCCAAACCGGCAAATGATATTTGAGTGAGCAAAATCAACCACCGCCTTCTTGGTTACAGACTTGAATGTTTTAGCCTCTACCCACTTGGTGAAGTAGTCTATGGCCACCAGAATGAACTTGTACCCGTTTGATGCTGATGGCTCAATTGGCCCAATGACATCCATGACCCATGCAACAAAAGGCCACGGTGCAGACATCGTGTGTAATTCAGATGGTGGAGAATGAATCAAATCTCCATGCACTTGGCACTGATGACATTTACGCACGAAACTGATACAATCTCGCTCTATAGTGAGCCAATAATAACCTGCTCGGAGAATCTTCTTTGCCAACACGTACCCATTCATGTGCGATCCACAGACTCCAGAATGTACTTTGGTCATAATAGCTGTAGCCTGCGTAGCATCTATGCATCTCAACAGCCCAAGATTTGGAGTCCTTTAGTACATAATCCCTCGGCTGAAGAAAAAAGTGCTTGCCAACCGCCTAATTGTTCTCTTTTGATCACTTGTGGCTTGTACTGGATACACCCCCATACTGATGTATTACTTGATATGGTGAAAACAAGGATCCCCATCTAGCTCTTTTTCTACCACATTATAATAAACATGCTGATCGTGGATCTGAATTTGCAAAGGATCCATATAAGCCTTATCGGGATGGTGCAACATTGACGCCAGAGTAACCAAAGCATCAACGACTTCATTGTGTATCCTTGGAATATGTCTGAACTCTATTAATTGGAACCGTTGACAAAGATCCTGCAAGCACTGTCGGTATGGTATGAGTTTTAAATCTCGTGTTTCCCATTCTCCCTAAATCTGGTGCACCAGAAGGTCCGAGACACCCAAGACCAAGACTTCCTGGACACCTATATCCACAGCCATCCTTAAACCCAAAATGCATGCCTCGTACTCAGCCATGTTGTTAGTATAGTAGAACCAAAGCTGAGTTGTAACAGGGTAGTGATGCCCTATTTCAGAAACAAGTACCGCTCCTATCCCAACGCCTTTCATGTTAGCAGCCCCATCAAAGAAAAGTTTCCATCCTGGCCTTTCAACCTGTTCCAACTCATCAATGTGTATTACCTCTTCATCAGGGAAGTAAGTCTTCAGAGGTTCATATTCTTCATCCACTGGGTTCTCAGCCAAATGATCGGCCAATGTCTGGGCTTTCATTGCAGTCCTAGTCACATAGACGATGTCAAATTCTGTGAGCAAGATTTGCCACTTTGCGAGCCTACCTGTAGGCGTAGGTTTCTGAAAGATATACTTTAACGGATCCAAACAAGAGATGAGGTACGTAGTGTAAGATGACAAATAGTGCTTCAACTTCTGTGCCACCCAAGTGAGGGCGCAACACGTCCTCCCAAGATGAGTGTACTTAACCTCGTAATATGTGAACTTCTTGCTGAGATAATAGATGGCATGCTCCTTTCTACCGGTAATGTCATGCTGACCCAACACACAACCAAATGAATTGTCCAAGACCGTCAAATACAGAATCAAAGGTCTCCTGGTTCTGGCGGGACCAACACAGGTGGGTTTGACAAGTACCTCTTTATCTTATCAAATGCTTCCTAACATCCATCTGTCCACTTGACCGCAACATCTTTCTTTAACAATTTGAAGATAGGCTCACAAGTTGTCGTGAGCTAAGCAATAAACCTGCTGATGTAATTCAATCTCCCCAACAGACTCATCACCTCAGTCTTGTTCTTTAGGGGTGGCAATTTCTGGATAGCTTTGATCTTTGACGGGTCTAATTCAATACCCCAGTGGCTGACTATGAATCCCAACAACTTTCCAGACGGAACACTGAATGCGCATTTTGCATAATTGAGCTTGAGATTGTACCTGCAAAGCCTTTGGAAGAACTTTCTCAGATCTCTGACATGGTCAGACTGCTTTCTAGACTTTACAATCACATCATCCACATAAACCTCGATCTCCATGTGTATCATGTCGTGGAATATGGTCGTCATTGCCCTCATGTAGGTTGCCCCAGCATTTTTCAAACCAAATGGCATGACCCGATAGCAGTACTTTCCCCATGGCGTGATGAATGCCGTCTTTTCTGTGTCCTCCTCATCCATTAAGATTTGGTGGTAGCTCGCATAACAATTCACAAAAGAACCAATCTCATGTTTGGCACAATTATCGATCAATATATGGATGTTCGGCAATGGGAAGTTATCCTTGGGACTTGCCTTGTTGAGATCTTGATAATCAACACACACCCTGGTCTTGCCATCCTTCTTTAGCACAGGCACAACATTGGCTAACCAGGTGGGATACCGGGTGACCCGAATGACCTTGGCCTCAAACTGTTTGGTGACCTCTTCCTTAATCTTCACACTCATATCAGTTTTAAATTTCCTTAGCTTCTTCTTGACAGGGGGGAATTCCGGGTCGGTGGACAATTTGTGAACCACCAAGTCAGTGCTTAGACCCGGCATGTCGTCATAGGACCATGCAAAAACATCTTTATACTCGAATAGTGCTTTAATTATCTCCTCTCTGAGTTGTGGTTCAAGATGGACACTTATTTTAGTTTCCCGGACATTATCTTGGTCCCTTAAATTGATTGCTTTTATATCGCTCAGGTTAGGTTTGGGTTTTTCTTCAAAATGGCTTAATTCTTTACTAATCTCTTCAAAGGCTTCATCCTTGTCATATTCTGATTCACCATCACACTCTATTTCTTGAATTACTATTTCAGAATTAGATTGGCTTTTAAGGTTGGGCCGGAGATTCCTCATGTATGTCATATCATTGAAGCTAGCATAAAAAGAACTGTACAAGGAAGAAAAAAAATAAAAATAAAATTATCAGGAAGGAAGAAAAAGGGAAATTGCATTTCATTGAAATTAAAGATAACAAGGTTTATACATCCAAACAGACGGAACCTAGAATCTGAATTACAACCCTGGAATAATCCAGATAAACTGAAAGAAAATCAAAGAAAACTACCAAAACTCCTTGCTGGTGGGGAGAGGAGTAGCTTCCTAATTGTTAATATTTGCACTGGGCCCAACAAACTGCACATCCGCTTTACTCGAACCCTCTCCAGCTTCCACCATGTTCACATCGGCGAATAACCTCTCAAACGTTTCAATCAAATCTCTATCTGCATCAACCACTAAACTGGGAATTGTTGCCACTGGGCGTTTCTTGGTGCCAGGCCTAACAAATGATCTAAAGAGCCGTGGGATGGGCTTTGGGAGGACCCAGACCCTCTATTTCAACTTCTTAGCTCTTTTCACGTTCGCAGCTATGGGCCTGAACCCCAAACCAAACATATCAAAGTTTTTGGGGAGAGATACCGGTTGTACGATACCTTGTAGAGATGCACCCAAACCCTTGTACGGTACAAAACCATTTTTCAACATTTCGGTAGCTACCATGACTGATGCGGCAGCTACCCTCGGGGTTGGAACGCACTTCCCTTCTGGAATTTTCTCTACCGATACCGTGTTAAAAACCTGATAAACCCATGGCCCCTTGTCGTCCTCGAATTCTATGAATGGAACAATGGCGTCGCTGGGAACACACCAATTATCTTCGCTGTGCACAACAATTTCCTATCTATCCCATTCAAACTTGACCATTTGATGCAGAGTAGACATGACCACTTTGGCAGCATGAATCCCGGGTCAACCTAATAGAAGATTGTAATAAATAGCCTACATCGAGCACTTGGAACTCCATGGTAAATTCAACTGGCCCTATTGTAAGCTCAAGTACTATGTCCCCGACTGAATCTTTCCCTCCACCGTCGAATCCCGGAACGCAGATATTGTTCTTGTGAATTCTTTCATCATCCACCTTCAACTTATTCAGAGTGGAGAGAGGGAAAATGTTTGTGCTGGAACCATTGTCAACCAGCACTCGAGTAACCACAGAGTCTTCGCATTTCACTGTCAGATAGAGGGCTCTATTGTGCTCGGTACCCTCCATGGGCAACTCATATCAGAAAAAGTGACTCTATTCACCTCAAATATCTTGTTAGGTATCTTTTCCAAGTGGTTTACTGAGATTTTGTCAGGACCGTGGGCGTCATTCGGATCTTAATCAAAGCCCGACGGTGCTCGTCTGAATGAATCAATAATGACAATAATGAAATCTGAGCCGGCGTCTTCCTTAACTGCCCCATAATGGAATAATCCTGCACTTGCATCTTTCTCAAGAACTCCTCTGCTTATTTCTCAGTCATAACTTTCTTCGCCAATACCGGGTTGTCTTAGGAACTTTTAGCTTTTCTCAATTCTTCGGGAGCAAAGCATCTTCCCGATCGAGTCAAACCATGGGTCTCACATACTTCTTCTTTAACTTCTTTCCCCTTGTAAGTCATTGTCACTCGTTCATAATTCCACGGGACCACTCTGCTGTTGACTATTGGTAATTGAGTTACCGGCTTGATGATGACAGGGTCTATGCGGGCACCTTCCACAATTACAACAGGCTTGTTCGCCACTACTGGTACAACCACTTTCGCTCTTTCATGTTTCCCTGCGACGTCACTTGAGGACCCCTTCTTGACCACCACAGATGGTTCACTATTTGCCCCATTCAACTTGATCGCAGTCTTCTCACTTGTTGACTTTTTGAACGGCCTGGCATCACTAGACCGAATCATCATGACAGTTTGCGAAGGCTTATTGGGCTCCCCTTCCTTATGCACTATCTCAATCATATTCGTCTCTTGATGAGCTGGCAATGGGTTCTGGTTGATATTGGGTGCCTCCGGAGCTTGGACCTCAATTCGATTAGTATCGATGATCTCTTGAATAGCTGTTTTCAATTGCCAGCACTTCTCTATGTCGTGCCCCAGGGCACTAGAACAATATTCGCAACTCATAGAGTGATCAAGATTCTTTGGGGAAGGATTTGGCAATTTTGGTTCAATCGGATTCAACATACCCAATTGTCTCAACCTACGGAACAAACTGGTATAGGATTCTCCTAATGGAGTGAAAGTCTTCTTCTTCTGCAACCTCTCATTATTGGTGGCCTGATTGGGCCAGAAATCTGTTCCAGGGGGATTTCGATAGGCTCTTGGGGGTGGATAGACATTTTGTGGATTTAGGTAGATACTTTGTTGAGCTGGCGCACGCCATTGCGCGCGAGCGGGAGGTTGAGTGTATGTTTGTGCATGATGGACAGAAAAATAGGGATCTGGCGGTGGGTAGTAGTGTCGTGGTGGGCTATATGGAGTGTGGTGGTAAGTTTGGTGATAGGGTCGAAGCTGGTTGTAGTAATGTGAAAGGCCCCTGGAAACGACCCAAGCTCCCGACTCAATTGTTACAACATCCTCTTTCTTCTTCTTCCCGAGTACACCCCCAGTACCGTTTTGAATGTCCTAGGTGGTTGCTTTAATTGCTGAGTAGCTCATGATTTTATTAGACTTGAGTCCCTCTTCTACCATGCCTCCCATTTTTACAACCTCATTAAAGGACTTGCCCACTGCTGACACCAAATGACCAAAATAAGTGGGCTCCAAGGCCTGCAAGAAATAATCAACCATCTCGTTTTCTTTCATCGGAGGGTCAACCCTCGCTGCTTACTCTCTCCAACGGAATCCATATTCCCTGAAACTCTCACCAGGCTTTTTCTCAATCTTCATCAATGACAGACGGCCTGGGATAATTTCAAGATTGTACTGAAAATGGAAGGCGAAGGCTTGGGCCAAATCGTCCCATGTGTACCACCTATTGTGATCTTGTCTAGTATACTATTCCAATGCCGATCCGCTCAGACTTTGGCTGAAATATGCCATCAATAATTCATCTCTTCTGCCTGCCCCTCTCATCTTTGCTACAAAATCCTCTTAAGTGTGCTATTGGGTCACCATGCCCGCCGTACAGATCAAACTTAGGCATCTTGAACCCTGCTGGTAACTGAACATCTGGGAATAGACATAAATCCTAATAGGCCGCACTTACTTGACCTCCCAACCCCCTCATATCTCTAAACGATTGTTCCAAGCTTTTGACCTTTCTGATCATCTCCTCAAGTTCGGGAATTTTTGGGTGGCTTCTCGGTTTCTCCCGGGAGATCAAGATAAGGGGTGTAAGAATATGGTTTCGGAACTTTGAAGGTGGGTTTAGGGGGATAATACTGGTTGTCATGAGTCTGAACAGAGGTTCACTGAAAGATCGGTGTAATGCAGCAGGTGGAGGTGCCACAAAGACGGGCGTGACTGGTGGAAGAGGGTATGTGACTTGTTTGGGTAGTGGAGCTTGTGATGTATGGGAAGTGGTGCCATAGCACTGTTGGTAGAGAGGAAAGGCCGGAGATGAGTTCATAGTGGGAGGTTCCTGAGGTTTAGCCAATGGTGGGATATAAGCAGGATTGACGGGATAGACCGATGGTGGATGCCCCTTTGCCCAGGCCTGGTACATTTCAGCCATTTGTTGCTTTAACTTATACATCTCTTCCTTTATCGCATTAACATCCAATTCTTCCACCTTTTTTGACGGATCAACAACTTGTCTCCGGTTCTTGGTTGGCCATATTCAGCTTTTCTTTTGATCGGGGGTTGTAAGGGTGAGTTGCCAGAATGCCAATCAACTAACCACCTGCCTGGACTCAATACATCAATAACAACCTTGTTAGCGATTAGGGCTTTAACAGATTAGTAACCGCACATTTTGGGGAATGAATGCACCTAAGCAGTTAACTATTTCTATTATGCATTTGATTGGCTGCTTGCGTCATCCCGACTTTTCCTTATTTCCATTTGCAATTTCTCTTTTCCCGCTTTTTCTCTTTTTTCTTTTTGGCCTTTGCTTTTTCTTCATTTTTTATCCTCTCATTTCCCTATTGTTTTGCCATTGTTTCTTTCTCTTGGTTTTCTTATTTTTCTCTCTTTTATTTTCTTTTTCTCTCTTATTTTTTCTTCTCTTTTTTTCTTTTTCTTCTTCCTTTTTCTTTTAGTTATGGTCGAATCCTATGGAGATTTCTTACGTATCATGATCCCGCATGAATCAGACCGAGCGTAGTTCTGGGAGATAAGTGTGAAAGTAAATAATAAAATATTTTGGGATTTTCAATTTTCATAAAAAGCAAATGCTTTGATTACAAAGACTCAAAACCAACAGACACCAAAAGAAACTAACAGACTCTGATGCAAAGACGACATACAGACTCCGAATATAAACTATCATACTCCAACAAAAGAAAATACAGACTCGAAAACAACTGACAGACTCCAGCAGAAAGAAAATACAGACTCAAAACAACTGACAGACTCTAACGGAAAAGGAAATACAGACTCAAATGAAAAATTATGAATACATTAATGCTCCTGGTGCTCGCGGGACATCATTCGGTCTCGCCGCGGGCCTATATGCAAGATCCCTTTGAAGTCTATCCAAGTCACTCATTATCTGTTTAACAAATGTCTTCACTACCGCGAAGAAGATGGTGCGAGTCATATCCTCACCGGCTTGGCACTTCATAACAATGTAATCAGCTATGGTTCTAATTCTTTCTCTTATGATTCCTTTTTCTTGCAACAAACGCCCGATCTGCTGGGCCCTGGCTTCCAAAGTTTGCTCGGCCACATGATTCTGCTCTTGAAGTTGTTGTAAATCCATTTCTAATTGTGCCAATGCTATATAACAATGTTCTCTTTCTGCCTTAAAGTCTTTCGCCTGCTTGATCACTTTGTTCTCTGCAGCAACGACCCTTTTCTTTAATCCCGCGACCTCATTGTCATACTTTTCTTTCAACTGCTTAACCAGGCGTGCTCGTTTATCTGCTTTTTTAGCCAATTGCTTTCGAAACCTGGCTAGTTCGCTTTCTGCTTTGTTAAAATCAAAACTATAGTCACTCACTTTCTGCCTCAGGTTACCTATAAGTTTTGCATCTTTGGCACTTCGGGCGGGGTTTTCTGCCACTACTGTCATTTTCTGAATTTGGGCTCGAAGGGCCTCATTTTCTTTAGCTAGCTTTTTCTTTTCACCTTCGTCCGTCGTGTCTTTCAAGCTATTCTCGAACTGAAGTTCTTTGACTTATTTCTCCAACTTTCCTATTGTGGACCTGTACTCATTCTCCTTGGCCAACCAAGCCCATTGTTCTTGTGACTCCTCGACGAATTCCTGAAGGTGGGGTCTTTTGGCTGGTCTCCCAAACTCAATTTCTCTTCTATACCAAGCCAGGTACCCTGGTGAAACTTCACCTTTGGATCGATCACGTACACAGGTACTTGCTGTTAAGTATTGACATTCACTCCAAATTTGGCGGACCGCTGCTTCATGAAACTGACCGTTTGGTTCGATCTCGACTACTTGGGCACTAAGATCTTCATCTCTCGGAACTATTTGGCATCTCCCCAGCTGCCTCAAAACCCGATAAGGGGCATAAGGCTGGATACTCCTGAGTCCCATCAAGAGGAAATGAGGCCCGGTGGCTGGCATGTATATTATCTCATCCATAGGCAACCATCCAAATGTCCACTTTATTTGGCTTGCAGTGACGGAACGGAGGTGTGCTATCCACTCTGTGACCCCTTCTGGCAAGCTGATTCCATCAACCCTCGTAGAAAATTCCTTTACGCATGTTTTCTTTGTCGACCCATAACTCATAAATTGAGGACGATGGCATAGGTGTTCGATCATCCACATTTGCAGCAACACGTTGCATCCCTAAAAAAAGTCTCCTCCGGCTTTGCAGGCTGTGAGAACACGGAAGATTTCGGCTACTATCATGGGCACGAGGGTGCTATTGGCCTGAGTGAGTAAAGTGCTGACAACCCCAGCTACTCGTATGTCAATATTCCCATCTTTCCTAGGAAACACCAAAAGTCCCAAAAAGACCACCATAAAAGCAAAACACATGTGTTCTTCCCACTTAAGGCGGTTTCCTTTGCTGCAGATTTTGTTTTCCGGCTTGTTGAACCCCCCTATATGACCATATCTATTGTATATAAACTACAAAGTACAAAAACCAGCTGCCAAGTCTAGGTTGTGGACCCCTTGCTTATTTTCAAAGAGTCTAGGAACCTGTGTATGGCTACGGCCCTTGGAGCAATTAGGTACTGGTGTCTTAGAGGAACTTTGGGACCCCCAATATATCCGGTTATTTCTTCCAATGTTGGGGTAAGTTCAAAATCTAAGAAATAAAATACGTTGTGGGTCGGGTCCCAAAATGTAACCAACGCCTTTATGATGTCTCCCATAGGATTGATCTTCAGCAACCTAGTGAGGCCTCCCAGGTATAGATTCACCATGTCTTGTCCCGATTTACCCAGATCGTCCCACCACATATGCAACTCCAAAGGGATCGTGTTCACGATTGTTATTGGCAAATTCTGACTTGTGCTCATTCTGCACATTTATTAAGGTGATTAAGCAAAAAATCATGATTTACTCTATTTTGACTTAAAATCAAAGCTGACACCTTTTTTTAGATTCTTACTTCTAAAACAACAAAAAAACCTAACTTTTGAAAATACGGCCTTTCAGCACTTCCGAAGAAAGATTTTAAGGCTATGCTCGCTAGTTGGCCGAAAATTGAAAAAAAAAGACCCAATGTGGCTGCTATTCTTGCAAAAACAGCCTTCCGGCGTCCTTTTGGGGACATTCGGCTATTTTTGACAAATATGGCATCACCTTACCTATTTATAATAAAAATAAATTTTTTGTTCTTCTTGACTATTTTTATAAAAGGAAAGTTGGACCCGACGGGGGTTGTCTACGTATCCCACATCCGGTGAGAATCAAACTGGCGTAGTTCAGGCAATTTTGACAAAATAAAACCAACTATTTTTCCTTTCTAAAATACAAAGATTTTCCTTTTTTTCTCTTTGAAAACCACAAAATTCTTTTTTTTTTCAAAATTTCGGCAGAGTTTCGGTATGTTTTGGGACATTGGTTTTTCAAAACAGGCACTTATCCCTCTCAACCATCTAAGTTTTCCTTGTAAGTCGGTCAACATGTAAATCTGAAGCAAATGAATGCGCAAGTAGCAAGTAAGATGCATCATAATGGTCTTTACATTTCGGGTACACCTGTCCTAGACAGACCCAACCCATGTGTTGAGTCTCCAAAGTAAAATGCACATGATGCAAACAAATGTTCCTACTAGGGATCCGGCATGAGGCTGAGTTATTCTAGGTTCAAAAACTTAGGTATGTGTTCTAGACTGTGTACCCGAGCAGACAACTCGAGCCGAGGAGGGGGCTACGTACCGGGAACCAAAAGGCCTTCCGGCTTAGTAACTTGTCCGAGCCTCTTTCTTATTTCAGGGTATGACACTAACAGAATCGGGAGTCTCGACCAGCAAGCACATCCCCGAAGATGGGAAGAGAAGGGTTTCGTAGCAGTTTATATATAGTTCAGATAATATCAAAGCAGTAAAAGCAACATTTAGCACATTAGACCCAATCGTGTAATAAAATCAGATAATAGATAAAACCAAATACAACAATTCATCTAAGCTCGAATTCTGAACCCTGAACCAGAGATTCTGGGTTCGATCCCCATCAGAGTCGCCAGAGCTGTCACACCTCCTTTTTTACCTACACCCCCGGAAGGGGCATATAGGGAGTTTTTCCAATTTAAGTGACAATCGAAACGGGATTATTTATTTATTAAATTCAGAGTCTCCACTTGGGATAATTTTATGGTGTCCCAAGACACATGTTTAAATCTCGCATCGAGGAAAAAATTGACTTTGTATTACAGTCCGCGAACCAAAAATCCGGGTAAAAATTCTGTTAACCCGGGAGAAGGTATTAGGCATTCCCAGGATCCGTGGTTCTAGCACGGTCGCTCAACTATTATATTTGACTTAATCATCCAATTTTAAACAATTACGAACCTACGCAAATTTAACTTTTTATCCGCTTTTGTTCATTTTTAGAAAAAATTGCAACGTCATTAAAACATGTCTCAAACCACGTCACATAAATGCACCCATGATCTTTGACATATTTTAACATCATTGTGATTTGGATTTGGGTCACATAAATGCGCACCCGAATTTAGGAAAGTAATATTATTAAAATACGTGCCTAAAGCAACTAACGCATTTGCAGCTTTGCGAGGGCCATGGAAGTTCAACTAAATGGCACGCCTCGATTTCTAAGGATAAACAAAATTAATTAAGTGAGGGCCGTGCATTTTAAGATTTTGTTCGGCACGGCACGCCTCGATTCATGCTAACTTCTGGATTTAATAATGAGGGCCATAGCTATTTGTTGTTAAATATGGCGCACCACAAGTTCATTTTAAAAGAGTCAACGTTAATTAAGGAAAAATCCTCAAGGACTTCAAAGGACCTTTATACCGAAATTTAAAATTATGTTGCAACCTAGGTGATTAAATGTCCGCTTCCTTTTCAAATCTAGTCCCAAGGGAGTCCGATAACTCATTTCAAGCGTGATGAAACTACTATTTTTTAAATGACTTGAACTAGGCCCCAAAAGAGGGCCCAACTCGAAAACATAGCGCAATAGCAAAGCTGGGACTCAGGACCGAGTTTCTGTAGCAACACAAACATCACACAGGCAAGGAATTAAATGATCCCAAATTAATGCTTTTGACATTAAACGTTGTAAGAAAAACACATTGTCATGCTGATTCAGATTCTGGCAGTAGTCTATTTACACATTGCACAGACCTAAAATTATTGTACTTCAAACCATAAGAAAGCATGTTCTGAAAACTAAATGGAAAAAGCAGGATATGAACCAATTGTGTTTGACCCAAAGGTTCAAATTAATGCCTTTGAATCATGGCCAAGCCAAGTAGCTTCAAAACAGTCCTGAATCATTACTTTCAAGCAAAATCTAAAATGAAATACAACAGTAACGATATAAAATGGCTACACATGATGCCTACACCAGAGAACACATGAAGGAATTATAGGGAAATCCAATAAGCATTTGACAAAGAAACATATAGCCACTTCAACTTGGTCGCATGACCTTCAGCTTTACATTTCATACATGATTCAGGAGTCAATACGTACCTAGAATTGAAGAAAGGAATAAGAGAGCAAACAGTTAATCAACAACAGCAGTAGAGTCAACCCAGAAACAACAACGAAGAGAAATCGAATGTCATTTGAACTAAGTTGAAACTCCAGATTCAATTATGACTCCAAACACAAAATCAACCCAAAATCAGTTTGCAAAAATACACCCAAATTCAGCTCATTCTAAGCCTCAGATGGAATCAGAAAATGCTTCAGGACTCGAAAACTTCAGAAATCAAAGAAGAGAAAAACGTTCAATGGAACAGTGAAAACTTTAGCCATTTTGATTTTTCTGATTTTTCTCTTCCAGTCTCCTCTTCTTTGAGCCTCAAGTAACAATGCCTTTATAGGCAAGTTACTAGGGCAACAAATATCAGCTACGTTTTGCATTTTAGTCCCTCAATTACTGATTTGTCTGTCAAGTAAGGCTCTTTTTCATCTTCTAGGAAGCTTCCTAGGCAGTTACCAATAGATTCCCTACCCCTATTTCCCCAAATTACCCCCTTAGAGCCTTGTTTTTTACTGCAGGATACCACATGGGTCAAGTTGACCCAAGGTTTAGCCCCAAGCCTAGGCTTGCGACCCGGACTTTCCTTTCCTTTTCTTTGGGCTTTCAAATAACAGAAACCCAACCCAATTCAGCAATGCACAATAAACCTACCCCAAAATTCAAGCCAACAGGGGTTGCAAGCCAACTCAATTAATGACAGTCGAGTAATTTCGGAACATGTAATCTAAGCTACGAGTGATGATTTTCCTTTCTTATTTTTCCTTAAGACAACATGCTAGATTGTCATTAAAACTAAACTACCAATTCGACAACAATTTACCAAAACTATTTATCAGAAAACTTCATATCCTAGAATTAAAATCAAATAAAGATAGGAGGATATCGACTAAGAGAAAGAAAACTGAAGAGATGGAAAAGAATCAAGTGCACAAACACATATCAAACAAAATGCCTTAGGGGGGGAAACTGAATTCAAAGCATGGAGACAGAAAAAAAAGAACCCGGAAGAGACGAAGCAGAAAGACGAACAAAAAATGCGAATAAAGAAAAAGAAATTAATAGTTTAGACTTGAAATCAACGGGTAATTCTGATTTAGTCTTGAAATGGTGTAAATTGTCTATTCTTTGTCAAGAACAGACGAAGAACATCACTTCGAGATGAACCAGGCTTGGAACAAACAGGGAACTTGGAGGGGTGACCTTGCATGAGGGAACCCATCTTCGACCTCCAAAACTTCGAACCCTAGATTTACGATTCGAGAGGCTTTGGGGGGAATTTGAAAGAACTGGATGAGGATTTGAGATGAGGGGAATGAGGTGGTTATAGTGTGTGATTTTGGGAGGTATTGGAGGTGGCGCCGCTAGGCTTGGGGTGGTGAGAATTAGGGCGGCGGGTTAGGGTTTATGTTTCTGAGGAGTGAGGAAGACGAGTGAGGGGGGGGTGGAAAGCGTTTGGACAGTAATATACCTAGAGACCCCGTGTTCCCAGCCGTTCGATCGAGAAACCTCGACGGCTGGGATTGAACACTTGGCTAAACGGTGTCGTTTGGACACTAGACGGGGCAGAACGGGTTGGGGCGCGGGTTTAGGCCGGTTCGAGTGAGTCTCGGGGAAAATATACTTGGGCCTGGGGAGATTGAATTAAAAACAGCCCAAATATCAGATTTTGTATTCCTTTCCAATTTCTTTTTATTTTCAAATTCTTTTAATTAATTACAAATAAAAATAAAACCTGAATAAAAAATCTTAAAACTAGATTATCCTACCAAATTAAAATGATTAACTCTAAATAATAATTACCACAACTAATTAAATACCAAATTAAAAAAAACTCCCAAAATTCGAAACTAAAAATTTAAAATGCAAAAATAAGTTATTTTTTGTGATTTTTCCATTTTTATAAAACACTAAATTACTAATTAATTCAAGAATGTAAGATTAGATCCTAAATGCAAATGCAATGTATTTTTGTATTTTCATGAATTAAATAAAATAAACATGCACAGACAAATGCAACCAATAACAAAAAAATGCTACGAAAATCTACGAAATTGCAAATAATGGAAAAATTTATTTTCTTGAATATATGAGAATAACTCATATAGGGCAAAAATCACGTGCTCACACCGAACAGCCCCAAGAAAGCTCGTTAAACCAGAAAGTACAAAATAATGTATTCTTACCATTTTAATTTGTGTGACACTCTTATTTTTTTAGTTAATTCCAAAATGAATATTACTTTTCATTTAAAAATAATTTATTTTTAAAACAATTACTTTAACTTTAATGAATTAATTTACAATTAGACAAGTAATTAATGATTTATTAAGCCACAAATTTTAAAAGTTTATCTATTTACAATCAGATAAGTAACTGTGATTCACCAGCTTTATCCAAGGCTATGAACTCAGCCTCCATTGTAGATCGGGCAATACAAGTTTGTTTGGACGATTTCCGAGATACCATTCCTCCACCAATAGTGAATATATATCCACTTGTGGACTTAGAATCAGTTGAACCGGTAATCCAATTTGCATCATAGTAACCCTCAATCACTGAAGGATATTTACTGTAGTACAAAGCAAAGCCCTGGATATGTTCTAAATATCCCAAAACTCGTTTCATTGCCATCCAATGAGATTGAACTAGATTGCTCGTGTATCGACTTAATTTACTTATAGCACAAGCTATATCTGATCGTGTACAATTCATGATATACATTAGCATAGTCCAATTGTGATATGCTTTGGCCTTTGTTCTTTGCTAATGCAAGATTCACGTCAATTGGAGTGTTTGCAATTTTAAACCCTAAGTGCTTGAATTTTTCAAGTACTGTCTTAATATAATAAGATTGTGACAGTGCCATACCTTGAGGATTCTTATGAATCTTAATCCCCAAAATTAAATCAGCAACTCCCAAATCCTTCATATCAAACTTGCTAGTTAGCATACGCTTAGTATCATTTATGTTGGCAATGCCATTACTCATTATCAGCATATCATCCACATATAAGCAAACAATGACTATGTAATTTGGAACATTTTTAATGTACACACATTTATCACATTCATTTATCTTAAAACTATTTGACAATATTGTTTGATCAAATTTCGCATGTCATTGTTTGGGTGCTTGTTTTAGGCCGTAAATGGACTTAACAAGTCTACATACCTTCTTTTCTTTACCTGGAACCACAAACCCTTCAGGTTGTTCCATGTAGATTTCTTCCTCCAAATCTCTATTCAAGAAGGCTTTCTTAACATCCATTTGATGAATTTCAAGAACATACACTGCAGCTAATGCTACTAACATTTGTATGGACATAATTCTTGTAACTGGAGAGTATGCGTCAAAGTAGTCAAGACCTTCTCGTTGTCTATACCCTTTGACTACAAGTCTTGCCTTAAATTTATCAATAGTGCCATCATCTTTCATTTTTCTTTTAAAAATCCATTTAGAACCCAAAGGTTTATTTCTAGGAGCAAGATCAACCAATTTCTATGTATGGTTGTTCAATATGGATTCTATTTCACTATTGATTGCCTCTTTCCAAAATAATGATTCCAAAGAAGACATAGCTTCTTTAAATGTTCGAGGCTCATTTTCCAATAAGAAAGTCACAAAATCTGGTCCCAATGAAGTTGATGTTCTTTGATATTTACTACATCTTGGATCCTCCTGATTAAATGTACTTTCTTTTGTTTCTTCCCGAGGTCGTTTAGATCCTTCACCAATCGACTCACATTCCTTTTTGTACGGATATATATTTTCAAAGAACTCAACATTATCTGATTCTATAACTGTATTATTATGAATGTCGGGATTTTCTGATTTATGAACCAGAAATCGATATGCTTTACTATTGGTCGCATATCCTATAAAAATACAATCAACGGATTTCGGTCCTATTTTTACCCTTTTAGGTTTAGGAACTTGCACTTTTGCCAAACACCCCCACACTTTAAAATAATTCAAGTTGGCCTTCCTTCATTTCCATTTGTCATATGAAATGGATTGTGTTTTGCTATGGGGTGCTCGACTTAGTATTCGGTTATCCATAAGAACGACTTCCTCCCACAATTTCTGTGGCAAACCAGAACTTATCAACAATGCATTCATCATTACCTTTAATGAACGATTCTTTCTTTCCGTAATCTCATTGGATTGGGGCATGTAAGGGGCCGTTGTTTGATGAATATTTACATATTCTAAACATATTTGTTCAAAAGGAGATTCATATTCACCACCACTACCACTTCTTATCATTTTGATTTTCTTGTTAAGTTGTGTTTCAACTTTATTTTTGTATTGCTTGTAGGCGTCTATTGATTCATCTTTACTATTAAGTAAGTAAACATAGAAACATCGAGTACTATCGTCAATAAAAATTATGAAATACTTCTTTCCACCGCGAGATGGTATTGACTTCATGTCGCAAATATCTGTGTGAATTAAGTCTAAAGGATTTGAATTCCTTTTAACTGACTTATAAGGATGTTTAACATACTTAGATTAAACACATATTTGATATTTTAATTTGTCGCATTCAAACTTTGGCAATACTTCCAAGTTAATTATTTTCCGCAAAGTTGTATAATTGACATGACCCAAACGTATATGCCATAATTTATTTGACTCAAGTAAGTAAGACGAAGCTGAAATTTTATTATTATTCTTAACAACCATTACATTCAGCTTGAAAAGGCCCTCAATGAGGTAACCTTTTCCTACAAGCATTTTGTTCTTACTTATTACAACCTTATCGGATACAAAAATACACTTAAAACCATTCTTAATAAGAAGTACAACAGACACTAAATTCTTCCTAATTTTGGGAACATGAAGGACGTTGTTCAAAGTCACCACCTTGCCAGAAGTCATTTTCAGAAATATCTTCCCACATCCTTCAATTTTGGCCATTGCAGCATTTTCCATAGAAAGCGTCTCGGGGTCCAACAAGAGCATATGTAGAAAAAGCTTCCCTAACATCACAAATATGGCGAGTGGCTCCAGAATCAATCCACCACTCCTTAGGATTTCCTACTAGGTTGCATTCAGAAAGCATAACATATAAGTCATCAACATCTTCATGTTTTTCAACCATGTTTGCTTGACCCTTCTTCTTGTCTTTCTTCGGAGTACGACACTTCGTAGATTTGTGTCTAGCTTTCCTACAGTTGTAGCAATTTCCCTTGAACCACTTCTTGCTTGGGTTGCTTTTCGGTCCAGAAGCCTGCTTCCTCTTTCTCTTATTTTGAGAAGTATCCTCAACAATGTTTGCTCCCATTATTATTGAGTTTCCACGGCCTCTCTTTTTAGTTGCTTTGTTGTCCTCTTCAATTCTCAACCGAACAATGAGATATTCAAGCGACATCTCCTTGCGTTTGTTCAAGTAGTTTTTGAAGTCCTTCCACAAATGAGGCAACTTCTCAATCATCATTGCTACTTGGAATGCTTCATTGTTGACAAGACCTTCAATGAAAATTCTGTTAGTAAAAATACTAAAATTACTACTTTCAACATCAGTATTAATTCGACTTATACCTTCAGCAAGGAGATCGTGAATAATCACTTGCAATTCCTGGACTTGGGTAATAACAGACTTGCTATCTACCATTTTGTAATCCAAAAACTTAGCGGCAATGAATTTTTTTAACCCGGCATCTTCAGTTTTGTATTTCTTTTCAAGCTCAGTCCACAATTCTTTTGATGTTTCCACGCCACTGTAGACATTATACAGATCGTCCCAGTCCGCTAAGAACATAATTCTTGCACAGAAAATCAGAATGCTTCCACGCCTCAATCACAAGAAAGCGTTCATTCTCTGGAGTTTCATCAGGCAGAACATGAACATCTTCCTTAATGAACTTCTGTAGACTTAAAGTAGTCAAGTAGAAGAACATCTTCTGCTGACACCGCTTGAAATCAATCTCGAATTTTTTTTTGAGTTTTTTTGCCGGTGCAAATGCCGGTGTTCGGCTTGTTGACGCATTGGCAGCCACTATCGGAACAACTTGGTTTTCGTTGTCATTCGTCATTTCTGTAAAAGAATGACAAAAATAAACGTTTAAAACTGGAGTAGAAAATCGCCACAAAGTCTTTAATCTCCAAAACGGGAGTAAAAAAACCACAAAGGTTTTAGTTTCCAGAGCAATAAGTATAACACAAATACAGAAAATAGATTAAAATTTCTTAAGCTTGTTAGCAAACTGTAGTTGTAAACTAATTCTGGAAAAGATGAAATAACATATAAACAGAAAATGTAAACGAACAAAAGTTAATTTATGCAATAATAAATCGGGAATTAAAGAGGGAGGTTAATTTTCAGTTACACAACTGAAAAACTGAAAACGGATAATGTTTAATATTTCGTTGGATTTAATATTTACTATTAACAAAATCAATTAATCATTTGATCGAAGCCGAGCGAGCGAGCGACGACGGCGCGAGACTTGCCTTCTTCTCAACTCTTTAAGAGCTAGAAGAAGTGCAATAGCTTATATACCCATCAAAAACTTCTTCCTCTTCCAATATGGGACAATATCCCTTTGTCGAGGGAGAAGGGGGGGGGGGGACCTTAAAGCTTCACTTAAAAATTTCATTTCCCTCCATTTTTCATTCACCCTCTTTTAAGCCATATTAATGCTTAAAACCCCAACAAAATTTAATTAGGACTATATATTAGCTAGAACTAGCAAAAAAACACCACCAGATTTTTGGACATAAAAAATAAAATAGAGAACTCTTTTAGGTTGATTATTATGAACGAAAATGAAGGAATTAGTGTGATTTGACACTTTTTGGATTAGTGAAACATTTCTTTTGTTAATGAATAGGTTTTTTTCTGTTCATAATTTCAATGTAATGCGTTAGCAATACTTCCATTTCTACCAACTTTGGCATTGCGAATTTCAAATATTTTAATCATATAATATTATATTATGCATATTACTTTTTTTATGTAGTTCTATAATACGACATATTATTTTAAATAAATTACTAAAATTAATATTTTAATTAATTCATTCCAAAAATTAGATACATCGATCGTCCTACTGCTTCCGGTAAAAAGAAAGTCAGGGACTCAAAATTTATATTCAGAGGCCAAAACCAATGAATTTCCTTTGCCTCGGTATTTCCGTTTACCTTTTCTTTTTTTTTATTTTTATTTTTTAGCGTATAGTTCCTTCTATTTTCTTTTTGACAGAAAGCTCCTTTAATAATACCTACAGTGTGCTTTATGTAACAGCGAGAAACCATTTGCGGCACCTAGAGAGTGAAGGCCTATCACGTCACCCAAGGCCCGAAATAGTATCCGTTGTAATTATATTTTTGATCTCATTTCATTGCTGTGATATATATCCTTTTAAATTTTTGAAAAAGAGCGAATTTTTGCTTTTAAATTTTTGAAATAGAGCGAATTTTTGGTTTTCTTTTAGAAAATATAACTTTGTATCTTCTTGTATACGGTAAAATCGGAGGGTCCAATTTTCCGTCATTATGATAGTTCATAAACATATTTCACAAGGTTCGAAACTAGGGTCGAGGCTCACCCTCGAGGGCTAACGATGCTCGACCTCAGGACAATACAGACCATCGGCTATTATGGAAAGATTGGGAGTTCCCAAGGCGCACAACTAGGGCTGATTGTCACGACCCTAACTCCAGACCCGGTCGTGATGGCGCCTATCGTGAAACAAGGCCAGCCGATACAACACCCAATTCAATTTTAGCAGTTATAATAATACAAATTAAGTCATTAACATACTATAAATCCCAAAATAAAAGTGAGACAAAACATTTGCGGAAATAAACACAGCCCGACATCGGGGGGTCACCAGTCATGAGCATCTAACATAAGTCTAAGAGTATGGAAAAAGGACTACACAGTCTATTACAGAATCCAGTACAAGGAAAAATAAAGATAAGAGAGAGAAACACTGGATTGCGAACGCCGAGCAGCTACCTAGTGATCTCCAAATAGCCCGCTGGAAGCAATCAACCCTCGCTAGCAGGACCCGAGGCTCCTATATTTGCACATAGGGTGCAAAGAGTAATATGAGTACTCCAACTCAGTGAGTAATAAAAGTAAAAGCAGCTAAGAGATAAGAAATCACGTAAAACACAACAACATGCTATAAAGAGGTAGTATAAAATCAATATTATGAAATAAAATAGTGAAAACTTGTAAAAACACCTCAATTCAGTAGATACCTCTTTAAAACATCTTTTAACAATTACACAAGTGAATGAAAAGCAGCGATAAAAGATAAACACATAAAATCAGCCCCTCGGACACAATACCAACAGAAATCAGCCCCCCGGGCAATAACATGGAACAACTTCAGCCCCTCGGGCTATATCACATATCACACTAGGTACCCGCGCTCACTGGGGGTGTACAGACTCCGGGAGGGGCCCCTTATGGCCCAAGCGCAATATCAAGCCATTTCGTGGCATAATCAATAGGCTCTCGGCCTCATATCAAGCCACCTCGTGGCATAACAACTCAGGCCCTCGGCCTTATAATCATAAATCAGTACAACACTGCTGCGGCATGCAGCCCGATCCCACAATAACCTCACAACACAGGCCCTCGGCCCTACTCAGTCAGAAATCTCTAAAAGCCACTCGGGGCACAGTAAAATATGATGCTCAGCTCAAAATATCATTTAAGATGTAAAAACAGAGTAAACATGGCTGAGTTATAAAAATAGTGGAATATAGCATGACTGAGTACAAATATAAAGTCAAAACAGTGAGGAATAGGAGTAAAAATCCCCTAAGGGTCCAAAATAGTTGGCACGAGGCCTAAATATGTTATTCAGCCCAAAACATGATGATAGCAAACAGTTTTCAATCAAATACGCAGTAAAACAGTCATTCAGGACAGACTAAGTCACAATTCCCAACAGTGCACGACCCCACGCTCGTCATCTAGAATGTGCGTCATCTCAATATAACACAACGATGTGAAATTCGGGGTTTCATACCCTCAGGACAACATTTACAATCATTACTCACCTCTATCCGGTCCAAACTCTAGCCCGCGATGCCTTTTCCTCTCGAATCGGCCTCCGGATGCTCCAAATCTAACCAAAATTAGTGCAAAACCATCAAAATATGCTAAGGGAACATAGCCTACTCGAAAGAAATCAAATTACAACACAAATCCCGAAATTGGCCAAACCCGACCACCGGGCCCACGTCTTGGAATCCGATAAAATTTACATCAATAGACTCCTTATCACCCCCAAGTTCATTCATATCAAAAGCACCAAAATTCAACCACAAACGACCCCTCAAATCTCAAATTTTAGGTCTCCAATTACAAGCCCTAGTTCTTCAATATTTAGGCTTAAATTCTACAAATTCCATGATTAATTAGGTAGGAATCACATTAGGATTGAATATTAAGTCCATAAATCTTACCTCCAAGTGTTCCCCCTTGATTCCCTCTTCAATCCTCTTCAAAAAGCTTTAATATCGCAAGAAAAATGAGGAACTTAGACCCAAAATCGCTGAAATGAGTCTTTCAAACATTCTGCCCAGCACTTAAAAATCCTTCATTGCGAACGCAATCAACGCCTCGCATTCGCGAAGCACAAATTTGAGTTGACCGATTTTCCCTTCATCGCGAACACGACCCAACGCATGCAAATGCAAACCTTTAGCTTCACAACTCCTCGCGAATGTGGCCACCTATTCGCGAACGCGAAGACTAATCTGACCTAGACCCAGCTGCTGGCTTTTCCTCTATGCGAACATGACTAAACACACGTGACCGCGATGACCATTGAGTTCAACCCTTTGCGATCGCGGGACCTCCTTCGCGAATGTGAAGGCCAACTTCACAGCCTCCCATCTTAACCCTTTGCAAATGCGAAGGCCAAAAGTCTGCAACACTCACAACAGATTTTCTACAATTTTTCTCAACTTGAAATGATCCGTTTAACCATCCGAAACTCACCTGAGGCCCTCGGGACCTCAACCAAACCTATCCCACAACATCATTCAAACTTGTTCCAACGTTTAGAACGCTCAAAACAACATCAAACCACCAAATTTCCATCGAATTCAAGCCTAAGAATTCGAAAATCTTCCAAATTCCGCTTTCGATCAAAAAGTCTATAAAACAACGTCCGAATGAACTAAAATTTTGCACACACATCCCAAATGACACAACGAACCTACTGCAACTCCCGGAATTCCATTCCGACCACTATAACAAAATCTCACATACCAACCGGGAAACGCTAAAATTCCAATTTCTCCAATTCAAGCCTAAATCTACTCCGCACATCCAAAACATATTCTGATCACGCTCCTTAGAGCCCGTTTGGATTAGCTGATAAGCATTAGGTGTTGAAAAGAACTTTTAAGTGCTGAAACCGATTTAATAAATAAGCAGTTACATGTTTGGGTACAAGTGCTGAAATTGATAATATATTGCTGCAGTATTTAATAAAAAAGTGCTTAAAGCTCTTTTTTGTTAAAATGACTTAAATGACCTTGGAACTATTTACACTTATAAGGGCGTATATTTTTTCAAAATTTTAGATTCCAGATCGATTCAAATACAAAATATTCTTTTTATCATTTTATTTTAAATATAACTGTGCTTAGATAAGATAATTTTTCTGATAAATATAATTTATTTTATGATAAGCATATAATCATAAGTTATAATAATTAATAAATTGACAAAAATTTCTCAATAAAAAATAAACCTAAATAGGATAAAATATTTGGAGAGAAACAAACATTGTCTTCATCACCACAACACTTAGAAAGCAATACAGCAAAAATTTGATATGTCCTCATTTATTACATACAGTTCAAAGATTAATACACTATCACATAGATATAAATATGCAAAGGAATAGAGAATTTGCTTATCTTAAATAATCAATGAGAATTGCAGACTCGAAGGAGGGGGGGGGGGGAGGGGGAGGGGGGAGTTTAGGTTGAATACTTGAGGCAGTGAGTATCGATGCAGGAGTTTTGTTCTAAAAAAGAATATTTTAAGGATAAAATGTAAAAATCTTGGTCAAACTTAAAGTGATTATAAGCTAAAAATCCATAAGCTGGGGGTGACCAGCTTATGGCTTTTGCCTTATTTTTGACTTATAAGCACTTTTAACTTTACAAACGCGTAGATAAGCTGAAAAGTGCTTATAAGCTAGTTTGACCAGCTTATAAGCTAGTTTGACCAGCTTATAAGCTAGTTTGACCAGCTTATAAGCTTAGCCAAACACACTCTAATCCCAAATCACCTCCCGAAGCTATCCGAACCATCGGAACTCACATCCGATCCCTTTAACACATAAGTCAACATCCGGTTGACTTTTCCAACTTAAGCTTACTCAAAAGAGACTAAGTGTCTCAAACCTTATCAAAACCTCTCCGAACCGGGGCCAACCAACCCAATAACACATAGTACCGATAAACAAAGCAATAAGAAGCAGAAATTGGGAAAACAGAGTGGTAACTCATAAAACAACTGGCTGGGTCGTTACATCCTCCCCCTCTTAAACAAACATTCGTCCTCGAACGGGTCAAGAAACATACCTGAAGCCTCAAATAGGTGAGGATATCTGCTTCGCATCTCCCGCTCGGTCTCCCAGGTAGCCTCCTCCATGGGCCGACCGCTCCATTGCACTTTCACTGAAGCTATATCCTTTGACCTCAACTTTCAAACCTGACGCTCCAAGATGGCTACTGGCTCCACATCATAAGTCAAATCCTCATCTAACTGAACCGTGCTGAAATCCAAAACATGAGACGGATCGCCAATATACTTCCGGAGCATAAAAACATGAAATACCGGATGCATACTCGACAAGTTGGGTGGCAAAGCAAGCTCATAAGCTACCTCCTCAATCCTCCGAAGCACCTCAAAAGGCCCAATGAACCGAGGACTCAATTTACCCTTCTTCCCAAATCTCATAACTCCCTTCATGGGTGAAACCTTCAATAGAACCTTCTCACCAACCATATAGGACACATCCCGAACCTTCCTGTCAGCATAACTCTTTTGTCTCGACTACGCTGTACGAAGCCTCTCCTGAATTACCTTCACCTTTTCTAATGCATCCTGCACCAAGTATGTCCCCAATAGCCTAGCCTCACCCGGCTCAAACCAATCAACTGGAGATCTACACCGCCTCCCATACAAAGCCTCATATGGAGCCATCTGAATACTCGACTGGTAGTTGTTGTTATAAGCAAACTCTGCGAGTGGTAGAAATTGATCCTATGTCCCTCCGAAATCAATGACACAAGCGCGCAACATGTCCTCCAATGTCTGAATAGTACGCTCAGACTGCCCCTCCCTCTAAGGGTGAAAAGCTGTGCTCAACTAAACCTGAGTACCTAACTCTCGCTACACAGACCTCCAAAACTATGAAGTAAACTGAGTGCCCCTATTTAAAATGATGGAAATTGGGACACCATGCAAACGAACAGTCTCCCGGATATAGATCTCTGCCAACCACTCTGAAGAATAGGTAGTACACACAGAAATTAAGTGTGCGGACTTGGTCAGCCGATCCACAATCACCCAAATAGCATCGAACTTCTTCAAAGTCCATGGGAGCCCAACTACAAAGTCCATGGTGATCCGCTCCCACTTCCACTCTGGAATGCTGAAGCAAGCCACCCGGTCTCTAATGCTCATATTTCATCTGCTAACAATTGAGACACCGAGCTACAAAACCCACAATGTCCTTCTTTATTCTCCTCCACCAATAATGCTGTTTTAGATCCTGATACATCTTCGCGGCACCCGAATGAATGGAATACCACGAGCTATGGGCCTCCTCCAGAATCAACTCACGAAGCCCATCTACATTGGGCACACATATCCGATCCTGCATCCTCAACAACCTATCATCACCAATAGTCGTACCTCTAGCATCATCGTGCTGAACTCTGTCCTTAAGGACAAGCAAATGAGGATCATCATACTGGCGCTCTCTGATGCGATCATATAAGGAAGACCGAGAAATCGCACAGGCCAATACCCGACTGGGCTCCGAAATATCCAACCTCACAAACTGATTGGCCAAGGCCTGAACATCAACTGCAAGAGGTCTCTCACCAACTGGAATATATGCCAAACAACCCATACTCACCGTCTTCCTACTCAAGGTATCAGTCACTACATTGGCCTTCCCCGGATGGTACAAGATAGTAATATCATAATCCTTTAACAACTCCAACCATCTCCACTGCCTCAAATTGAGATCCTTCTATTAGAACAAGTGTTGGAGGCTACGATGATCAGTAAACACCTCACAAGATACAACATATAAATAATGACTCCAAATCTTCAACACGTGAACAATGGCAGGTAACTCCAAATCATGAATAGGGTAGTTCTTCTCATGGGGCTTCAACTGACGAGAAGCGTAAGCAATAACTCTACCCTCCTGCATCAATACACACCCAATACCAACTCTCGAAGCATCACAATACACGGTATATGAACCTGAAACTGATGGCAAAACTAACACTGGAGATGCGGTCAAGGCGGTATTGAGCTTCTGAAAGCTCTCCTCACACTCATCCGACTACCTAAATAGAGCACTCTTTTGAGTCAACTTGGTCAAGGGCGATGCGATAAATGAGAATCCCTGAACAAACCGGCGGTAATAACCCACCAAACCAAGAAAGTTGCAAATCTCTATGGCTGAGGACGGTCTGGGACAACTCTGAACCACCTTTATCTTCTTCGGATCAACCTGAATACCCTCGCTGGACACCACGTGCCCCAAGAAGGCCATTGAACTGAGCCAAAACTCACACTTGGAGAACTTTGCATAAAGCTTCTCCTCCCTCAATCTCTACGACACAACTCTCAAATGCTCCGCGTGCTCCTCTTGACTACGCGAATATACCAGAATATCATCAATGAAAACTATGACAAACGAGTCGAGATAAGGCCGGAACACGTTGTTCATCAAATGCATGAACGTTGCTGGGGCATTGGTCAGCCCAAAAGACATCACCAAGAACTCATAATGACCTTATCGGGTCCTGAAAGCCATCTTAAGAATATCCGAGTCCCTGATCTTCAACTGGTGATAACCTGAACGAAGATCAATCTTGGAGAACACCCTCGCTCCTTGAAGCTGGTCAAATAAATCATCAATACGAAGCAGAGGATACTTGTTCTTAATTGTTACTTTGTTCAACTGCCTATAATCAATGCACATCCTCATAATGCCATCCTTTTTCTTCACAAATAGAACAAGCGCACCCCAAGGTGACACACTAGGTCGAATGAACCCCTTATCAAGGAGTTCTTGAAGCTGCTCCTTTAACTCCTTCAACTTCGCTAGTGACATACGATACGGTGGAATAGAGATGGGTTGAGTTCCCGGCACCTGGTCAATACCGAAATTAATATCCCTGTCCGGTGGCATGCCTGGCAGGTCTACAGGAAAAACATCGGGAAAATCTCTCACAACAGGAAATGAATCAATACTAGGAGTCTCTCCACCGACATCCCTCACAAAGGCTAAGTAAGAAAGACAACCCTTCCCAACCATACGCTGGGTCTTCAAGAATGAAATCACCCTACTGGGAACATAATCAATCGAACCTCGCCACTCAATCTGTGGCACACCCGACATAGCCAATGTCACTATCTTAGCGTGATAGTCCAAAATAGCACGACACGGAGATAGCCAATCCATGCCCAATATAACATCGAAGTCTGCTATACATAACAACAGAAAGTCCACTCGGGTCTCCAGACCCCCAATAGTCACCACACATGACCGGTATACACGGTCTACAACAACAGTATCGCCCACCAAAGTAGATAACGAATAGGCAAAATAAGAGACTCACGGGGCGTATCCAAATAACGAGCAAAGTATGATGACACATAAAAATAAGTGGAACCGGGATCAAATAATACAGAGGCATATCTGTGGCAGACTGAGACAATACTTGTGATCACGACGTCTGAAGCAATAGCATCGGGTCTAGCTGGAAGTGCATAGGAACAAGCCTAACCGCCACCTGATCGACCTCCCCCTCTAGGGCGACCCCTAGCTGACTGACCCCACCCCTAGCTGGGTGGGTGGGTCGTGGTAAAGTAACTAGCGCTGAAGCCGATGGCTGACTCCTCTGCTGAGATGAACCCCCAAGACGATGAAGACACTGCCTCCACATATGACCCATCTCTCCACACTCATAGCAACTCCCGGGTGTTGGAGACAGGGACTGAAGGGAACCCCTAGCACCAGAATGACTAGTAGATACACCTGGCATAAGAACAACTCTGAACTGATAGAGCACGGGACGAACTCTAAGCTGGAAGGGCACTAAGTGATGACTGGACCTGATGAGAACTGTGAGAACCATGACCTGATGATGCCCCACGATGACTTGGGTGAGCTGGCTGAGCATGCCTGAATGAACGGCCTCTACTGTGCTGAAACTGGCCTCTCGAAAGAGCACCACCATAACTGCCAAATTCTTGAAGCCTCTTGTCCTCTCTCTCATCTCGCTCCTGGCGACGAACTGACTCAATCTCATAGGCGATGTCAACAACCTCCTCAAAAGTAGCACCAGACACCCTCTCCGTGGTCATGAGAATCCGAAGCTGATACATAAGGCCATTAACGAACCTCCTAATCCTCTCTCTCTCTCCGTAGGAACCAACCAAACAACATGACGAGCTAACTTCGAAAACCTCATCTCATACTCTGTGATAGTCATCTCTCCCTGAAGCAACCACTCGAACTGCCTACGCAGCTCCTCTCTGCAAGACTATGGCACATACTTCTCCAAAAAGAGAACGAAGAACTGCTGCCAGGTAAGGGGTGCTGCATCAACAGGACTACGCCTTTCATAATCCTCCCACCAAGTGAAGGCAGCTCTAGAAAACTAAAAAGTAGTGAAAGCGACCTCACTGGTCTCCAGAATACCCGTTGTATGAAGAATCATCTGACACTTATCCAAGAAACCCTGGGCATCCTCGCCCTCTGCACCACTGAAAGTCAGAGGCAGAAATCTACCAAACCTCTCCAACCTGCACTGCTCGTCCTCTGGCATGACAGGAGCTACATAGTCCTGAGCAGCTGCAACCGGATGGGCTGGATGTTCCTTCGGTGTCTGAAGTCCCTGCACGACCTGCTCAGGTGTACGAACGGCGGGAGTCTGAGTGCCTCCCCCCGCCTGAGAAGTAGCAACGGCTGTAGTAACTAAGACCGCCTAAGCTAGGCCAGTGCATACTGATAGAATCGGAGCCAGGGCCTCCTGAAGACTCGAAATCACAATGGGCATAGCTAGTGCCTAAGCTGGTGCTACTGGAGCGTCCACAACTGGGACTTGATCCTGAACTGGGGCGGCTGGTGGATCTACAGGTGCTACCCTAGCTACTGTGCGAGCTACACCCCTACCCCTACTGTGACCTCGACCGTGTCCTCGGCCTCTAGTGGCCACAGTTGGGGGTACTAGTGGTCGTCCATCCTGACCAGTCGCTCGTGTCCTCACCATCTATTAGAGAATAGAATAATAGAAGTTTAGTACTCAGACCAATAGATTCACACGACAAGAATTTCAAGAATATGAAGTTTTTCCTAAAGGTTTTACAGCCTCTCAAGGATAAATATAGACGTCTCTATACCAATCCGCGAGACTCTACTAAACCTACTAATGACTCATGAGACCTATGTAACCTAGACTCTGATACCAACTTGTCATGACCCTAACTCCGAACCCGGACATGATGGCTCCTATCATGAAACAAGGCCAGCCGACACAACACCCAATTTAATTTTAGCAGTATAATAATACAAATTAAGTCATTAACATACTATAAATCCCAAAATAAAAGTGAGATAAAACATTTGCGAAAATAAACACAGCCCGACATCGGGGTGTCACCAGTCATGAGCATCTGACATAAGTCTAAGAGTATGGAAAAAGGGACTACACAGTCTATTACAGAATCCAGTACAAGGAAAAATAAAGATAAGAGGGAGAAACACTGGGCTACGAACGCCGATCAGCTACCTAGTGATCTACAAATAGCCTGCTGGAAGCAATCAACCATCGCTAGTAGGACCCGAGGATCCTATATTTGCACATAGGGTGCAGGGAGTAATGTGAGTACTCCAACTCAGTGAGTAATAAAAGTAAAAGCAGCTGAGAGATAAGAAATAACGTAAAACACAACAACATGCTATAAAGAGGCAGTATAAAATCAATACAATCCAATAAAACAGTGAAAACTTGTAAAAACACCTCAGTTCAGTAGATACCTCTTTAAAACATCTTTTAACAGTTAAACAAGTGAATGAAAAGCAGCGAGAAAAGATAAACACATAAAATCAGCCCCTCGGACACAATACCAATAGAAATTAGCCCCTCAGGCAATAATGTGGAACAACTTCAGCCCCTCACGCTATATCACATATAACACTGGGTACCTGCGCTCACTAGGGGGTGTACAGACTCCGGGAGGGGACCCTTACGATCCAAGTGCAATATCAAGCCATCTCGTGGCATAATCAATAGGCTCTCGGCCTCATATTAATCCACCTCGTGGCATAACAACTCGGGTCCTCGGCCTTATAATCATAAATCAGTACAACACTGCTGCGGCATGCAGCCCGATCCTATTATCAACTCACAACACAGGCCTAGGGGTGTGCATTCGATTTATCGATTCGATTTTGACCCTTATCGATAATTACTTATCGATTATCGATTTGTACATATGCTTATCGTTAACGTTTCAATAAGGTTTCGATTTTTTCCATTTCGATTTATCGATTTTTGGGGCTTATCGATTCATTTATCGATTACACCAATAAGAAAATTTGTGGGATTCTCCGAAAAGTATATCGCTATAAACACGCCTAACTAATATGGACAAAAAGAAGCTAAAATAAAACGAACACCATTTATAACATAAAAATTGTGTCAAGAAGCACATGCAACGAAACTAAAGTAAGGGATCAAATGTATGCCACTAATACTCCAACGGTATAAAAAACAAAACAAAATACATCATCACGGCTAATTCTGTTTTCCATTAATTTGAACTTCATTCCCTTGAGCTTTAAATATGATCATTCCTTAAATGTGGTAGAGGAAATAATAGGGTTAGGGATTTAGGGTAAAGGAAAGGGTATTATAGAATAAGGGTATTTTTTTTTCTCTTTTTAGTATATCTTATCGGTTTATTGATAAACCGATAATCGAAGAGGACAAAATCGAAATCAAAATCGATAACTCAATAAGGAAAATTTCGAAATCGAAACCAATAAATCGATAAACCGCTAACAAATAATCGATTCGATTTATCGATAAAACGATTCGAATGCATACCCCTACACAGGCCCTCGGCCCTACTGAGTCAGAAATCTCTAAAAGTCACCCGGGCACAGTAAAATATGATGGTCAACTCAAAATATCATTTAAGATGTCAAAACAGAGTAAACATGGTTGAGTTATAAAAACACTAGAATATAGCATGACTGAGTACACGTATAAAGTCAAAACAGTGAGGAATAGTAGTAAAAATCCCCTAAAGGTCCAAAATAGTTGGCACGAGGCCCAAATATGGCATTCAGCCCAAAACATGATGATAGAAAACAATTTTCAATCAAATATGTAGTAAAACAGTAATTCGGGACGGA